>NC_134870.1:56589049-56889049 GCF_049852395.1 Peromyscus maniculatus bairdii
CTCAAAGTTCTCCATACTTTTTTTAAGTCTATTATTGACCTTTACTGAGTAATACAAAGTTTTCCATCTCTGACACTCTGGTTTCCACATGATCCATTCTATTGGTGAAACTCTCCACTGAGGTTTTTACTTGGCTTATTGAGTTTTTCATTTTTCAGCATGATTTCAGTTTGGGTTTTCTTCAGCAAGTAAGTCAATCTTCTTCTAGAATCGACTTCCTCATTTCCTCAGCTTTTTGTTTTTATTCTTCTGAACCATATTCATATCTTCTCTGAGTTGTTTGAACGTGATTATGATCTTGAATTCTGCACCTGGTAGTTCTTCCATGATTAGTAATTTTAGGAGGTGACATGTTGTGATTTTGTGTGTCTGTGGCTTTTGTTTCTGCACTGGGACGAGTGCATCTGAAATCCTTTTTCGGTGGAGGTCTGTACACTGTTCAGGGGAGGATCTTGTAAATTGTGAGAGGGTTGATAGATTTTCCTCTGTGGGACTAGAAGTGAAGGCTGTAGGAACAGGGCCTACCTAGTGGCCCAAAATGGAGACGTGTTCTCGAGGAGAGGAGCCGGGTAGGCAGCCCAGCAATGAAGGGAAAGTGAGAGTCTGGAGGAGCTGGATGTGATGGCAGACAGCATGGCAACTCGGAGAACCAGGAAGCCTGGCAGCGCAGGACTGCTGGAGGAGTCGTGCAGCGTGTGGGGCAGAGCGGGCCTCGTTCTAATAGCTGTTTGCAACAGATTATGGTATCTCAGAAAATTTATGGTTTCATACACCTTTTCCTACATGAAAATAAAACAGAGCAGTACATAGACATTCAGTACTAGGTTAAGTCTGTGTTGGCCCCAGTTACCATTGCTAGATGTGTGAATCCTGTCACCAAGCTTGTGAGATTCTGTATGTATCAAGCCCTTGAGAGATGGTAACTAAAGGTATTCTATCATATTTTTTCTAGTTGCTTTTATTTTAATGAAGTCCTCTTGTAGATGATAGAAAAAAAATTACTATAGGAAGTATGTAATTATAAAATACGTCATGACCAGAAGAAGTTAGTTTTATGTGGTGCTGTTTACCATGCGAGAAAAGTCAGGAGGCATAACAAAACCTACTGTAAGAGTTTAGCCGGGCGGTGGTGGCACATGCCTTTAATCCCAGCACTCAGGAGGCAGAGGCAGGCGGATCTCTATAAGTTCGAGGCCAACCTGGTCTACAGAGTGAGATCCAGGAAAGGCACAAAACTACACAGGGAAATCCTGTCTAGAAAAAACAAAAAAAAAAAAACAAAAAAAAAAAAAGAGTTTTTAAGAGAAGGGACCGAAAAGAATGTGCTTTAGGCCTGCTGAACTACTGATACAAGAAGAGAAGGGAAGGGTACTCGGGGTCCACCTTTTATGGACTCCCCCTACACATGTGCATAGATTATGTGACTGCGAACCGCACGATTATGTAGGACATATGGCCCCGGAAATTACTAAGCATCTTACGGTCATGGGGGCGTGGCTAGAAATCCTGTCAGTTAGGAATGTAGGGAATGCGGATACATCTTGAATTTAAAGAGCTGTGATGGGGGCTGGAGAGATGGCTCAGTGGTTAAGAAAACTGGATGCTCTTCCAGAGGACCTAAGTTCAATTCCCAGCATCCACATGGCAGTTCACAACTGTCTGTAACTACACGTAGGCAAAAGACCAATGTACCTAAAATAAAAATAAATACATTTAAAAAAAAAAAAAAAAAGAGCTGTGATGGAGTTGGTGGTCTGTTCTAGGATGTTTTTGTGGGTGCCTGTTTTGTGCCAAGCCATGATAAAATGGAGCAATAACACATAGTCTCTCTTTCCCCAAAGAATCCACATCTGGGGGAGAGACAAATGGCGGTCACTTTGTGAGTTCAGAGCTAGGAGGGACATAAGCAGCATGTGTTATTATTAAGCAGTGCAGTGTTATTCATTAGGCGGCACTGTTTACCATGTGAGAAAAGCCATGAGGCACAACAACACCCACTATAAGAGTTTATTAGGGAAGGAGAACAGAAGGGGATGTGCTTAGGCCTATTGAAGATCGTGCAGGGAGAGGGGGAGGGTATGTGGCCTGCTTTTTATGGATTCCCTCCCCCCAACATGCACACATGGGCTTACATAGCTACACCATGAGTGTGCATAGATTACGTAATCATGCTGCATGCAAATTACGTGACCATGCAGCACACGGATCATGTAGGATGTCAGGCCCTCAAATGACTCAGCTTCTTGCCAGCGCATGTGCAGTCATGTAGGTAGTGGAGTGGCCAGGAATCCCAGCAGTATGGCCACAGCGGGGGAGGAACCAACAGGGACCGATGGGCTTTTTACATACAAACTTGCTGCCTAAAGAAGGCAGAGAACAGCAAGATAACCGGGTATCTATTGTCTGTGCTGCCAAGAAATAGCTGTAGTGTGGTCTCAGTGAATTAATGAAGGTGAAATCATAGGGTGTACTTCATGTGTTTGAGGATATGGTTAGCCAGACCAATAGATCAGATGTGGAGCAAGAGGAAGCAGAAAGAACTCAAGGAGGTTTCCCTAGCTTTTCCACTGAGTGTCTTAGCCATGTTTACTCCGTAGGGTTTTTTGGTCTTTTGAGAAGACTGGAAAGGTCTGTGTCTAGGAGGGAAAATAAGAGTGTGACTTCAGACCATGTCTGTTATATATGCAAGTGAATCCCATGGGCAGTTTGGATAGCCAGAGAGACAACAGCGAGAGTTTATAATGAATGAAATTAAAAGATGGAGCAGTCGATGGAGTCAGGAGAGTAAAAAGCAAAGTGTTTCTAGAAGAAAGGGGTGACCAGCTTCTTCAGTGCTGCTAAGAAGAGGACGTAAACAGAAAAGTGTTTGTTGACTGATTTTTGATACAAAGGACTTAAAAGTACGTTTTTGAAAATGATTTGGTAAAGGAAGGAAACACATGCTAAAGCCCAGAAAAAATACAGGAACAATTTCAGAGAAGAGGGGATTATTGAGAAAGAAAGCCTTCCCCTCTTGGTTTCTGTGCTCGGGAAGATGGAGCAGGAGGAGCTGGAGGAGTGGCTCAGCAGTTAAGAGCACTTGCTGTTCTTCCCAGGCCCCCCTACACCAACTTGGCAGGTTACACCTGTCTGTAATGCAGTTCCAGGAGATCTGACAGCCTCTTCTGGCCTCTGCAGGCACTGCATGCTTATGGTGCACATAACCAAATATAGGCAAGCACACATACAATGAAATAAAATGTATCTTTAAATTAAAAACAAAACAAAACATGGGGGCCAGGCATGGTGGTGCATGCCTTTAATCCCAGCTCTCCAGAGGCAGGTGGGTCTGAGTTTGAGGCCACCCTAGTCTACATAGTGAATTCCAGGATAGCCAGGGCTATGTAGAGAGATTTTGTCTCGATGGATGGATGGATGGATGGATGGAAGGATGGAAGGAAGGAAGGTAGGCAGGTAGATAGATAGATAGATAGATAGATAGATAGATAGATAGATAGATAGATAGATAGATAGATAGATAGACAGATTCACTAGCAGAAGAAAAACATGGGTCTACAAGATGGCTCATTGGGAAAAGGCTCTTGCTGACAAGACTGATGATCTGAGTTTCATCCCTAGGACTCACGTGATCAAAAAAGAGAATTTCCAAAAGTTGTCCTCTGACCATCATACCGTCATGTGTTGTGATACATGTGCATGTGTGTACATACACATAATAAATAAGTGCAAAATATCCTGAAAAACTATATTCATGGAGAAACCTATAAATTAAGCATTTTGCTAAATTGGTAAAGTTAGAGCCTAATATATCTAACTATGAGAAACCATGAGAAAATCAAGTGTGTTTCTTCATAAAAGACCAGAGATTCTAGATAGTTGGTTCACGCCTTTAATTCCAATAGTTGGGAGGCAGAGAGGCAGGTGGATCTTTATGAGTTCAAGGGTGGCAGGGCTACATTGTAAGACCCTGTCTCAAAACAAACAAACAAACATGCTTAAAAATTACATGCTCAAAAAATGGTTCTAAAAGAACAAGGCTAGGCTAGGGAAGTTTGTGTTGTTATTCATATAGTTGTGAAAGTCTTCTTTATGACCATAAAATTGAGAGATTTTATGATAGATTTAGTCTGATCTGAGAGTAACATGAAGAGAACACTAACTATTATTCAAGTTCTGACCAAAGTGAAAAAAACCTGCTCTGGCCATTCCTTCCTCTCACTTCTATGCTTGCACGAAGCCAGAAACTTGAAGGACGCTGGAGATGGTTTTGTTTAGCAGCCTGTCTTCTTACAGTGTTTCCTAGATGAGAAAGTGAAGTCCCAAGGTAAAATAGTTTATCCACGTATTCATAGCTATTTGACCAGAAATGAAAATAATAGCCAGTTTGTTTCCTCCATGCCACTCTGCTGTTTACTGCATTAAATGCTACGTATAAAAGTGGCAGTTTCATAAATAGATACACTGTTTTAATGACCAAACAGATGGCTCCTACTAGTGAGCCTCTGTAAGATCTGGGGGACAGCTAACTTCTCTGTTGAAGGGATTTGTTAAAGCCTGGATTTCTGCCGGGCGGTGGTGGTGCACGCCTTTAATCCCAGCACTCGGGAGGCAGAGGCAGGCGGATCTCTGTGAGTTCGAGGCCAGCCTGGGCTACAGAGTTGAGTTCCAGGACAGGCTCCAAAGCCACACAGAGAAACCCTGTCTCGGGGGGAAAAAAAAAAGGACTGGATTTCTAATACTCTAGTTCTCAAAAATCTCACTTTTTACTTTGTAACTAGCACATTTTATAACTTGAAGAAAAAAAGAAATATACTTTTCAAAGGTCCTAATAAAATCAGATTTTACACAGCATGTATTATATTATAAGCTGGATTTTTGATGAATCCTTCACTTATGCTCCCTTTGATTCTTTTGCAGATCCCATATGGAAATTCATCAGAACTTATTTTTAACACAGTGCATGTAAAAGATGCAGGCTTTTATGTCTGCCGCGTTAACAACAGTTCCACCTTTGAATTTAGCCAGTGGTCACAGCTCGATGTCTGTGATGTGGCAGAAGTAACAGAAAGCTTCCAGGGTACGTGACAAGTGAAGTTGCATATTGGTTAGTGGGCCACCGTATTTTATTTAAATGATCATTTAAAAATAACTTCAGAGCATAACTGTCACGCACGAGTCGTTAAGAGTTCACTCCACATGGTTTGATTGTTGTTTTCTCTGTCAGCCCCTTAAGATGACATGGACCGTTCTCATCCTCATGCCTGATACTGACCCTGAACCTGCTGACGTTCATGCCCTTTACATGCGGCAGCTATAATTCAAGCTTAGTTCCCCCTCACTTCTCCTTTCTTGAGTATCCCCACCTCTTAGCCCAGAATTTCTCAACTGTGTTTGTTCACCACAGTATTCTTTTCTTCAGAACATCTCTTAACGTTTGTGGACTTTGATGAAAATATACTTTAAGTATGGTTTTAAAGATTGTAAAAACTAACGCATAGACTTAGATATATCTGCATAAATTGTAGGAAAATTTTGGTTTTATGTTTAACCCAGAGATTTTATCTTTTCTTTGAATTTAAGGAAGTGTGGATGGTATCTCAGAATCCAAGCTGCAAATCTGCGTGGAACCAAGGTCCCAAAAGCTGGTGCCAGGCAGCAGATTGGTTCTACAGTGTGTTGCTATTGGAAGCCCTATGCCTCACTACCAGTGGTTCAAAGATGAATCACCATTGACACACGAGACAAAAAAGCTCTACACGGTAGGCAGTTGATTTTTAGGTTGGGAGGGTTGGATTAGTCTGTAAGATAAATGGTGCCATTAAGATGTAAAGGGACCACTTAAACTCATGCTCTCTGGAATGTTTTCAGTACTTTTAGTTCAAGTTCTTTATGTTTCAGTATTAATTAGTTTCTTGTATTTGCAACAAGGCTAGATTTGAACCAAGCTTTGAGATAAGATACCAGATATTACTGCACAAAACTTTGCACTGTTAGAATCATCTTATCATTTGCTTGCTAATACTTAGCTTAATGAATGAAGATACTATAAGGATGTGTGTGTGTGTGTGTATATATATATATATATATATATTTGAAATGCTGTATTTGGAACATTTTTTAAATACAAATGACTTTCATTTTAATCAATTTTCAAATTAAAGTTGAAGAGAAAATATGTATTCTGATGTTGCTGCAGGTTCCGTATGTGGATCTAGAACATGAAGGGACCTACTGGTGTCGTGTATATAATGACCGAGACAGTCAAGACAGTAAGAAGGTAGAGATCATCATAGGTAAGCAGGGTTAGAGTTCTGATGCGTGCGATACAGTGTAAGCTGGGGACCTGGAGTGCTTAAGCAAAGGAAACGATTACTTTTTGTCCTGTGCCATTTAATAATAAATCACATAAAAGGAGTTAAATTTTTTATAGATAAATTTTAGAGAATTCATAATAAATTCTCTTAAGTTATATACAAAAAAGAAAACAAAAAAACTGAAATTATTTTGTTTAGCTCATTTTAGTTGTTTTTAGTATTACAATTTATCTTAAATATTTGTGTCAAAATGTATTCCTTGTAGTTTTAAATTAGAAAAAGATTGATTTGGTAAAAAAAAAAATTTAATAAAACATAAAAAGTCAGAGACATATAAATGAAAAATAATTATTCGTCAGTACTCTGTTGTGAAATGTGTGATTTTGGAGTTCTGTTTACATCGAATGTATTTATAGTAACGTTTTCAATGGTAGGAAATATTGATGCATAGTTTGCTTTGACAACATGATTCTGTGATGTTTATCTCTGTTTATGTAGTGACTGCCCTTCCTAAGACTGAGTTACAATGTATTCAAATTTGTTTTCTCTAACACAAGGAAGAACAGATGAGGCAGTGGAATGTACCGAAGGTAGTGTAATCCTTTGGTGGTCTGCATGCTGTTTACTCTGGGGAGAGGTGCAGTGTCCCAGCTTACTGAGTGCAGTGATGAAAAAATACTGGCTCTAATAAGTCACTTTGATTGAAGGGTACCGTGTCTGCTCCTTAAAGTTGTGTGAAGTTTCTTCGACACTGTTGAACAGACACTTCTAAAGTAACCTTCAGCTGACTTCCTATTGCACATAGGCCCAGAGCTCCTCCATATTATTAGAAATAGTGAATATTTTGCAATTCTTAATGTAAATTTTTAATCTTAATAAAATTTATTTTAAATACTGTCATAAATATTTGTTTGGATTATTTTATTTTTAAGATGCCCTTTAGAAGCAAACATAGTTTCTATAAAAATTTCAGGATGGATATATCATTTGATACAACTTTATCAAATATTAAATATTCTGGGAATAATATTGATAAAGATTTTCAAAACTGTAATGTTTTAGATTAATTTACATACCACTTTCACCCTGGAAAGAGAACTGAAAATCCATTTTAGTATAAACTTTTAACTTGTTTCAGTTAACCGAAACCCTGTATTTAAATTGTAATAAGGAAATATTAAAACTTGGATTACCTCCCCTAGTGTACTGCCACACTGGTTTATAAAATTAGAGCTGTAGACAGCTGAGTATTTTTTCAGTTGCTGCTTCTTTGAACCATTACGTAGTCTTTCCTAGGTTCTTGGGTAAAGTAAGATAGTAATGTTAACGCATGCATTTCCTGGTTTTCCTGTCATTCATCTCTATGGTAGCATGTAAACTACTAATAATTACTGTTTTGATCCTAATACAGAGTTGTGAATCAGAATTCTCTTATAAAGAAGTTCCAATCCCACATCTGTTAATCGTACAGAAGGGAAGCCATGTAGAGAAATCTTAACCTAACTTCTTATCTCTTACATTTTTTTGCCTAATTGCATGCATGTTTGTTTCTTTAAACTACCTAACATACAGGAGACCTTTAAGAATAAATATAAAAGAGCGATGCTGTTTGGCTTCAAAGTGAGCATGTGATTGTTACCCTGTCCTGCTGTTCCTGCAATTGTACAGTTCACTATGCGGTTTTTTCATTGATAGGAACAATCAAGTAATAATTTTCAAATAACTATTTAGAACACAGAGATGACAATGTAATTGTACAGTTGCTCTAAATTTTTCAGATGGAAAACATCAGTTCCAACTTTTTTTCTCAAAAAGCCTACAAAATTAAGATATTTTGTAGTTGATAGGTTGATACATACTGTGAACAGTATCCTCCACTACATCTTATTTTAATGTAGAGTACATGATGTCTCCTATTCCATTTTGTGTATTTTGTTAGAATATTATTAGGACAAGGGGTGTGGTTGAAAAGGTGAAGCTCAGCTGGGTTTAAGATTAGTGAGACCATGCAAATTTCAAACAGTCTTTTACGAGGCCAAAAGAAAGGCATCAAAGGTGGAATACAGAATATGACAGAAACATCTAACTGTATTACAGATGCATGAAACATCCTTACTGAAAAGAGGTAGAGTGATGTGCTGACCTACCTATCCAGAAACTAATCTATGCTATAAGATGAAAGATAGCAATTGTACATATTGTGTGCACAAGTTGATACTACTGTTAAACTGGTTTTATGTAGCATGAAAATACCAGCCTTAGTGTAGTAATATTACCGTAATTCCAGGACAGGGAAGAGTAAGGTGGGAAGATTGCGGATTTATGGACAGCCTGAGCTACATACTGAGACATCATCTCAAGCAAATAAACCAAAGAATATATTCCCTTATAATACTTTATGAATCCTGTATACTTGCAACTTACTTCATGTTCATTTTTGTCTTCATAAAATTTAATAAGTAAAAACTGATGATGACGGTTATGTCATAAACTTGTACTCAGGTTACTTATCTGTCTTGTGTGAAAGGTGTATGGAGGATATAAGTTAATTCTGAAACTGTTCTGCCTCCCCCAAAATCACACCATACGTTGCTCTAACTGTAAGAAAAACACAAATCCCAACTGGAGAACATTCGACTGCTCAAAACTGAAATGGTCGTTAAAAACAAGGAATGTCTAAGCAACTGTCAAGAGTGTCTGAAGGAGACACAGTAAATGCTTCTGGTCTCTTAAACAGGTCATAGGGGACAACACAGATGGATCATGAATTGTGACATGTGTAATGTACTAAGATGTTAATAATAGGGAAACTAGTTTTGCATACACAAGAACTCTCCTCTACAGTAGCCCACAATAGTTCATCAAGTTTCCTGGTATTTTAAAGTTAAAGGTTTTTGTTTTTGTTTTTAGATCACTTATGAAATACCTAAAACTTTGAACAAATTATGAATGAGTTTATTTATTTAGATTTTGTAACTTAGTGAAACTGAGTGATATAACAATAGTTTTCTTACCTGTTCCCTATTTATATGACTTCTTCTTTAACTTTGAAGAGTTCTAAACTAATAATATAACATAACAGTTCATAAACTGCTTCTCTTAGTTATACTATTTGTGCTGTTGGAAGTTAGGTTTTTCAAAATTAATCTGTTTTCTCTTACTCTATTTGTAGATGAATTAAATAATTTTGGGCATCCTGGTAAGTATTATAACAAAGTTCTATTTTAGATTGTTAAGTTTGATATAATAAAGATGCTATAGACATTCTTGCCTACATTCTTAGATTACTGCTTACACAAAGGTCAATTTAAAGAAAGTAAATACAAAAATATTATTGATTATAAGACTATAAAGACCAAAAAGTATTTTGGATAACAATAAAATATCAATACTGAACCAGCAATATAGCTGAATGAGGAAAATTACCTATTGCCATACCTGATTACCTGTGTTTGACCCTTAGAGTCCACGTGGTGGGAGAAGAGAACCAATTCTTTCATGTTTTCCTCTGATCTCTATGTGCACCATAGCCCCCTATACAAAATAAATAAATAAATGTAAAAAAAATTAGCAATTTGTTGTTGTTGTTGTTGTGGTGGTGGTGGTGGTGTGTTACTGGGGATCAAACCCAGGGTCTTGTACATGCTCAGCCAAGTGCTTAGCTGCACCACCCAGCACTGATGCTTTCTTAAAAAATCATTTTATGTGCTCCTTATAGAAAGAAGTACATTGTTTTTAATGTGGAAGACTAGATGCATATTGATGAAGTGACACATTACATTTCCAAACTGTCAGACATGGAACATCCCTGGAGTGGTTGAGCAGGTGCCTTCACCTGATGGAAGGCAGGTAGTGGAAGGAGTTTGCAGTAGATGAATAAATTGGTCTGTAACTATAAGAGACTAACAATAACAGTCTCTAGACAAGTTTTGATCAGAACAGATTTCTGAACATACTAAGCTAAAGAGAAAGCTATCACCTGGGACAAGGACGTTTCAGTAATGAGGATCATGTAAAGAAAGAGGATGTCAATATAAGCTGTGGGCATTCTGAAAGACAAGGATGGAACCATGAATAGATTTAATCAAATCACACAGAAATGTATTAAGAAGGCATGTGGTTATTTAATATTTGCAGAAAGCCTATTGGTCTCATTATTTTATTACCATAGTTAGTTTCCTTGATTTTGTTTGTTTCATGGTGCTGGGGATTGAGCGCAGGGGCCTGGTATGTGCTGGCTGTACACTCTTCCACAGAGCTGCTCCTCCAGCACCAGTTTGCTTAGGTTTGTGTTTCATTCAGAGGCATCTGTTCCTATAAGGTCTGTCTGGGTTCTGCTGGCTGTCTATAGGCATATTAGACAAGACAAAGCCACTGTGACCAACAGATAATTTTTGCTGTAGTATCTTCAAATCCACGTGAAGCTCCGAAAGAATTGCTTCAGTTGTCCCAAACTAAAGACTGTTTGAAAACATCCTAGTAATCGTTTCTCTTGGTGTTGATAGAATCTCTTTCCTTAAATTTGTCTGCTATGTCTTGCCCTTTTAAAAAGATGTAAAATTGGGACTGGAGAGATGGCTCAGAGGTTAAGAGCACTGGCTGCTCTTCCAGAGGAACTGGGTTCAATTCCCAGCACCCATATGGTGGCTCACAACTGTCTGTAACTACAGTTCCTGACACCCTTACACAGGCATACACACAGGCAAAACACCAATACACATAAAAAATAAATAAATAAATATTTTTAATGTAAAAATTACTTCCTAAAAACTGTAGCATATACCCACCACTAAGTTTTTAACATTTCTGGGCCTGATTTTCTTTATTCTCCAAGATTCAAAGAAACAAACCTTGAGTTTAAAGAAAATGAATGTGTAGTGAAGTTTGTAGTAGACTCCCATAGCATCTGTAATATTAAATGTGCAGCTAAACTACCCCCCCCCCAAGTACTGGGCTCATGAAGGATTGAACTTTATCTTTCCCTGTGTCGCTTCCTGGTGGTACTGGAGAGTAAACGTGGTTTCATTCTATGTATGATAATGATAAGCCCATATATTTTTGTCAAAAATCTTTTAATGATAAATTAACTATTAGTAACAATATCCTGTATTTTTTCCTTCTAAATTATTATTTATACATGAGGTACCATATTACGTACTGATACATACAAACATATGTGTGTATATATATATATACACATATATATTATAATAATCCAATATATATGTATATATATAGTATATATACATATATATATATATATTATAATAATCCAGTCCAGTAATTAGCATTTCTATCTGCTTAGATATTATTAGTCTATGTGTTGGGAGCCTTCAAGAGCTTCTCCTTTAATTATTCTTAAATTCGTAATTGTTAGATGTTAGAGACATAGTTGCACTATTATGCCATATAACATTAAATCCCTTCTCCTGTTTTTTATGCCCTGTTGTTCACCCCCTGACTGTCTCTCCTCCTTTTTCTAGCCTCTCTGACCTCTGCACTACTATATATAACATTTTAATGATATCTTGCTGTCGGCATTCATTGCTTTTCTTCTCTCATGAGCTTTGAGGATATGCCATGAATAACAGCATCTGTTTGCTCTCTTATCTTTGTGCAGACAATAAAGAACAAACAACTGGCCAGCCTTTGGGTGAGTTGAGTTTAAAGTACATGATCAAGTTTAATTACAGTTTAATTTTTTGATTATCACGAAGGAATTTACAGTATTTAATTTGATTGATTGAAGGACATTGGAGCAGATTTTTATTTTGGGTAAAAGAAATTATGGAAGAACCACCTTGAAAAAGATACAGATTTTGTTTTTGGTTTCAATGGGTTTCACATAAACAACATGCAAGCAAAAAAGGAACACGGGCATGCTCCATAGAGGAAGAAGTAATTATTGCTGTCCTCTGGTGAGGTAGAAAGTAGGAAAATCCCATGTAGGTGGCAGTGAGTCTTGAGTCTGTTTCCCAAAGTAGAACGATTGGAAGAGAAGGATGCAAGATAAGATCAAATGGGGGTAACATTGAAGTGTGCTTTGGAGAAGAAGACACAAGGAAGAGTATCCAGGAGAGCCGTTGAGAAAGGCTCGGTAGACTAATGTTAAGAGAGTAGAAGTAGTAACATTGATCTATGGCGGTCAGGTTAAAATAATGTCCAATTGAGTTTTATCAGAATTTTCAACACCCTCCCCCTTTTTTTTTCCTTTTTTCATTTTTTGTTTTTTGAGACAGTATCTTAATGTAGCCCAGACTAGCCTGAACTCACTATCCAAGGATGACTTCAAATTCCTGATCTTCCTGCCTCTGCCTCACAAATTCTGGGATTAAAAATGCAGTGCCAGCCTGAAACGTTTTTGTTAATTTTTCAGACTAGAAAGGAGGATATTCATGAAAATAAAGAAAGATTTGTTAGTCAGGCCTTGGTGGCTTACTCCTTTTATCCCAGCACTCAGGGAGGCAGAGGCAGGCGGAACTCGGTGAGTTCGAGGCCAGCCTGACCTACAAAGTGAGTTTCAGGACAGCCAAAGCTACACAGAGAAACCTTGTTGGGGGTGGGGAATGGTGGTGAGAAAGAAAGATTTGGTAGGCCATGAAATTTTTTCAGTTGACCAATTTCCTTGTCTAGGTAATTCTGCTTGATAGGATTGAAGAAGAAAATAGAATGAGGCTAACTGTAGAACCTGAATAGAGACCAAGATTCTGTGACTCAAACCAAAGCTACCATCTCATCCAGAAGTAGAAAACTATTGGGAGAGTTAAACTAAGACTTAAAATTAGAAATATGGGCTGAAAAGATGGCTTGGCCATGAAAGGCTAAGACTTACAACCACAGGGACAAAAATTAAAATTACAGATGAGTTGTGCGGTTCTTCTGTAGTAGAATTCAGCTTTAAAGTGAAGACGGGCTGGTGAGCTGGTCCGTCTGTCCATTTCTGTGTGCCAAGCACTGCAGTAATGAGGTTTCCACAGCGCACACCCAGAGCAAGCAAGAGTTGGGATTTGGAGGAATTAAGCGGGAGGTAAAACTGCAAGGGAAAGAAAGCCACTTGGAAGGTAGGAAAACAGAAGACGTCAGGAGTCAGGACACTGGATTCACTGGGTTGGGGAAAGTGCAGCAGGAAGAACAAACATGGTGAAGAACAGGGGTCTAGTTAGGACTCCTGCTGCTGTGCAGAGACGCCGTGGCCACGGCGACCCTTTTTTTCCTCCTTTTTAGTTATTCTTTGTGTCTTTCACATCATGCATCTCTATCCCGTTCATTCCCCTGTCCCTTCATATCCATTCTCTGCCTTTGCAACCTCCCTGCCAAAGTAAAAGTTAAGAGAAAAAAGAAAAGAGAAAGAAGGAAAAAAATCAATTTCGTCATGGAAGTTGCAGTGTGACACAGTGAGTCACACAGTAAACCCTTTTATCCATGTATCTTTCTTGCAAGTATTCATTACAGTCATTGGTCTGGTTTGAGGCCTCTGGTCTCTGCTTCACTCTCCATGCTGGACCCTCACTTGACTCCTCTTGGATATTCTGCTGTTGCCCTGTGTTGTGGAGATCCTGCAGCTTTGGGTCTATAGGCTCCAGCAGATCACAGATGGAGTGGATGTTGGTGTGGGCCAACACATTACCCTGGTTCTGGGCATGGGTAGTTGCAGGGTTGGTCAGCCTCCAGCTCTCCCTTGTCCTCACCACCAAGGTGGAGTGAGCTCTCCAGCACTGTCCTGTTGCAGCCATGAGCAAGGGGTGGAGCCAGTTCTGGTTTCATGTCCTCAAGGACAGATTACACTTACATCTTCAAGGTCAGCTCTACTGTGTTGCCCAGGCCTAGTATAGAGGCCACTCTCCTGAGTGCTACAGCTGATGAGGGACAGGACCAGCTTTCCCCTCAGGCCATGGCAACTCTTACAAAGGAAAACATTTAATTGAGATGACAGCTTACAGTTTCAGAGGTTTAGTCCATTATCAACATTGTGGGGAGCATTGGCAGCATGCAGGCAGACATGGTGCTGGCAACATCTTGATCAGAAGGCAACAGGAAGTGATCTGAGACACTGGGTATGGCTTGAGCCTATATGACACCACAAAGCCTTCCTCCATAGTGACACATTTCCTCCAACAAGGCCACACCTCCTAATAGTGCCACTTCCTTTGGAGGCCATTTTCTTTGAAACCACCACAAGAATAAAGTACATTATTTTAGATTTGAGAATGCAGCAGCTCAGGTGATAGCAAAGTACAAGGATGATCACAGGATTGGGCAACCATAAACGTGAAGGCCCTTAATAGTGAAGAAGACTGTCTTTTAAAAAACTGCTACATTTCCTTCATAATGGTAAAATTTCATGTAGTCCAGTTCTGTTCTTTCCCAACCCTCACTTGGTAAGAAAGAGCAACTAATAGTGCTCTGAACAAAGCCATAGCTACTGTATTCTGTAGTGAGAAGCACGTGTGGTAATTATGAACACAATGACAAGCATATAATGAAAGTTCAGCAGTGATGACTTATTTGCTTTATGAAATGTATAATTTACTCCTGAAATGTAGACTCTGTCCTCATTTTTTGTGGATGAAAGCTTAGCCAGGTGTGGAGGTACATATCTTTAATCCCAACACTTGGGAGGCAGAGGCAGATGGATCTCTGTGAGTTCAGGCCAGCCTGGTCTACATAATGAGTTCTAAGACAGCCAGAGCTACATAGTGAGACCCTTTCTCAGGAAAAACAACAGCTACTTAACTAAAATTTGCTCAGAGTTATGTACTTGGTATCTGATTGGTGGTTGATATCTGGGAGTCAGCAATTCTGTAGCCCCCTGTTGGGTCCATTTGCATGTGCCATTTCACAGACAGTGGAATTCTAAGAACAAAATAAACCAAGTGTCAGGTTAACTCTTACTGTGAGGTTCACCGAGCATCAGATATCTCATGTCTGTGACTGTTTATAAAGTAAGAAAATGAACTTTATAATAGTATGTGGTATATACCATAGTAGAAATGGATAAATAATCTTAACTTATTCTTAGAATATGGTGATTAGGTTTGACTAGGGGAGTCAGGGAAGACTTTGTTTATGAGGAAAGTTCAAGTGAGAATTTTCAAGGATAAATTAGGAGTTCTCATGTAGATAAAGCTAGAATGTTCTCTAAAGAAGAAGGGAAAAGACTTGGTGAGTGTGGACCTGTGAAGGAGGCAGTGTGGGAGGGGAACAAATAGGTCAGTACTGCTGGAGGGTGGAGTCTTAGGGTAGGACTGCCAGTCTCATTAGGCTGCTGATACAGTTACCTAATAAGTAGTAATAGTATTCCAGAATTCACTAGATTACAAAAACAAAAAACAGCATGAGCCAGGCATGGTAGTGCACACCTTTAACCCCAACACTTGGGAGATAGAGGCAGGAGGATCTCTGTGAGTTTGAGGACACCCTGGTCTGCATAATGAGTTCTAGAACAGCCAGGACTAAAGGGGAAAACCCTGTCTCAAAAAATCTGTCAGTTTTATTTTATCTCCTGGTTCTGTGGGTTTTACAGATGGTCCTTCTTGAAGTCTCTTATGTAGTTATAGTCTGTTGGTGACCGAGGCTACCCATGTAAGAAGACTTCGCTTTCATACCATGGCACTTAGTGAGGACTGAGAAGAGACTCTTCCCCACTGTCCTGCCTCTTTCCCTACCTGAGAAGCTGCTGCTTTTTTTTTTTTTTTTTTTTTTTTTTTTTTTGATGTTGTGCTTGTATCTCAAAAGTGAAGGCTGTCAGGACCTCTTCAATCCACAGCCCAGAACTGGCAGTACCACCACATGTTACATGCTGCTTGGAGAAAGTCAGAGGGCAGCAGTGTGAGGTGAGGCTGACTGTACCACACACGGCAAAGATAGCAAGATTCCTCATGGGCCATCTATTACAGTGACAAGGATGTGAATGGCTGTCTGCCAAACCGAGGAATCCAGACATTGTTTTTTTGTAAGATACACAGAGTCATTAAAAGATTGGATGTATCAGAGTAACAGGAAGTCAAATTCAGTTGAACTAGTCAGACTTGATGCTAATTCTGCATTTTTTATAAATATTCAAAGACTTAACAAATGCTTAATAGCACTTAGAGTGAACCCTTTTCTAGGTGATTAGGAATATGAACTCATTTTGGACAACTTAGAATTATTAAACATGGAATTGATGATATAGCACTGTGCCAGTTTTTGAAGAATGTCTACTACTTTAAGTTCTGGAAAATGTCTAGGATCCTCTAGTAAGTATATTTCCAAAGTGGTTTTGTTATTCTTTTGTATAATCAAATAGCATTTTTATTTCTTTGTTTTCTTTTTCTTGGTGCTGGGGATTGAACCCAGAGCCTCCCATACTAAGCATGCACTCAACCATGGAGCTGCGCTCCCAGCCCCATGTGTAGATAGCTTGTGTTCAAGAACTTGTGGGTGGCTCTTATAGTACACTATATAATAAATTTCTTGAATTTATTATCTAAAACTCATGATGACTTGCTTGTGTACTTGCCATTTTTAAATTTTCTTTATTCCTCTCATTTCCTCAAATTCAAATTTTACTGTTCCTTTCTCTGTCTGGTCTCTTTACCACAACCATTTCCTAGAATGGTCCTTGTCATCTTGTCTCAGCCCGTCTCTACTTCTCTATCCTAAGTCCACTCCAGCTCTCCTGCCAACCAGGAACTGCTTCACAAGTAGATTGGTCAAGGTAAGACCCACCATCTTCCTTACCAGAAAAATTTTAAAAGTTATATAATCTAGCTTTTTCAAGATTATCATTGACAAAAAAATTTTACAAGAGTTTTGGGCAATTATTGATATTTTCACATTCTCACATTCTTGGACTCTTGTATTCTATAAATCATTCTTTCCCAAATAGAATTACGTACGTATCACTGAACACGTATATCTATATAATAGAGGCATATCTTGAGAAATGCATCATTAGACCCTATAGGTCAGTTTCTCAGTTATTGTCCTAATGCATTCAGGAAATGTAGTCAATGCTGAGGTATATGAGACTGCCTGCTGACAGACCACGATATGCTGTTCAGAAGTAACCTTTTTTTTTTTTTCATATGTAGAAGTCATACAATACATAATGATGAAACTTGGAATTTTTAAAATAAAATTTAACAGTGAAAAGCAGTATATAATAACTATATAAAGCAGTAGTGTGGTTTTTAGTGATTGCTGTCAAGTACTATGTGTCTTGTGTAAGTCTCGGCTCTAGTTTTCCACAGCTGCCAGTGCGCAGGTCTCTTGACTCTTTGCTGCCACTGTACCACCCCAAGACCATCAAGAAAGATGCACTGTTGAAGTCTCTCAAGTACTAAGCTTGGCACAGCCTTCATAACTGTTCAGGCCAGGCCAGGCCCCTCAGTAGGCTAGCTGATACTTTTTAAGGCATAAGTACATATTGTTTGCCTGCCCGCACCCCAGAACACCTCTTTCTGTCTGAGCAAAGTCAAAAAAATAAACTCAGAAAAATTCCTCAAGTAGCCTTATCCCAGGCAAACAGGAAATATGTCTTTAAAAAGTTAAGAAGGAAATGAAAGTTGCCCTCTGAGCTACACATACACTGTTGTGCCTGTGTGTCCACATGCATATATATGTATGCATCATAGTATATTATGATGATGATAATGATGATGATGATGGTGATAAAAAATTTTAAATTTAAAGGTAGGAGGAGACAGTTCCCACACACAACTACTATAGGAACAAATGTGGTCCTTGTGAAGTTCCTTCTTTTCTCTCTTTGGCCTTTCCTCGCTCTGTGAATTCTTCCTCCTCTCTGGAGGTGTTTGTTTTATTTCCTCCATTCTCAGTGAAACAGAACCTTCGATGAGAGCAAACTCTGGCAGCAAACTCTGGCGTATAGTTCATATGTAACTAATAAGTATCCTTTGTCTGATGTGATGTTTCACCCTGGTGTGCTCTTAGTCTCCTCTGTAAAGTAATACCTCTAAAATGAAATTTAATGCTGTCTTACTTGAAACACAGTAGTCTTAAAGCAAAGTTTTTCATTTTAATACTTCTATAAATTTTAATCTTTATACTCTCCTCTAATTCCCACCCCCGCTTTTTCTTACAGCAAAGGACAAAGTTGCTCTTTTGATAGGAAATATGAATTATTGGGAGCACCCCAAGCTTAAAGCTCCTTTAGTGGATGTGTATGAATTGACCAACTTATTAAGGCAACTAGATTTCAAAGTTGTTTCATTGTTGGATCTTACCGAATCTGAGATGTGCAATGCTGTGGATGAATTTTTACTACTTTTAGACAAAGGAGTATATGGTAAGATATTTCTAATACTTGTAATTACATGCCATTTCTATTAAACACATTAAGAGTTGGAAAGTCCTGGGCTGGAGAGTTAAGTTAACTGCTAAGAGCTTAGCAGTTAAGAGCACTTGTAGCTCTTCCGGAGAACCTGAGTTCTATTTCCAGAACACGATGGCTAACAATCATCTGTAACTCTAGTTCCAGATGATCTGGAACCCTCTTCGGGCACACAAGTGGTGCACAGGCAAAATATTCATACACATAAAAACAAATAAAAAAAGAAAAAAAGTGGGAAATCAGATGAAGGTAGGTAAACATACTATTGAATTGAAGAGTTTTGATATTCTTGTAAAAAAAGATAAATTTTATCTTTATTCCAAATAAATAGCTAATCAGCTTAGTATCTTCTGTGGTTTTATTTATTTTTTAATCTTGTTAGAACAACATTCTTTTGTTGTTGTTTGTTTGTTTGTTTGTTTGTTTTTTGAGACAGGGTTTCTCTATGTTATAACTCTGGCTGTCCTAGAACTCTCTTGTAGACCAGGCTGGCCTTGAACTCACAGAGATCCGCCTGCCTCTGCTTCTCGAGTGCTGGGATTAAAGGTGTGAGCCACCACTGCCCAGCAAAACATTATTCTTATGAGAATTCTTACCTATCTTTCATTATTCTTTATTTATTATAAAAGTTACCATACAGTATTTAGTGTTTACTAAATTTAGAAATTTGATCTTGTAGATTATCAGATAATAAAACATTCATATATGCTTGATATTATGTAGATTCTTTTAAATATAAAATGTTGTGATAGAATATACATTGTATTTGCTTCCTTTATCCAATTTTTGCATGGTATTTTCTAGTTGTTTATTAGGATCTAGAATTTAATAAGGAAATGTTGGACAGTGCGTCTCCCTCATATCCATCCCAGTCTTCTGTCCTATGCTGAGGATGTAATTCAGTCTGTAGAGCCTTTTATGTGCTAGGCAGAGACTCTACCACTGAGTACATATCCAGCCTTGCCTACCTATTAATTAAAATTCTGTGCAGATACAATTCAAGATGTAGCCATACATTTTTAATGGTTTTTCCCCATTCTTTTTCTGAAAAGTACTCAAAATACTGTAGATCTGATAAAGAATTTTATGAGCCAGAATATGCTGGTAGTAGTAAGAATTTCCTTGCTAATTTATTTTTTATAATGTATTTAGCCATGAGTTTGGGAAGGCCAGCAGTTGAGCTCATTTCAACTGTCTTTCAGAGTGTACTTAGCATAACTGTTAATATTTGAGTGCCCAGAATGTGACATCTCCTGGCCTCCTGGAGTTAGGCTTGCAGATAATAAACAAAAAGTGTCAAAAAAAAGTGTCAATTTGACTTCCTGACATTTCAAATTATTTTATTTCAATAACTAGAGATACAGCTTTCTTGTTTACAAGTAGGTTGATATGGTGAGATAAACTTGGTAGAATTTGTAATGATTCTTAGGTAGAATTTTTAAAGGAACAAAAACCACCCTTTTGAAGATTTAACAAACTGTTGTTAAAAGGATGATCAAAAGCCTTAAATTTCATTTAAATGAATTTTTTCCACTCATTAAGGAAGGTTACTATTGTAGTACACACGAATAACAAGGTAGCTACTTCAAGTTTTCCATTTCTACCATTATGCTGATTTTAAAACAAAAGTTTTCTCATGAGCATTATAAATTGATGATTAATGGGTGTATTCATCCATTTTTCTTTTTTATTTTTTTAAGATTTATTTATTTGTTTGTTTGTTTGTTTATTATGTATACAATTTCCTGTTTGCATGTATTCCTGCAGGCCAGGAGAGGGCACCAGATCTCATTACAGATGGTTGTGAGCCACTATGTGGTTGCTGGGAGTTGAACTCAGGACCTCTGGCAGAGCAGCCAGTGCTCTTAACCACCGAGCCATCTCTCCAGCCCTCATCCATTTTTCTTACAAAAATGGAAAATAGCTAGAGAGATGACTCAGCGGTTAAAAGCACATGCTACCCTTCAAGAAGACCCAAGTTCAGTTACCAGCACCCACATTGGGCAGCTCACAGCTGCCTGAAACTCCAGCTTCAGGGGAATCCTATGCCTCTGGCCTTGGTAGGCAACTACACTCGTGCACATATACTCACTCACAGACATATATACATATACACATTAAAAATAATAAATGAAGGTCTTTTTTAAAAATAGGAAAGCATATGCCATACACATAGGCCTTTTGACAGCTTGTCTATATTTTTTCATTCTGACAAGAAATATGTTTCAGTATGATCAAAATATATTTGAACTTGAAAATTGTTTTAAATAATGAAAAATGTAATAATGATAAAAGAAATTGCCAAAGAGTAAAGGAAAAGGAGTCATGGTAATAGGAAGAGGCCAGAGAATTCACTTAGAGAAAACTTGTCTACAAGAGTATTCACCCAGCAAACTCAGCGTCCAGGTACTTAGCATGCACAGTGTGGAGCAGGCTATCACTCCTTATCTGAGTCACATGACTGGCTTCTTCCACCGCCCAGACCCAAGATGGGGCCTCCTCTTCCAGCATTCATTGTTGGGCACTCTGTGGGAGGGAGCTACAAAAAAGATGACTACATTTGATAAAATTCCCTATGAAAATGTGTTTCTGAGAACTTAACTTACTTTGTATGGGTCTTCAATAAATGAAAGTTCCTTTTTAAAAAAAAAAAAAGTGGATTGCTTGAGTATATTCTATAATTTATCTGTTTTTAAGGTGCCTGTGTGACTTACATAGGGTATTACTTCTAAAACTTCACTAGAAAGTGAGGTGTAAGAAAAAAAAGTAATGATAAGTATTGATTTAGGTTAAATTTAGGTTCTGGGTTGGTCAAATATCTAAAGAAGGAGAGAATTATATAAATATATTACTCTTTATTTTTTGCTGCAACTGTTGTTGTAACTTTCCAGCTCTCTGTGTAAGTCAGAACATTTAATTGCCCCTGTTATTAAGCAGAGAGCCAGAACTATAAAGGGTGGTTAGGGGGCAAGATTGCAGTTTGCCTGACACTTTACACACAGTCCCCACTGTAACAGTATCAGTTTGGGGTATAAAATAAAGAACAGTAAAGAATAGAACAAAGGGTTGCCGGGCGGTGGTGGCGCACGCCTTTAATCCCAGCACTTGGGAGGCAGAGCCAGGCGGATCTCTGTGAGTTCGAGGCCAGCCTGGGCTACCAAGTGAGCTCCAGGAAAGGCGCAAAGCTACGCAGAGAAACCCTGTCTCGAAAAACCAAAAAAAAAAAAAAAAAAAAAAAAAAAAAAAAAAAAAAAAAGAATAGAACAAAGGGAAGCTTAAGAAAGCTAGAAAAACTGAAAATCCTGATTCATGTCTTAACAGGGTGGCTGCATTACATTTTGAAGTATTGTGACTGCCCAAAACACCAGGCACAGCTACAGTAAATGTAAGTGTGGTGAAGGCTTCATGGTGTAGGGCATGCCATAAAGGGTTTTTTATTTCTCGTTTGGACCATGTTTTTACCTCTCCTGATATCCTTTAGAGTGACTCGTGGTCCTTTAGGGGTTAGGAGAAGGTAAAGGAGTTTCAGCATGAAGAACTTTAGATACAGAAAAGTGTAAACACAAGTTGACACTCTTTTATTGCCCACTCATTGTAAAAGAAAGAAAAATTAGAACAGAAAAAATGAGTAATTCAGTCTGTAGCATGTAAATAAGCAAAACCCAAAAATAGAAATAATTTACTTATAAATGTATAAATAGTTATCCAGATAATAGGAGGGAAAAGTAACCACGTGGCGGTCCGTCTACCTCACCAAATGTGTTTGTGTGTTCATCACCGCTTGAGGCTTACCTGTGCCTTTGTGGACAGACTACTCAGTAAAGATGCTCAGAATCTAACAAAGGCCCATTTACCCTGGAGTCAGCCATTTAGTTCAGTGTAAGTCAATGGTTAAGCACCGGAATAAATTCACCCATGTCCAAGCTTTGGATTTTGTAGCTAGGTAATTTTTCCAAACTGAAACAGTGACTTATAAAGTGGCTAGAACTCAATTATCAAAGCTGTGATAGGAAAAAAATAATCACCCTCATGCCTGACACACTCAAAATGCCTAAATGATCATATCCATTGTTACCATTATTATTACAGTTCTTGAAATTTTATTAAATGGGCTAGAGAGTTGGTTCAGTGGATAAAGTACTTGCTGTGTAAACTTAAGGACCAGAGTTTGGATCCTCAGCTCCCATATGAATGGCAGGCATGCATAGAAGCTTGCTTGTAGTCCCAAGCCCTTGAGAAACAGAAGCAGAGTCCCCAGAAAAGGCGGGCTGACTAGCCACGTTGGTTATCTCTAGGTTGGGGGCAGAGACTACCTCAATCTATGAGGTGGAGAGTGATCAAGGAAGACACTGAGCATCAACTTCTGGCCTCCATACACACGCACACTCGTGTATGCACATCTCTACATAGGTGTGCACATAGACATGTAAACATGCATATACTCACCACACATGTATGTACACACACTCTCAAAAAAAATCTGTTAAAGGAATTCAAACTGTCCTTTAAATTGGAGATTTGGACTAGATAGCACTTTGGGCCTTGACTAATCGGGTTTTGTGTATTAAGACTCTACCTACAATTTCTTTGGGGGGAAAATAACAGTGGGGATGTGGGGGTGTAAACTATGATGTAGTCTATACAATGAAATATCAGTACACTCACATTAACAATATAAACCAACACAGTGATCAAAATTACCTGCATCCAAAGTCTGGTTTTCTGACTTAGTAGTCCTTGGAATTTGGGTGAGCTTTTAAATCTCGGTGTTTCAAGTTCCTATGTACGAAAAAGAGGAGTGATATTATTACCTGCCTTGTTGTGAAGAGTTCCTATGTATGAAAAAGGGGAGTGATATTATTACCTGCCTTGTTGTGAAGAGTTCCTATGTATGTAAAAGGGGAGTGATGCTATTACCTGCCTTGTTATAAAGAGGATGTGAGTCTCCCAGAGCTGGTGATTTGATATTCTCAACAGAGCACTATGCAAGTAGAATGTCAGTCAACTTGAGTAGGAGAAGTTTGTTACTGTTTTTATTTTATTGTTTTGCTTTGTTCTGTTTGAGACCGTTTCCTTATGTAGCCTAAACCTGTCCTTAAACTCAGGATCCTGCTGTTTCAGCTTCTGTACTGGGATTACAGATATGTGCCACCATCCAAATATTTTATCTGTAGCCAAAAATAAATAGCTGTGGTTTTTTTAATTGTTTTTAAAGCACATGCTTGGTGGCACACACTTTTAATCCTAGCACTTAGGAGGCAGGTACAAGATACTATGTTCTAGTCTAGCTAGAGATCTTGTCTCAAAAAACTAATTTAAGTACATGTGTTTATTTAGTGTGTGTGCATTTGTGTGTAGGTAGGTGTGTGCCACAGTGCCAGCAGGTTAGAGGACAGTGTGCAGGAGTCCGTTTTCTCCTACCATGTGGATCCCAGGGATCAGACTTGGGTCATCAGTCTTGGTGGCAGACACCCCTTCCCAAAGAGCCATCTCACCAGCCCCAGACTACATTCCTGGAAATCATGTTGCCAAGATAGAAAATTCTCTAATGGCCTCATTTGCATAATTATATTTCTAACTACATTCAATTGCCTGATATCTCTAACGGTATCTATTTTCTCCCCTAGCAATTAGCAGTGCTACAGATGGAATTTTTAAAATACAGTGATTTTCACTGGATTATTGTACATAAAAATAATCCCCCTTAATATAATCTCATTGCAGACGAAAGTTTTACACTTTGCACAAGTCATTTTGGTAAGGAGAAATCATATTTTGTAGTAAGTGCCTTAATCTGAGCAGTTGCTGAGGAGATGGCAACTGTATGGTGAAATCCCTCAGAGCTGCTGCTTCTCTGAAGCTGAATCTTGCTAGAAACAGATGGTGCCGCACCCAGGCTTTCTGATTGGGTATCTAAGTTATACCTGTTGTAAACATGGCACCAGTTCTAAAAGGTCGTTCCCTGCTGGACTATGTTGATTGTTAGTGTCAAGTGCTTACTGAGTTCCTGTTATATCTACAGATAAAGAAGTGTCAGTGTTCTGGGGGGCACTGTAATAACAAAAGAAAGATGCAGGTAAAGAACAGAAAAAGACAAAGAAGACATGGTCAGTACTTAGAGAACATTGCAGTACTTAATACAGTGGTGGAAATACCACCTGTGGAGTCCAGACACCTCAACAGTATGACTTGAAACAGCTGTTTAATTTCCTCTTCTGTGACACACCTATAATCCCAGCACTCAGGATGCTGAGGCAGGATTATCACAATTTTGAGGCTGGCCTGGGCTGAATGAGGTCCAGGTCAGCCAAACTACAAAGTGAGACCCTGTCTCAATAACTCAAAATTATATAGAGGTAGATATCTTTTATAAATTGTGTTATCTGAATTAAAAGTAGGTTGTGTATATGGAAATGCTTTGAAAATCACGAAAGTGTTATACAAAGACAAACGGTAACATGAGCATTTTCCCTCAGAAAGCCTAAGTACACATCAGACTATTTACAAAGTGCCGAAAAGTGAGTGCCACCGGGGCTGGAGAGGTGGTTCAGCAATTCAAAGTGAACCCTGCTCTTTCAAAGGACCTGAGTTTGGTTCCCAGCATCCGTGTTAGATGACTCATACCTTCCTCTCAATCTAGCTTCAGAGGAGCCAGTACCTTCTTGTGGCCTCCATGCGTATCTGTACATATCCAAAAATAAAAATAAATCTTTAAAAGTTTTGAAATAATAGTAATTTTTTAAAATGTTGTTGTAGCATTCCAAGGTGTATGTTACAATGTTAGAAGGCTATAATGCTGGTTGATAAAACTTGAGCAGGAATCTGAATTGAAGATACTCTTGACATGCGTTAAGATTTAACGAGCTAAAGCTTCAGTACAGTCATGGAGCTTAAAAACAAGTTTGTCATAGGTGGGTACGGTGGTGCACACCTTTAATCCCAGCACTCGGGAGGCCGAAGTAGATAGGTTTCTGTGGTTCAAGGCTAACCAGGGCTACAGAGAGACTGTATCAAATAAAGAAAAGTTTGTCTTGCTCTACAAATAGTAGAGGCTAGTGGGGAAAAGTTACATTTTGAACACTTGCTAAAAATACAACTTGTATTCTTTTTTTTTTTTTTTTTTTTTTTTTGGTTTTTCGAGACAGGGTTTCTCTGTGTAGCTTTGCGCCTTTCCTGGAGCTCACTTGGTAGCCCAGGCTGGCCTCGAACTCACAGAGATCCGCCTGCCTCTGCCACCACCGCCCGGCCCACAACTTGTATTCTTTAAAAGTACAATTTAGTGGATCAGAATATTCCCAAAATTGTGCATAGGTCATGTGTCTGACTCCTCATTTTCATTACTGGGAAGTGAGAGCCATGCCCACTTACATGTCTCTTTAACCTAGCCTCTGACCACTGTAAATGTACCTTCTGTCTTAGGAGCTTGCCAATTCTAGATGTTTCGTATAATTGGAAACACTGGAGCCAGAGAGATGGCTCAGCAGTAAGACTTGCGTCTCTTGCAGAGGACCCAGTTCAGTTCCCAGCATTCCTAAGAGACAGCTCACAAATGACTGTAACTCCAGTTCCAGGAGATCTGATGCCCTCTTCTGGACTCCATGGTTTCTGGCATTCACACATGCACACATACACACCCGCACTGTCTTGGTTTATTTGCTGTTGCTGTGATAAAACACTATGATGAAAGGCTGCTTGAGTTTATTTTTGGCCTCCATGTTCTGATCACAGTGCATCATGAAAGGAAGTCAAGGCATGAACTCCAGGTAGGGACCTGGCAGTAAGAACTAAACAGAAGCCGTGGAGGAGCACTGCTTCATGGCGTGTTCCACATGGCTTGCTCAGTTTGCTTTTTTATATAACTCGGACAAGGATGCCGAGGGGTGGCACTACCCACAGTGGGCTGGGCCCACTAACACCAATTATTAATTTAAAAAAAAGTCCCACAGATTGCCTGAAGGCCAATCTTACGGTGAAGATATTTTCTAAATTAAGACTCCCTCTTTCCAAATGGCCCTAGCTTGTGTGTCAAGTTGGCAGAAAACTAACTATACATTCAGACACACATCCACATAATTTAAAAAAATCTTTTTTTAGTGGAACCATTCTGCATATAACCTTTTTTGTCTGACTTCTTTCACTGAGTATGTGCTTAGTTTAATCCATGTTATAGCATGCTATCAGAACTTTTTATTTTAAGAATGGTTAATATTTAATTAAATGACTAAACCACATTTTGCTTGTCTCATCTCACGGTTACTAAGTTATTTTCACTATGAATGATGTTTCTGTACGGTTTTGAATGCAGTTTTGTGTGGACCAGTTTTAGCTCTCCTTTGTGAATGCCCAGCAGTAGGACTGCTGGACATAAGGCAATTTGGTGTTTAATTTTTTGAGGAACTTGTAGACTCTTTGCAAAATTTTTGTATAATACCGTATTCTATTACCAGGACAAGTGACTGAGCATCCCGATTTCTCCTCATCTTCGTTACTGCCTGTCTCTTGATTACAGCTGTCCTAGTAAGAGTGAAATGGTATCTTACCACAGTTTTGATTTGTTAATGGTAAAGGATGTTAAACATCATGAATTGTGTTTGCTTATTAACCTGTTAAATATTGACCAAGGTTCTTTCCTGCACCCTAGCCTCATGAGGGGACAGATAGGAAAGAAGTCCCTAGGTAGTATCCTTATTACCCTTTTCTGCTCCACAGTATACTGTTAACTGGGTCTTCCTCCTGTCAAGTAGAATGTATTTCAGACAGTAGCTTGGTGGTATTACAAAATATGGAATTTAAATGAAGACCATTTCCAAAATAATATGAAATTCAGATCAACTTTTGATTATTGATTGTCTGTAGTTGGATGTTTCTTAGATAACGTAAGCCTGAAGAAAAGAAGTCATTGTAACAGTGTATATCTGTAAACGTTGAAATGCATTTAGAGCTGACATCTCTCCTTTCCCCGCCCCCAGGGTTGTTATATTATGCAGGGCATGGTTATGAAAACTTTGGGAACAGTTTTATGGTCCCGGTTGATGCTCCAAATCCATATAGGTCTGAAAATTGCCTGTGTGTACAAAACATACTGAAATTAATGCAAGAAAAGGAAACTGGACTCAATGTGTTCCTGTTGGATATGTGTCGGAAAAGGTACAATTTCTAATCTCTGTAAAGTTATTGTTGGGATCAAATATCAACCTTGACAAATTCCACCCATGGCAGTTCTGTAAGGTGCTAAGAACCAGTGGGAATTATGAGTTTCTGAAAGCAGACTTGTTGAAAATATATTTTTAGGTATCTAATTATTTTACCTTACTTTCTGTTTGCTGTAGAAGGGACTAAAAGATACAAGTTATATATTTGCACCACAAAGCATTGGCTCTCTAGGATGTGTATACATGTTGTTAGCAGTCACTGCCATTTTTCTCTAGGAATTAATAAGTCACACCTATGGATTTAGAGCATGTAGTCATCAGTCTGTCTTGTCTTACAAATGTAGAAAGTAGTTGGGTAGATTTTGGAAGTCTTACATCTATTTGTCTGGCTTAGTGTTCTCAATAATTACAACCAATGATTATTCCTCTCTGATTTTTTGCTTACCAGTCAGAATTCAGTGAGGGAGTTCAGATACAACTTCATTTTTAAAGCTAACAAAAAGCCTGGTGTGAACTGGCTTTTAATCCCAGCACTTAAGAGGCAGAAGCAGGCAGATCTCTGTGAGTTCAAGGCTAGCCTGGTCTACACAGCAAGTTCCAGGCCAGGCAGAGGTGCATATTGATACCCTGCCTTAAAAAAAAAAAAAATCTAAAAGCCAGGTATAGCAGTATCCTAGAGTTCAGGAGAGTGAGAGTGAGTGGGAGGATCTTGAGTTTGAGGCTAGTGTCCACACTACCTAGGAAGATCCTAGCTTTTAAAAAAAAAAAAAAAAAAAGCTTCACAAAAGATGGGATGATTATTTACTGTCTTCATAACGTAGGAACCTGGGTTGCTTTTGGTTTGTATGTAGCTGGCTAAGTAAAGGAAGTTGATCTGTCATTTTATGTGTACTAAAAGTAGTAGCATATTTTTCATTGAAGAACACTGTAATTTCTCATACTTGTATCTGCCCTTTTCTCCTTCCCATGCATACAAATAGAAATGACTATGATGATACCATTCCAATCTTGGATGCACTGAAAGTCACTGCCAATATTGTGTTTGGATATGCCACGTAAGAAAACTTTATATTCAGTTTTCTTTGTTCTTGTATGTCTTTGTTTTGATTGTAGATTAGAAACAGAAATATCCATAAACATCTAGGCATAAATTTTCCCTCTTGATGTGCTTGATAGAAAGCTTCATCTGTGCACCTCGGTCTCAGTACCTTCTCACTAAGCCGCAGAACCTTTCACTTTTGCCTGAAGTTCAGTTCTAGTTGGGAAGCCATTGAAGGGCAGATGGAAGAGGGAAACTTATCTGTGGGTGTGGACACCCCACTAGCAAACGCTGGCTCTCTTTTTTGTTGGTTCCTTTTCTATTGGATAGTGACAAGTTATAAGCATATATATTTGTGGGGTACAGGGTGCTACCATGTACACAGCATGGACTGATTGTATGAAGCCCGTTAGTATTCCAGTTACCTTTCACACCCATTTACTTCCCCTGTCTCAGAGAAAGAAGCATTATGTCCTGACTAGCATCTCCCTCCCACCCCCACTTCCCAGCCTCTGATGACTGCCATTCTGCCTTTGGTGTTCTTTGTTGTGTGTTCAGGTTTGTCGGTGAGCACATGGGTTTGTTGTTCTGTGCCTGGCTTATCTCACCTTTTCTCTTGATTTTTTTTAAGGTGTCAAGGAGCAGAAGCTTTTGAAATACAGCATTCTGGATTGGCAAATGGGATTTTTATGAAATTTTTAAAAGATAGATTATTAGAAGACAAGAAAATTACTGTGTTACTGGATGAAGTTGCAGAAGGTAAAGTTTTAACGAAAGCAATCCACTCAGAAAAAGCCCAGCAGTGGAGATAAACCTACTTGAGGTTCTTTGCTCGGTGTGGTTAGTGTATTCTCATCAGTACTGTGTGGGTTTGGAATTATGGTGTGCTTTAGGAAACAGTTTTTGGCTTCATGCTCAGCAACACTGATGCTCTCGGTTCTTCTCTTTCCTTGCTGTCCTGGCGAATCTCATGAGCAGTGATGAGATGGCGTTCAGTCCTCAGAGCTCTGCCTTATGTCCAGCCAGTACCTTGCTGCTGCCCAATCTAGTTGGTAGGAAAACTAAAAGTGCAGTGAGTAGTCTATACAAGCAAGGCATCTTCCTCTACACCTTATCTTTCAGAAGTGTTGACACCCTGCTAGAAGAAAGCCAACCTCAGTATTTCTTTGATGAACTTAGATGTTTCCAGGTCCTGCTTTATGTATATGGCCTTATAGATCGTATCTTCCATCTCCTTTTGTCCCCTTCCCTGTCTGCTCACAAGGTGCTGTAGCTCACACAAGGCCAAATCTATACCTGTTAAATACGTAGGTTACAGTGTGGTTGAACTTGTTTTGTTAGATTTTTTGGATTTGGTGTTTTTGTTTTTTTTGAAACAGGGTCTCACTGTATAGCCCAGGCTGGCCTCTAACCTCACAATTCGTCTGTCCTAGCCTTTTTTATTATCTTTATTTTTAGTTAATTTTGTTCATAAGTATAGCTGTCTTGTCTGCATGTATGTCTATACACCATGTGCATGCCTGCACCCTGAGAAGTCTAAAAGAGAACATTGGATCCCCTGGGACTGAAGTTACAGATGGTTGTGAGTTCCCATGTGGGTGCTGGGAGTTGAACCTAGGTCCTCTGTAAGAGCAGCCAACTACTAAGCCATCTCTCCAGCCCCTGCCTCAGATTATTTAGTACTGTGTTTTACAGTATATTTTTTTTTTTATGAACTTATGTAAACCACATCAGAAAGAAGGTACACCCTTTGCAAACCCTAAAAACTGAAATTTCACAGGTCTTACAGAGTTGACAGGTTGTGTTTTAGGTGTGTCTTGAGTCTCTGTTTTGTTCACTGTGTAGCGCAGGCTGACCTCAGATGCTCAGCAGTCCCCCTGCCTTAGTTCACTGAATACACACAGCTCAGATATAGCACATTGAGAATAAAATATTTTGCTAACAGCTGTTGATCATGGTTTTTTTTCACAAGCTCCAACACACACACACACACACACACACACACACACACACACACACCCCATGTGACTTAATCACTTAGCATAACCTGCCAGGTTTTTAGACTTTCTCCTGCCTGCTTTAGCCAGAGAAGTTCTGCTTTTATCTGTTTTACATATTGAGTTTCCTCTTAAGCCTTCATATGAAAACATTCTGCCTCTTCGAATTTAGAGCCCTTGGATTATTTCAGTTATCTTCAAACTGAAGTGTGTGAAGGTGCCGCAGACTCTCTTTGGGTGTTTTAAGTTTCTTTTATGGGAGGCAGGGAGCCTAAGCTGTCCTGGAACAACAGTTGCGTTGAGCAACCACAACCTCCCTGTGTCTGTCTGAGGGGCATGAGCCCTCATGCTTTGGCCAATTGCATTTTAAAGTATATTTAAAACTGGAAGTGGAGCTCTTGGGTAGAGCACTTACCCAAAGGATATTTTAAATATTTTAAAATTTAATAAGAAACACATGCTTATTTACCTCTGATGGTTACCAAGTTGTCTTTTGCTATGAGTGTATTTGAACTTCTTTAAGAAGTTTGCTGTGGTTTCAGACCTGGCATGCCTCCACAATTAAAACTGCCCAGATAAGAGTAGACTAGAGTAAAACACATAGTTCAGAGCCTGGGTCCAAGAACAAGCGCTCCTAGCCACTGTTCTGTCCCTCCAGCCTTCGCCGTGTTCTGATTATGTTGTTTTTGCTTTGCTCATTGATTGAGAAGAGTGTTGAGTGATTCTGTGGTACTAGATTGCACCTCTCAAGACACTGAGTACAAATGGTAGTTTTTGAAGGAACCGTTGTTTTGTTTCTGATTTAAAGAGAATGCACATGCAGAATAATACAAGTTTTTAATATTCTTTGTGAGGTTAAGAAAGCTCTCTTCTGTGCTGATTTTTTTGAGAATTAAAATGTTGAATATATTTAATAGTTTTTCTTCCACTACGAAGAAAGTAATATGATGCTTCCATTCTTCTAATCTCTCAGTATGATTGATTATATTCAGCTAAGATGAGTGGATTTTATTGGCACACTTTAAATGTAGCCTGATTTACTATGCCAGCATTTTGCATAGAATTTTCACATCTCGTTGCAAATATTATGTTTTTAAATGTTCATTAAAAATGTTGAATAGAAAAAGAATTTTCGTGTCTATATTGTTATGAGAGATGAGCCTATATTTTTACTTTCTCATGCTATTTGTTTTGATTTTTGGTATCAATGTTATGTTGGTTTTGTAAAGTGGATTGGAGCTTTCAGTGGTTAATTGTATGTTAACTTGACTGAGCCTCAGTGCCAAGACATTTAGTCAAACATTGTTTCTCGATGGTTGATCCATTCATTATTCTAGATGGGATTAATGTTTAGATTGATGGGCTTTCTTTCATTAAGCAGGTTATACTGTGATGTGTGTGGGCCTCATCCATTGGTTGGAAGAGGAATAAAGATGTCACCCCGCCAGGCGGTGGTGGCACACGCCTTTAATCCCAGCACTCGGGAGGCAGAGCCAGGAGGATCTCTGTGAGTTCGAGGCCAGCCTGGTCTCCAAAGCGAGTTCCAGGAAAGGCGCAAAACTACACAGAGAAACCCTGTCTCAAAACAAAACAAAACAAAAAAAAAAGATGTCACCCAAACAAGGATTTCTGCCAGAAGAAATCAGACTATAACTCTTTGCTGTGTCCATCCCCTGCCTGTCTGCCAATGTTGCAGGTTTTAAACATGCATCTTCACAATTTTCTAAGCCAATTCCTACATTAATTCCCCCTCCCCGTCTCTGTAGACACACACACACACACATACACACACACACACATCTTGTTGGAACTATTTCATTTGAGAACTCTAATTCAGAGAATCCCCAACTTAGTGAAGAGTTTTGTATAACTGTGATTATAGTACTTGGCTTTATGGTACTGTGTAACAGTCTAGGAATGATATTTTCTTGGGTAGATGAATTTTACTTCTACTGAGTCCATTTTTAGTAAGTTACATTTTCCCAGGAATTAGACAGCTTTCAAAATTGTTGGGATGCAGTTGCAGATAGTTTCTTCTGGTGGTCTTCTTTAATTTCTGCATTATCCATAGTTTCATGCCCTTTTCACCAATCTTCTTACTTGTACCTGCTTGCTTTTTCCCCTTGACCATTGGCTGCAGACTTGGTCAGTTTCACATTGGCCCGCTGGTTTCCTCTGATTCTTCCTTAGCTGGTGTCTCACTCCTTCCTGCTTCTCTATCATGTTTACCTTGCTTTGTGTTTCCTCTGCTCTTCTGTTTGTAATGTCAGAAGATAACAACACCTGTGTAGTGATTGTTAGGAATGCTTTTTACCTTTTTGTACATGTTAATAGGGCCACATCGGCTTCCTTTTGAGTGACTGTATGCTATTTGTTAAACATTTATTTCCAACCATTTGATGTCATTCTGCTTTGGCTGTAACTTGTAGAGGCAGCAAGTAGCAGATTTTTTTTTCTTTTTTGTTTTATTTGAGACAGGGTTTCTCTGTGTAGCTTTGGTGCCTGTCCTGGATCCCGCTCTGTAGACTGGGCTGGCCTCGAACTCAGAGATCTGCCTGGCTCTGCCTCCCTGGGATTAAAGGTGTGCACCACTGCCTGCCATCAAGTAACAGATTTTTAATACAAAATGATCTTTTCTTGAAACAAAGAATTTCAGTTCATTTACCTTTTTTGATTTTTGTTGGTGGTGATTGGTTGGTTGGTTTTGTTTTGTTTTCAGGCATTTCCCTATATAGTTGAGGCTGGCCTGAAACTCAACTCTTCTTGAAACTCAAAATCCCAATGCTAGGATTACAGGAATGTAGCACCATACCTAAATTTTTTTTTCTATTTTTTTATTTACTTTTTAAATTACACTCATGATAGTAATCACATTTGTGGTATTCATAGATTACATTTGCAGTATTCATTCAATTATATATATTTAATTCTAAATGTCAAATGTCATTTCTTGAAGGGGGTAGGAGGTCTTAATTACAGGCTTACAGCACAATGGGAGGACCCCGGAGAGCAGAAGTTTGCTACTGATGTTTTACAATCTTGCATCTAAGCTGTTAATGCCCATTATTCAGGATACACAGACAAGAAACTTCCCTTATGCATTCAGGAGGGTGGAACCTGGCAGGGAATTAGCATTGGGAGGATATCAAGGTCAAGGTCCGCAAAGCAAGGCAACAGTTACCCAAAACGGGGGCCAGGGCCCTGCAGGTCCCCCTTTTATTAAAAAATGAGCTTCTGACTTGGGTTGCGTGGGACGTCAGCAGCCATACCTAAATTTTTAACTATTTTTAGCCATCCAGTTTTTCTATTTGGTTAAGTCTTCCTGTTTCTTTTTCATCTTTTTTTAAAGTTCTTTGTATATCTTTCCTTCTTAACCAACAAGAATCTGTAACATATAGACCTTGATCTCCCTGTGTAATCCCCAACATACTGATCTATCTGCAATTTTTGATACAGGAGCAAACCTTCCCGCCTATCTTAGGTTTACTATTTATTAACAGTTCATAGTATAATATACAAAAGTAGGCTGCTGGTGGTAGTGCACACTGTTAATCCCAGCACTTGGTTGGCAGAGGCAGGGGGATCTCTTGAATTTGAGGCTATCCTGATCTATAGAGAGAGTTCCAGGACAGCCAGAGCTACATAGAGAAACCCTATCTTGAAAAAAAGAAAAGAAAAAAGAAACAACAAAACAGAAGTAGAATCAGTAAATTACCATTAATTTACTCATACCAAATATATGATAGATTTTAAATTTAAATTGGTGCATACAAATAAACAAAATCTGTCCGTGTTAGATAAAAATAAAACTACGCCGGGCGGTGGTGGCTCACGCCTTTAGTCCCAGCACTCAGGAGGCAGAGGCAGGCAGATCTCTGAGAGTTCGAAGCCAGCCTGATCTACAGAGCAAGATCCAGGAAAGGCGCAAAGCTACACAGAGAAACCCTATCTCAAAAAAACTAAATAAATAAATAAAGACAATAAATAAAACTACAGAAACATGCTTATATCACTTTTGTTAAACTCAAAGCTAAAATGTTAACAGATTATTTACAAATACTGTGTGATGGTTAACTGAGTAATGGTTACTTCAAGCTGGGCCAAGGAAATGGTGGTGCTTAGGCTAGGTAGGTGGCTTTAACATACTGCTTCCTGTTTAAAAATGGAGTTGAAGAAACGGAACATTTCATTTTCAGTTTTCTCATGTATGTGTCGTCATCTGACTTTCTACTGAAAGTGTTTCTCAGCAGTGTACAGACGTAAAGCTACCGTGGCATCTCTCTTGAAAAGGAAGCACGCTGAGCCAGTTGGGGTATTGATACCAGTTTGTGTCCAGCCTCAGCTACGTAGTGGGTTTGAGATTGGCACACGCAACATGAGACCCTATCTGAGAAAAACAGTAACTAATAATTAGGAAGCACGCTTTCAGGTCAGCATTTTGTGGGTCTGCTCACCGCGCTGCTTCTTCCCCATGCTCAGTACGCAGTAGGCACTGAGTAAATGTTTGTTAACGGGTGATATTGACACTACAACCTGACATACTGGGAAGTACTTAACCTGAATCTGTTTGTTTGTTTGTTTGTTTGTTTGACGTGGTTTCTCTATATTATTGGCTATCCTGAATCTGGCTACATAGACCAGGCTAGCCTCAGATCACAGAGATCCTCCTGCCTCTGCCTCCGGAGCACCAGGCAGGATTAAAGGTGTTCGCCACCATGCCTGGCCTGAATATTTTAGACAAAAGAATCGGTCTTTAAAAAATGTTTACCCTCTTGTCTTTCAGATATGGGAAAATGTCACCTTACCAAGGGCAAACAAGCTCTAGAGATCCGAAGCAGCTTGTCTGAAAAAAGAGCACTTACTGATCCTATCCAGGGGACAGCTTCCTCCGCAGAGTCCCTAGTACGGAATCTACAGTGGGCCAAGGCGCATGGTATGCTCAAGTCTGTTTCTTCTGAGCGCTTTCTATCACAAACTTACTATTTATTTTGTTTTTGGTTTGTTCATTTTGCTTTGCTTTTTGAAACAGGGTCTCACTATGTAGCCCTGCCTGGCCTGGAACTCACTATGTGTACCAGGCTGGCCTCAAACTCACAGAGATCCATTTACCTTTGTTTCCTGGGTGCTGAGATTAAAGAAAGGTGTGTGCCACCATGCCCAGGTATAAACTTATTTTTAAAATTCTAAGTCTTTTTTTTATCCTGACTAAAGTGTTTTCTCCTGAGTTTTACAGTAAAATTGGGGTGGGTGGGTGGCAGGTAGTGGGGTGTGCCTGTCCCCCACATGGCAGATAGTGGTGTGTGCTTGTACTCCAGTACTTGAAAGGCTAGGGCAGGAAGATCGTGAGTTCATGGCCAGTCTAGATCCATGGCAAGATGCTACCTCAAAAGTAAGTGTGCACTGGGTGGCAGTGGCACACGCCTTTAATCCCAGCACTTGGGAGGCAGAGTCAGGAGGATCTCTGTGAGTTCAAAGCCAGCCTGGTCTACAGAGTGAGATCCAGGACAGGCACCAAAACTACACAGAGAAACCCTGTCTTCAAAAACAAAAACAAAACAAAAAAAAGTAAGTGTTCACCTAGTACGCAAGTCCAAAATATTTTAGTTGTATATGTTATGTTGGTTTATGCTAAAAATACCAAATTATCTAGTTTATTATTTTACTATTAGTGAAGACAAATTTGATTTATTTTTGTTTGTGTCTTTTGAGAAAGGCCTCATTATGTAGCCTAGGCTGGCCTAGAACTCCAAAACTTAAATAATCATGTTTAATTCTTCTGTTCTGAAAGTGAGTTAAATTTTTATTTATGTGGCATGCAGGCAAGCCTTTGACTTCTCCATACTGTGACTTCTGAAATGTAGAGTTGTCAGGAGCCAGGCAGGTCTGGATCCACCGTACGCTCAGCTCTGTCTCCTAGGATTGTAGATATCACCCACCAGTTCACCTGTGCGGACAGCCGCTCCCAGCTGTGACTGTCCTGAGATCTGTGACACTTCGCAGAGTAGCAAAGACAGAGAAGATGAAGAGAAATGAGATCTGCACTTTGATGGCCTTCTAGTGGTTTTATATGTGTAGGAAAAACAAGCGTCAAATACTGCCTGGAGGAAAGGATTGTCTGTGATCTTCCCCAAGCAGCTCCTCTGAGTCTTTTTCATAAAAAAGATTGAAGAATAATGTATTTCTTGAACTTCTTTTTAAAAAAATCTTTGTAATGCTTTGTTCTCTTAAGTTGTAATTTTTGGCAAATTATGTTAGAGCACATTAAAGGGTAAAGTACTATAAATCCATCATCTTCTAGATAATTGCACAAATAATTAAAATTGAATGTCTCTTCCACATATATATGTATATGTATTTTGTGTGTGTGTGTGTGTGTGTGTGTGTGTGTGTGTGTGTGTGTATACACAAAACGAAACTATAGTGGTAAAGATAAACATTAAGGCTAGGGCATAGCTCAGTAGTTAAATACGTGCCTGGCATACATGAGTCCTCAGGTTAGGGTCCTAGCACCACACCACAAAATTAAAATTAAATTAGCTCAACACAGAAAACAACCTTTCATCAGACAATACCAAACTGGATATGGTGGTGCACAGCTATAGTCCAGTATTGAGAGCCAGAGGCAGGAAGGAGGGTTGAAAGTTAAAGGCTAGCCTGGGCTAGTTAGGGAGTTCCAGGTCAGTCTGGGCTACCCAGAACCTATCACCCTATCTCAAAAACCAGAGAGAAATATATACTTTAAATCATTTATTTTATTTTTTGATCCCACACACTCAAAAATGATTGTGTTTTAGTGTATTTGTGTTTTGTGTCAGTTACAAACAGTATGGTACATATGTAAGTGCCGTCTAATAGCTCCTCCAACCATCCTGAAGCATTCAATATATGAAATACTGGCTAATAGAAAAATATCAAGCTGGGCGGTGGTGGCGCACACTCCTTTAATCCCAGCACTCAGGAGGCAGAGGCAGGCGGATCTCTGTGAGTTCAAGGCCAGCCTGGTCTACAGAGCGAGATCCAGGACAGCCAAGGCTGCACAGAGAAACCCTGTCTTGGAAAAAAAAAATGAAGAAGAAAAATATCAAAACCCAAAAATACAGTAGTTATTCGGGAGTAGCTGAATGACTAGTTACCAAATTATCATAGCCACTTGGTGACAATATATTTTGTAAAATTCTTGTTTTGGTAAGAGCTTTTATCGTAATAGTAGAGAGCTTACCTAAAATGCGCAAGACCCTGAGCTTTATCCTTCACACCACACCACACCACACCACACAAATTCTTGTCGTAAAGATTGAGTAATCAATAAAAATCTATGTATATTTCTATTCCCACTAGAAAAACCGTATATGCAGATGGCAAAAGTTTGGCTTTTGGTCTAATTGTGTGTATATGTTTCAGCAGTAACATTATATAATATATAATATAATAATATTATATAATATTTATAAGCAAAAGTTCTAACCATATACTGCCCCATGCAGATATTTGCTATCCATCAGAAAATTTACTAAGCACTCTTTAAATGATATTTTTATATGTTGTTTCTATTGTTCTTTTCCAGAACTTCCAGAAAGTATGTGCCTTAAATTTCAATGTGGTGTTCATATTCAGTTAGGATTTGCCGCAGAGTTCTCGAATGTCATGATAATCTACACAAGTATAGTCCACAGACCACCTGAGATAATAATGTGTGATGCCTATGTTACTGATTTCCCTCTCGTAAGTCTCGTTTCTTTGATTTAAAATAGAATGATATGTTCTCGTTTATTAAAGACTAAACTTTGAGATGAAGCTCTAGCTTAGGGACAGATGGGTAAGGCCCTATGTTCTAGCCCCAGCACCAAAAGAAAAAAGAAGCCACTTAAATAATAAATTAAAATTCAATGATAAGTGTAAAGGAAGTCTAGTGCTTATGCACGCTTTCTTGTGTAACACTGACCATAGTGTTTAATAACTGCCACAATACCTTAAGTTGGTCAAATTCAGAAGTGTCCAAAGTGCACTCAGGAAGGATGTCTGCAGTACCTTATCCTCTAGTAGAATTTTAAATGTGAGAAGAGTGGAATATTATATATACAAGGTGTATGTGTGTGTATATAAATGTCAAGAATAACTTTATTTACTTATTTATTTGTGTATGTTTGGTTTTTAGAGACAGGGTTTCTCTGAGTAGCTCTGTCTGTCCTGAAACCCACTTTGTTCCACTGCCTGTGCCTCCCCATGCTGGGATTAAAGACATGGGTCACCACTGCCCTGCTGAGTAGCTTTATTTTTGAGTACAGTATAAGTGTTTATTACAACATAAAATTTACTGCTGGAGCTAATAAGAGAACAGTATCTATGAAGATATTTTATGTTATAGACAATGTTATAACTTCCACTGATTACATCATAAACATTCACTGATTTGTGTTTTTTCATAGGACCTAGACATTGATCCAAAACATGCAAATAAGGGGACTCCTGAGGAAACGGGCAGTTACTTAGTGTCAAGAGAGCTCCCCAAGCATTGCCTCTACACTAGACTCAGTTCCCTCCAAAAATTGAAGGTACCGTTCCTGTTTACGACCTGAGTGGGGCGTAGGCTGTAGATGAGCCGCTTCATCGGGGTATTAAACTGGAGCAGCAGTAGCCAGTCTACAGCGGGTCTTCTCAGTGTCCCCGACACTGGCCCAGGGACTTCTGTCTTCTGCGCTGTTGAGATACAGTTAGGTACAGAGTGGATATATGATAGATTTTTGAATCATGATTTCTTTATTGTCGCTTTCTACAAAACATAGAGCAAATTAAAATTGGAATTGCTTTTTATTCCATTTCTTGCTGACTGACAAATAAGAAACTGGTTCTGTACAGTTAAGTTTTCTAATATAAGCATATCCTTACCAAAAATTTTTTCACAGCTACATGGTTACAATGTAGTAAAAATTAGGCAAAGGAATGGACACTTGTTATGTGGACAAGAGACTATTATTATTTGTTAATATCTAGTTTACTTCAACTCTCTTCCCGTTATCTGACTGAGTTCCTATCTAATAAGGTAAAGCAGCTAGGACTTTTAATGTCCTTGTAAAGTAGATGACTTTGACATTAAAGGACCCTGTTTCTGGTTCTGGGGAAGGGTGAAATTCCAGTGTCACTGCATGGAAAATGTCTCTCACGGTACATCAGAAATGGGAAATCTCTGAAACTCTGTTAGCAGACAGATAGTAAATGATGCAGCCTGCCTGTTTGCTCTAGGGGTGTTGGAAAGGAACCTCAGAGAGGGAGCTGAGTGGGTCTTTGTTGTGGGGTAAGGGAATGGTACTTTAAAGGTTCCGCAGTTAACAAACATGATAAACCTCTTTTTACTTTAGGAACATCTGATCTTCACAGTATGTTTATCGTATCAGTATTCGGGACTGGAAGACACTGTGGAGGAGAAGCAGGAAGTGAATGTTGGGAAGCCTCTTATTGCCAAGTTAGACATGCATCGAGGACTGGGCAGGAAGACTTGCTTTCAAGCTTGTCGTATGCCTGATGAGCCTTATCACAGCTCCACGCCCACCGCAGGGGGAGCAGGGCATTTTCACTCGTCTCAGGACTCGTTCCATGACGTGTACCATTCACATCTTGCTAATTCGGACAGTGACATGCCACCAGACAGGTGTCACTGCAGCCGGACTCCACATACCTTTGTTTCAAGTTACCCCACCCACCATTACTCCTGCCAGTTTGGGAGAAGTAACGTGCCGGTAGAGACAACTGATGAGATGCCCTTCAGTTTTTCTGACAGGCTGATGATTTCTGAAAACTGACCTCACGTTTGTGAAAACTAGAGTATGACAGTGCTTTCATATGAAATATCACATACTATGAGGTGTGGTAGAAAGGCAAAGGTGTACGTACAGAAAGAAAACTGGCAACAGGCTTTTATGGCAGGCTCTCAGGAGTGTGAGGGACCAGAGTTACATTAGTTAAGCTGGGTGGTGGCGGTGGTGGCAACACTTGTAATCCCAGCACTCAGGAGTCGGGGCAGTGGATCTCGGAGTGTGAGGCCAGCCTGGTCTACAGACTGAGTTCCAGGACAGCCAGGGCTACTCAGAAACCCTGTCTTGAAAGATCAAAAAAAGGAAAAAAAAAAAAAAAAAGAAGAAGAAGAATTACATTATTTAACCAGACTGTCTCTTGCTTTGTCTCATTTTAAGACTTTGTGAATTAATTTGTTTTAAAAGAGTGAAGAATAGGGCCTGTGAATATAGCTCAATGGTACAATGTTCAGCTAATATGTGGAAGGCCCTGGGCTTAATCATCATTACTGGAAGGGAAGATATTCATCTTCCAGTAATGATGTGTATGTATGTGTACCAAATATTTTCATTTTGACGACTCAGAAAAGCAGCAAGATTGGCATTACTATAGATTGAATTATAGTGTTGGCACCAAAAAAAGAACCCTTTCTTTTCTCAGAGTTCTTTTATGTGTATGTGTGGGGGCCTGAATATATACGTGTTGTCATGGAGACTAGAAGAGGGCATCAGATCCCCAGAACTAGAAGTATAGACAGGTGCGAGCCACTCACTGTGAATGCTGGGAACTGAACTTGTGTCCTCTGCAAGAATAGCAAGTGCTCACTGGCGGTGGTGGCGGCGGCTGCGGCAGCACACACCTTTACTCCCAGCACTTGGGAAGCACAGGCCCGCGGATCTCTGCAGCATGGTCTACAAATCGAGTTCCAGGACAGCCAAAGCTACATGGAGAAACCCGGTTTCTAAATAAATAAATATATGAATGAATAAATAAATAATAGACTAGCAAGTGCTCTTAATCATTAAGCCATCGCTCCAGCCCCAGAAAGAGTCTTTTCAATCACCAGACTTAACAACTTCCTTTTATCAATGGGAAAATAGATCGAGGCAAACTGTCTTGTATTGGAGCAGAACTGAAGTCTCAGTTCTAGGCTCAAATTTCTATCCCAGTGGTTTCCTACTCCACACTGCCTTCCCTGCAGGTTCTCAGATAGGAGTTGTTTCTGTACATAAGGAGAGGTGGGTGGGCAGAAAGCTGTTTGTAACCCTGAGAACTGCTTATGATTCTGTGATTACAGGATTTTGCTTCAAGTGTTAGTCAAGAGGCTTGTATATAAATGTTATGTGGAACAGACTGAAATTTCTTGTTCAGAAGTTCATGAAAAACGAGGAGGTGATAAAATGTTTGTGTTTAAAGCTACAGCAGAGGTTAAGAGTAGAGATTAGACTGGATCGTTCTGATGGCTGCTGAATTTTCCAGTCACTGAAAGTGGCTCCCTGTTTCCTTGTTTAACTTCAAAAGCTACAGGAGATAATAGCCTTATCATTTCCGTTTGACCTACAAGCAGACATAAAACCAACTTGAAATAACAAGATAACTGGTAACAAAAAGATTAGTAATCACAAGAGTCCAGACAAAGAAAATCCTTCAAGCAGACGCCATCACTGTTCAGGTCTGAGACATTAAAATTAGCACCACCTTTCTTTGCAAGATCTTCCTAAAATACAAAACATGCCCCACTGTTCTCTCAAGCCCAGAGCATCACAGCAGAACTGCAAACCAGTATCTGTTGTATACACAAACACCGAATCATTAATAAAATACTGCCAAACTGAACCTAGCAATACATAAACCTTATCAAGTAAGATTTATCCCAAGAACTCAAAGTTGATTTAATGTCCAAAAATCAATTAGGCTAATATGCAGTTGGGTTTTACTTTTCATAGTAATTGTGTCCTAGAAAGTCACTGTACACGCCACCTTAGATTTGATTTTACAAAAATAAAAATTAGCTGGGCAGTGGTGGCACACACCTTTAGTCCCAGCACTTGGGGAGGCAGAGCCAGGCAGATCTCTGTGAGTTCGAGGCCAGCCTAGGCTACAGAGTGAATTCCAGGAAAGGCACAAAGCTACACAGAGAAACCCTGTCTCTAAAAACCAAATAAATAAATAAATAGAAATAAATAAATAAAAATGAGGTTCAGAAGTATTCAGTGAATCTTCCCCACTAAGGGACCGTAGTTGGAATTCACTTCCTGTCCAGCTTGCCCTATAATATAATATACTGACCTGCCCTACCCCATCCCCATCCTGTTATCAACTGAAAGAGCTAACGTAAGAAGACAGCATTGCCCTGTTAGACCTCAGCTGGAAACATGAGTACTGGATGGCTCTGAGTCTTCACTGGTCTACACATTTTTTGGGGGGGGTGGTTACAGCAAATCGGTAAGGACACAAGTACTAGATCGTGTGTGTCCATCTGGTAAGTTACAAAACAGTCAGTAAAGCCTAACATCTTTTTATAATAACAGCATAAAGGAGGCCTTCAACCTGAAAAAATATTTAAAGGTAATAGATTGAATGCTGAATTCGGAGCAGGAATAAGGCAGTGTTTGATGTATTCCTGTAATCCTAGCTGTTAGGAGGCTGAGGCAGGGTTAGTGTAAAGTTGATGCCAACCTGAAATACATAGTATCAAACCAGTCAGGAATACATAAGGAGTCTTTGTCTCCCCAAAAAAATTTTAAAAGGAAAAGAAAATCAGTAAATACCATAAGATGTTCACTCACGGTTCTGTTCAACATTGTGCTTGAAGTTCTAACCAGGGCTTGAAAAATGAAAGCCATCTGTACTGGAACATCAGCAAGGGCATAGAGTCACGCGCCAGCAGCAGCTTTCGTTGGCAGACATTGCTGCCACGATGCTGGCATTTCTACCATCCTAAGGTCTCCTTTACAACGCGGCCTTCACCTTCACATCCCGTGCAGTTCTGTGGCTGTGAGAAAACACCATGACCAAAGGCAGCTTGGGGAGGAAAGGTGGTATTTCAGCTCACAACTCTCAGGTTATCCTCCATCACTGAGGGAAGTCACTAATGCAGAAGCCATGGGCGGGTGCTGCTTGCTGGCTTGCTCAGCCTGCTGCCTTATAGCAACCAGGACCAGCAGCCCAGGGGTGGCACCGCCCACAATGAGCTGGGCCCTCCCATATTAATCATAGTCAAGAAAACGCACCACAGGCCTTATAGGCCGGTCTGATGGGGGCATTTTCTCAATGGGGGTTCCTCTTCCGAAATGACCAGTTTGTGTCAAGCTAACAGAAAAACAGCCAGCACATGGACATTTCCCTCCTCATCTTAAAAGCGTGTGACCTTTCAAGTCTTTGGCTTGAGCATGAAGCAGCCAGGTAGCCTTGTCAGTAAGTCACAAATTCTTGCCAAGTTCAACAAACTCAGTCACGTGGCAAGAGCTTAGGTAGTAATTCATATGTACATGGACACAAGTTTAACATGGGAATGAAATCTGAGAATCTTTTACTTTTGAGGGTTTTTTCTTAAACAGCCTAATAAATTGTAAATTGTTTCCTGTTGTTTGAACTTCCACTGATCGGAATATTATCATTGCTTTTAGCCGCCAGCTGAGAACAAACAGAAGGTTGGGGTTGGAGTCCCAGTACCCACATGGCAGTCACAGCCCTCTGTCACCCAGTTCCAAGGAGTCTAATGGCAACTCTAGACACACATGGGCATGCACAGGCATGCACAGACATGCAGGCAGCCACCCACGCATAAATTAATTCCAGAATTGATAGATTCCACTCTGCATTTAACCCCTTTTCTCAAGTTAACCCTACTTCTGTTCACTCCTGGTTCCCCCCATATGCCACGTTCCCCCACATAAGGAAACAAAGTATGCAAGCAAGTGAACAAAAGCAAAAACCAAAAAACAAAACAAACAAACAAACAAAAAACCAACAACAACAACAACAAAAAAAAACACACTTCAACAGAAAAATCTCTGCCTCTCCTTTCCTGCTTCTCCACCACCTCTCCATTTGTTCTGGTAGCAGTGGAGGCTTCCGTGTGCCATCTAGTACACCTGTTTGTCCCGTCAGCTTTACTGGCCAGTGTTCATTGCAGTGAGTCACTGGTCTGGTTCAAGGCCTCTGGTCTCTGGTACACCATCCTCACTGGATCCTCACCGGCACTCCTCTTGGATATTCTATGGTTGCCACAAGTCTTGGAGATCTTGCAGGTCTCATTCCACAGGACCAGTCCCTTCCCCAGCTCCAGCAGGTCCTAGATGGGGTAGATGCTAAGGTGGGCCAACCCAAGGCCCAGCTGTGGGCCTGGATGGTAGCCAAGCTGGTCAGTCCAGACCCCTGGGGCCACCCACCTCAGGTAAGGGGGTGGAGTCAACTCCCCTATGTACATGCACTTAGGGTCAGTTTACCCTGGCCTGTGGTGAAGGGTGATAACCGCAACATTTTAATTCATATTTTGATACTATAAGTTGTATCCAGATCTAACTAAAGAATATTTTAAATTTTTTACATCCAACCACTACATGACATATTTCTCATATGGACAAACTATTAGTACAGAAAAATACACCTGAAGCATGAGAATGGCGTGTAAGTGTGCATGCTGTCTTTTCCAACTTGGTACCAATGAAAATCCTTGAGTGCCCCAGACACAAGTTTTGGCTTTACTCAGGAAGAGGCTTCGTTTCTCCTGGGTAGTGACTGTTCTCCTCTCTGTACAGTCGCAGATGACGGGCTAACATCAGAGGGCCTAAAGTCCTTCACAGAGTTGGCAGTGCTAAATGAAACTATCCCTATAAAATAACACTGTTGGGGCAGATGATGTGGCTCTTAGCGACAATACTGACAATTCAGCATTCAGGCTGAAACAAGGTTGCCACAAGTAGGAGGCCAGCCTGAGCTGCATGGTTGAGTTGCAGAAGAAGCCTGTGCTCTAGAGAGTGAGATACCTCAAACAAAACTAAAAACTACCAGTCTTTTCAAAAGGATCAAATTTGATGTTCTTGAAACCATACCTATACAAGTAGTAGAGTGTATTATTAAAGTCCGGAAAGGATGTTCATAAGATTGGGAATGTACAGCAAAAATAAGTTGCACAGACTGGAGACAAGGCTGACACTTCCAAAGGACCCAGTTCGAGTCTCAGGACCCACAGGTTGACTCACAGCTGTCTGGAACTCGAGTTCCACAGGATCTGATGCCCTTTTCTGGCCTCCGAAGGCACTAGGCATGCACAGACATATGTAGATGTAACCAACAGTCTTATTAAATAAGAAACACAGAACCAATGTAAAAGAGAAAGCCAAGAGGTCAGAGCTCAGAGCTAAAATCTCACCCTTCCTCCTGCGGTGTCCCAGCTTCCCAAAAAAGAGCTATATCCTGTCTGTCCGTCTTTTTATAGTATTTTGTTCTGCCTTCTCATTGGTTGTAAACCCAAACACGTGACTGCCTCATCACTGTCTGTATGTACAGCCCCCCAGGTCTTAAAGGCATATGTCTCCAATGCTGGCTGTATCCCTGAACACACAGAGATCTATGGGATTAAAGGCGTGTGCCACCACCGCCACACTCTTGCTATGGCTCTAATAGCTCTGACCCCCGGGTAACTTTATTTATTAACATACAATCAAAATCACATTTCAGTACAATTAGAATACCACCACAGACATACATGCATGTAAAACACCCATACACATACATTTTAAATTAAAGCCAGACTTAGGGATGCATGCCTTCAATCCCAGCACGCAGGGGACAGAAGCAGGTGGATCTCTACATAGTGAGTTCTAGGACAGCCAGGACTAGACACAGAAACCTTGTCTCAAAAAAACAAGAAATAAGTAAATGAAATTAATTGATTAATTAAAAAAAACAAGAATCAGTTACAGTTGAATTTTATTCACTCCAAAATCACTTTGTAAAAACAAAAATGCAGATTTAACATGACCAGTTATTAATGTATCAAGTATTCTGAGTACCAACCCAGAATAGCATAACAGTTTATCTGCATTGTGATTATATTTTTGTTTGTTTGGCTATGTTTTCCAAAATGTATATACTGAACAACTGTTGTGTAACTTGAAAATATAGATGAATGCAATTATATAAAGATGCCCAATTTTGATAAGTTTCTTCTGAGGACACGTTTTCATCTTCTGTAAACATGCTCTTGCATACGAGTATTGGTGCAGCACGCATATTTTCATGTCATGAATTACAGAGGTGTTTGTTTCTAATTCATGTTACAATATGAGTAAAGCTGGCCTGAGGGTATAGCTCAGTCAGGGGTGGGTGCTTCCTAGCACCCCCAAAGCCCTGGGTCTGAGCCACAGCACCATCAAACCGTGTCAATCTGATCCTACCTACACACTTTTTTTTTTCCATCAGGTTTGAGCATTGTAAGCAGTAAAAACGGCAAGTGAGTATTCTCCATTAAATCGCTGGGCATGAAAGCAATGAATAGCATCACTTTCTGTATGCTGAGACGAGCGTTTTCTATTCAGGCTCATTTAACCTTAAGCAGCCTTGTACTTACAGATGAAGAAACTGATTGTTGGGCTAACGTGAGATGTTCATGTACCTCGGATGACTCAAAACTAGACCGCAGCAGTGTTTTTGCTGTTACAGAAGATGGGGAAGGAATCGCAGTGACTGTAAATCAATGCAAAAGCTGTGTTCCATCAGGTACTCATGCCTGAAGAAGGGAAAAATAAAGATTTTTATGTCTAAGAGACAAAAGAAAAGAAATGTTTGAAGTCTGCAAGCAATTGCTGTCTTTTGACAGCGGAAGAAATGATGTCTTTAATTAGGAGACCTCACGTGCTAGGTCTTGGTGTTCTCTAACCACAACAGGAAAATGCTTCAGATAACTTTTTTTCTTTCTTTTTCTTTTTTTCTTTTTTGGTTTGATTTTTTGAAAAGGGGCTCTCTAGTCCTGGTTGTCCTGGAACTTCTTATGTAGACCAGACTGACCTCAAACTCACAGAGATCCACCTGCCTCTGCCTCCCAAGTGCTGGGTGGGATTAAAAGGCGTGCGCCACCACGCCCAACTTTCTGAAAACATTTTTTAACAGTGTCTCACTAGTTCAGTCTTCAATGAGAATACTGCCCTCCCTCCCTCCCTCCCTCCCTCCCTCCCTCCCTCCCTCCCTCCCTCCCTCCCTCCCTCTGTGTGTGTGTGTGTGTCTGTGTGTGTGTGTGTATGTGTGTGTGTACGTGTGTGTACATGAATATAGGTACCCTCCAAGATCAGAATAGAGTATTGATCCCCTGGAGCTAGATTTGAGTGCATTTTTTGAGCCATCCAACAACACTAGGATTTGAACTTGGATCCACTGCAAGAATAGTATGTGCTCATAACTACTGAGCCATCTCTCCAGCCCCTACTTTTAGACAGTGTCTCTTACTGAAACTAGGATTCACCAATTCTGCAAGATTAACTGGCCAGTGAGCCCTGGGAATCCTCCCATCTGCCTTCGCAGTTCTGGGATTATACATGGATCTGGGCGTTCCAACTCAGGTTATTATGTTTGTACAGCAAGCACCTCACAAAGCAAGCCAGTACCCCCGCCCGAGAAAATTTTTATTACTACTAAAATGTTCAGAGAAGAAAATAATTTGCCATCTCTCAGATGAAAATTTAGGTCACATTAAAAATATCTCTAAGAAGCCGGGTGGTGGTGGTGCACGCCTTTAATCCCAGCACTCAGGAAGTAGAGACAGGCAGATCTCTGTGAGTTCGAGGCCAGCCTGGTCTACAGATCGAGATCCAGGACAGTCACCAAAGCTACACAGAGAAACCCTGTCTCAAAAAACCAAGAGGTGTGATGGCACACACCTTTAATCTCGGCATTCAGGAGGCAGAGGTAGGTGAACCTCTGTGAGTTCGAGACCAGCCTGATAAACAGAGTGAGTTCCAAGACAGCCAGGGTTACACAGAGAAATCTTGTCTCAAAAAAATAAAAATCCCTAAAGGATTTGGCCTAATATGATGTTGACATGGTCTGTTCAGTGGAGAAGCCTGTTCTGATAAATACATTTTTTTTTTTTTTTTTTTTTTTTTTGGTTTTTCGAGACAGGGTTTCTCTGTGTAGCTTTGCGCCTTTTCCTGGAACTCACTTGGTAGCCCAGGCTGGCCTCGAACTCACAGAGATCCACCTGGCTCTGCCTCCCAAGTGCTGGGATTAAAGCTGTGCGCCACCACTGCCCGGCAATAAATACATTTTTTTAAACATGTTAGGTGCTTTTCTATTGCTATGAAGAAACACTATGATCAAGGCAACTTATACAAGAGTTTACTGGGGGGGGTCACAGTTTCAGAGAGTGAATCCATAACCACCATGGTGGGGAGAACGGTTGTGGGTCAGCATGGTGCTGAGGCAGTAGCTGAGAACTTACATCCTTATCTGAAATTTGGAAGCAAGAGAGAGCTAGCTGGAAATGGTATAGGCTTTTGAAATGTCAAAGCCCTCCCCTAGTGACACACCTCCTCCAACGAGGCCACACCTCCTAATCCTTCCCAAATAGCTCCACCAACTGCCAATCAAGCATTCAAATGTGAGCCTATTGAGTCCATTCTCATTCAAACCATCCCATCTTTAAAGCAGGTTTGTAAATTTGAGTTTACTCCTCCGGATGTTATATAGAATGGTCCTTTCTGAATTGCAAAGAGCGTGTGTCTCTCTCTGAAGTTTGATAATCTATAACAATCTGCAACACACTGTTCCGATGTTGTTATCTGACCTCAGCATCCTCCACTCTCTTCCCACATTAGGTAAGAGCTTTGTTGACCTTCTCACTTTCTCCTTCACACGCTTGACCTCACAGTGGAGTCCAGTGGTTTTCAGACTGTTGTAGTAGCTCTCGTTGGAGGGAATAGGGGCTCCCCCTTCTGCCTCATACACCGAGTCGGCTCTTATCTCTTTTACTTTCCAGGTAAGCTGTGGTTTGCATGAAGTTTCTCAGCTTCCAGTCTCAGTAGTCCAGCTTTGTTTGGCAAGTCTTCTCTCACACAGAGCCACAGCAGCACCAGACTGTGCTGGGGAGCAGGAAAGGGGGAGAAGATTCCCAGCGAGCAGTGACCACTGGAGTCTCCAGCCTCTTCTCTCTTGGAGAAGGAAGGCATCTGGGAGTCGATCATCTTGAGATGCTGATGACCAGCAGTTTTGGTCCCTGGAACAAATAGGACCAACTCTAGCCCTCACATCAACTGTATCATTTAAGATGTGGCTTGCCCGCTGATATTGGCAGCAAGGCCAAGTACCATCTGCCACTCTCCCATTCGAATCAGTTATTATTGCCAACTAAGAGTTAAGTTTCCTAAAGCACGCTTTTTCCTCTGTGGTATCACAGGACCTTTATAATGAAGGGGTGTGGGATTTTGCCAAAGATTTTTTTTCTGCATCTAATGAGATGATCATGGTTTTTGTCTTTCTGTCTGTTTACATGGCAGATCACATTTATTGCTTTGCATCTGCATCTCTGGAATGAAGCCTCCTTGATCGTGGTGGATAACCTTTTTGATGTGTTCTTGGATTCAGTTTGCAAGTACTAAGAATTTTTGCATCTATGTTCTTTTGGTTTTTTGTTTTGTTTTTCAAGACAGAGTTTCTCTGTGTAACAGCCCTGGCTGCCCTAGGACTCACTTTGTAGACCAGGCTGGCTTTGTCTACACAGAGATCCCCTGTCCTTGCCACCAGGGTGAGCTCTCCAGCATTGCCTTGGCGAGTTCACCATTTGCAGCAAGGAGCAAGGTGATGGGCCAGCCAGTTCTCACGCTTTCACATCCTTAGGGTCAGCTCTCCCACACCTACATCTTCAGGACCAGCTCTACTGTGTTGCCCAGGTGAGGTGCAGGGCCTGCCTTCCTGAGAGATGCAGCTGATGAGGGGCAGGGACAGCTCTCCCACCTCAGGTGTTGATGTATGGGAGGTATCTCTCCCCCCCCCATGCCATCTCAAGACATATGAGTAATGGGAACAGCTCTCTCATGCTCACAACTTTTTTTTAATGCCAATACTATATGGCTTTTGTTAATATAGATTTCTAGTACAACTTGAAATCAGGAATTGTGAGATCTCCAACAATTCTTTTATTGTTCAGGATTGTCTTAGCTATCCTAGATTTTTTGTTTTTCAATATGAAACTGAAAATTGTTCTTTCAAGTTCTGTGAAGAATTGTGTTGGAATTTTGATGGGGATTACACTAATCTGTAGATTGCTTTTGGTAGGATGGTCATTTTTACTATGTTAATCCTACTGATCCATGAGCATGGGAGATCTTTCCATCTTCTGACATCTTCTTCAATTTCTTTTTTCAAAGACTTGAAGTTTTCATCATATAAATCTTTTATTTTCTTGAGTACAGTTACCCCAAGATAATTTATATTATTAGTGGCTAATGGGATAGGTGTTGTTTATTTGATTTCTTTCTCGGTCCATTTGTCATTTGTATATGGGAGGGCTACTGATTTTTGTGAGTTTATTTTGTATCCAGCTACTTTGCTGAAAGGTTTATCAGGTGTACGAGTTCCCTGGTGGAATTTTTAGGTTCACTTACATATACTATCATATCATTTGCGAATAAAGATCCTCTGACTTCTCCCTTTCCCGTTTGTATCCCTTTGGTTTCCTTTAGTTGTCTTATTGCTCTAGTTAGGAGTTCAAGTAGTACATTGAATAGGTCTGGAGAGAGTGGACAATCTTGCCTTGGGATTTTAGTGGAGTTGTACTGAGTTTTTCTCCTTTTAAGCTGATGTTGGCTACAGGCTTGCTGTAAACTGTCTTTATTATGTTGAGTGTATCCTCTGTACCCCTAAATTCTCCAGGACTTTAATCATGAAGAGGTATTGGAATTGTCAAAGGTCTTCTCTCCATCTACTGAGATGATCATGTATTGTTTTTCCTTCAGTTTATTTATATGGTGGGTTACATTTATTGATTTTCACATGTTATCCCATCCCTGCATCTCTCAGATGAAGCCTCCTTGATCATGGTGGATGATCTTTTTGATGTATTCTTGGATTTGGCTTGCAAGTATTTTACTGAGTATTTTTATATCAAAGTTCATAAGGGAAAGTGGTCTATAATTCTCTTTCTCTGTTGGGTATTCATGTGGTTTGGGTATCAGGAAAACTGTGTCCTCATAAAATGAATTGGGCAATGTTCCTTTTGCTTCTATTTTGTGGGATAATTTTCAGAGTGTTGGCATTAACTCTCCTTTGAATGTCTGGTGAATTCTGCACTGAAAACATCTGGCCCTTGACTACTTTTAGTTGGGAGACTTTTAATGACTGTTTCTGTTTCACTAGGCGTTATGGGTCAGTGTAAATTGCTTGCCTGATGTTAATTTAACTTTTTTAAGTGGTGCCTATTAAGAAAATTATCTATTTCTTTTAGATTTTCCAATTCCAGTGGAGTACAGGTTTTTAAACTATGTCCTCACAGTTCTCTGGATTTCCTCTGTGTCTGTTGTTATGTCCTCCTTTTCATTTCTGATTTTGGTACTTTGGACATTCTCTCTCTGACTTTTAGTTAATTTGGATGAGGGTTTATCTATCATATTGGTTTTCTCAAAGAACCAATCTTTAATTGATTCTTTGTATTTCTCACTTTGTGTCTATTTTAATTGATTTCTGCCTTGGGTTTGATTATGTCTTGCCATCTACTCCTCTGTGTGTGATTTCTTCTTTTTGTTCTAGCATTTCAGGTATTCTGTTATATTGTTATTATGAGATCGCTTCCATTTTTTAAATTAATTTTTTATATAAGTACTTGGTGCTATGAACTTGCCTCTTAAAACCTCTAGGTCTGCTCTTTTCTGAAGGGAAACAGAGGAGCAGTGGATCTGGGGGAAAGAGGAGGTGAGGGGATTATGAAGAGGACGGAGTGGAGGATGAAGACAGGATGTATTGTGTGAGAGAATAAAGTAAAAAGAAAAAAAACCTCTTTCATTGTATCCCATTATTTTGGGTATGTTGTGTATTTATTTTCATTCAGTTCTGGAAAATTTTTGTAGTAGTTTGAATGAAAATGGCCTACATAGGCTCATAGTGACACTATAAATTGATCTGGCCTGGTAGGAGTAGGTATGGCCCTTTTGGAAGAAATGTATCACTGGGCTTTGAGGTTACAGAAGTGCAAGCCAAGCCCAGTGTCTCTCTCTCTCTTCCTGCTGCCTGCCAAACCACATGTAGAATTCTCAGCTACCTCTCCAATAACATGTCTGCCCGTGTGCTGCCATGCTTACTGCCTTGATGATAATCAACTAAACCTCTGAACCGTAAACCAGCCCCAACTAAATATTTTCATTTAAAAAGAGTTGCCATGGTCATGGTGTCTCTTTACAGCAATAGAAACCCTAATGTAGTCTTTAATTTCTGTATTTCTGTCTCGACTCATTTTTCATTTGGTAGAGAGTTGTTCAGTTTCCAACAGTTTGTAAGCTTTCTGTTGATATCAACCTCTATTCTGTGGTGGCTTAATAGGATGCAGTGAGTTATTTCGGTTTTCTTGTATCTATCGAGACTTGCTTTGTGTCCAAGTATGTGGTCAGTTTTGGAGAAAGTTCAATGAGGTGCAGAGAAGGTATATCCTTTTTAGTTTGCATGAAATGTTCTATAAACATGCTTGGTCCATTTAGTTTATAGCATTTGTTAGCTCAAGTATTTTTCTATTTAGTTTTGTCTGGATGACCTGCATATTGGTGAGAGTGGGATATTGAAGTTACCCACTGTCATGGTGTGAGGGTCAATATGTGATATAAGCTGTAATAGTGTTGCTTTTTACAAACTCTGGTGCCCTTGTGTTTGGGGCATAGTTGTTAAGAACTGAAGTGTCATCTTGGTGGAGTTTTCCTTTGATGAGTATGTAGTGTCCTTCCCCATCTCTTTTGATGAGTTTTGGTTTGAAGTCTGTTTTGTTAGATATTAAAATAGCTACACTTACTTCTTAGGTTCATTTGCTTGGGATATCTGTTTTCAAACCTTTACCCTGAGGTAATGTCTCTACCTGATTTTGAGGCGTGTTTCTTGGGTGCAACAGAAGGATAGATCCTGTTTTCATATCCATTCTGTCTATGTCTATGTCTTTTTATTGGGCAGTTGAGATCATTGCTATTTGAGATATCAATGACCAATGATTGTTGATTCCTGTTGTGTTGTTGTTGTTGTTGTTGTGGTGGTGGTGGTGGTGGTGGTGGTGGTGTGTGTGTGTGTGTGTGTGTTTTACCTTATTTTGATCTTGATGGTGTGAAATTATTCCCTGTGTTTTCATGGGTGTGGTTAACCTCCCTAGGTTGCGGTTTTCCTTCTAGTACCTTCTGTAGGGCTAAATTTATAGATAAATACTGATTAAATTTGGCTTTTGTCTTAGTTGGTGTTTCTATTGCTGTGAAGAGACACCATGATCCAGCAACTCTTATAAAGGAAAACATTTAATTGGGATGGCTTGCTTACATTTTCAGAGGTTTAGTCCATTATCATCATGGTGGGACATGGCAGAATGCAGGCAGACAGGGTGCTGGAGAAGTAGCTGAGAATCTACATCTTGCAAGCAACAGAAAGTGATGTGAAACACTGGGTGATACCATGAGCATATATGAGACCTCAAACCCTGTCTCCACAATGACATACTTCCTCTAACAAGGCTACACATACTCCACCAAAGTGACATCTCCTTTTGGGGCCATTCTCTTTCAAATCACCACAGATTTATCATGGAATATCCTATTTTCTCCTTCTATGGTGATTGAAAATTTTGCTGGGTATAGTAGTCTGGGCAGGCATCTGTTGTCTCTTAGAGTCTGTAGAATATCTACCCAGGCTCTTCTGGCTTTGAGAGTATCCATGGAAAAGTTGGGTATAGTTCTAATTGGTCTGCCTTAATATGTTACTTGGTCTTTTTTCCTTGTAACCTTTAATATTTTTCTTTATTCTATATATTTAGTATTCTGATTCTTATGTGCTGAGGGACTTTCTTTTCTGATCCCACCTGTTAGTGCTCTGTATGCTTCTTGTACCTTTATTCACATCTCCTTTTTTAGGTTAGGAAAATTTTATTCTATGGTTTTGCTGAAAATATTTTCTGGGCATGTGAGCTAGTTTCTTCTCCTTCCTTTATTCCTATTATTCTTAGGAAATTTAGTCTTTTCATTGTGTCCCATATTTCCTGGATATTTTGTGCCAGGAGTTTTTTAGAGTTAACATTTTCTTTACTGATGTACCAGTTTCTTCAATTATATTTTCAACACCTGATATTCTCTTGTCCATCTCTTGTATTCTTTTGGTGAATCCTGCCTCTGTGGTTCCTGCTCAGATTTCTAAGTTTTTCATTTACAGAATTCCCTCAGTTTGTTTTTTGTTGTTGATTCTACTTCCATTTTCAAGTCTTGAGCTGCTTTATTCATTTCCTTCCTCTGCTTCTTTGTGTTTTCCTGTCTTTATTTCAGGAACTTATTCGTTTCCTCCCACTGTTGGTTTTCCTGGACTTCTTAAGGGATTTATTAAGTTCCTCTTTAAGGACCTGTATCATCTTCATACAGGCTGTTTTAAGATCTTTTTCTAGTGCTTTCACTTAAATTGGAATATTAAGGGCCTGCTTTGGTATGCTGTGGAACAATCTTTGTAAATATGTATTACTTTCATTGTTAATGAAAAGCTGATTGAGCCAGGCGGTGGTGGCGCACGCCTTTAATCCCAGCACTTGGGAGGCAGAGGCAGGCAGATCTCTGTGAGTTCGAGGCCAGCCTGGTCTCCAAAGCGAGTTCCAGGAAAGGTGCAAAGCTACACAGAGAAACCCTGTCTCGAAAAACCAAAAAAAAAAAAGAAAAAGAAAAGAAAAGCTTGATCCTACTGCCAGTGGGTTCCTTAAGCAGATCAAGCTACACAACTGTCCCACTTATGCAGAGAGCCTAGTCCAGTTCCATGGAGGCTCCACAGCTGTTGGTCTAAAGTTCATGAGTTCCCACTAGTTTGGTTTGGTTGTCTCTGCAGGTTTCCCCATCATGATCTTGATGCCCCTTGCTCATAGAATCCCTCTTTGCTCTCTTTGACTGGACTCCTGGAGCTCGGCCTGGTGCTTGGCTGTGGGTCTCTGCATTTGCTTCCGTCAGGTACTGGATGAAGGCTCTATGATGACAGGGTATTCATGGATCTGATTACTGGGGTAGGCCATATCAGGCACCCTCTCCACTATTGCTGGGGTCATCCTTGGGGATTCCTGGGAACTTCCCTAGCACCTGGTTTCTCCCTATCCCCATGATGTCTCTCTTTATCATGGTCTCTCTTTCATTGCTCTCCCACTCCGTCCCTGTTCCAGCTTGACCATACTGTTCCCTTATGTTCTCATTCCCCGTCCCTTGCCTTCCATTACCCCCACACACACCCTCAGAATTGCTCAATATCCTTAGTCATCAGGGAAATGCAAATCAAAATGACTCTGAGATACCATCTTACATCTGTCAGAATGGCTATGATCAAAAACACTGAAGACAGCTTATGTTGGAGAGGATGCGGAGCAAAGGGAACACTCCTCCACTGTTGGTGGGAGTGCAAACTTGTACAACCACTATGGAAATCAGTGTGGTGGCGTCTCAGAAAATTGTGAATTAATCTACTTCAAGACCCAGCTATATCACTCTTGGGCATATACTCAAGGAATGTTAAATCATACCACAAGGACACTTGCTCAACTATGTTCATAGCAGCATTATTTGTAATAGCCAGAACCTGGAAACAACCTAGATGCCTGTCAACTGAAGAATGGATTAAGAAAGTGTGGTACATATACACAATGGAGTACTACTCAGCAGAGAAAAAACAATGACATCATGAAATTTGCAAGCAAATGGATGGAACTAGAAAATATCATCCTGAGTGAGGTAACCCAGACTCAGAAGGACAAACATGGTATGTACTCACTCATAAATGGATACTAGATGTAAAGCAAAGGATAACCAGACTGCAACCCACAACTCCAGGGAGGCTACCTAGCAGGGAGGATCCTAGGAAGGACACATGGATCGTCCAGCAAAGGAGAAATAGATGGGATCTACATGAGCAAACTGGGGGTGAGGTGGGCAATGGAGGGCAAGAGATGGGGGATGAGAACATAGGGGAATGGGAGGTTCAAGCTGGAACAGGGAAAGAGATACCATGATAAATGAAGACATTATGGGAATAGGGAGAAACAGAATGCTAGAAAAGTTCCCAGGAATCCACAAGGATGACCCCACCTTAGACTATGTCTACAGGGTACCTGAACTGGCCTACTCTGGTGATCAGATGGCTGAATACCCTAACTGTCATCATAGAGTCCTCATCCAGTGACTGATGGAAGCAGATGCAGAGATCTACGGCCAGGTGCCAGGCTGAGCTCCAGAAGAAGTTCGGCCAATGAGAGAAAGGAGGGATTCTATGAGCAAGGGACATCGAGATCATGATGGGAAAATTTACAGAGACGGTCAGCCAAACTAGTGGAAATGCATGAACTGTGGACCAATAGCTGAGGAGCCCCCATGGAACTAGACGAGGCCCTCTGGATAAGTGAGACAGTTGTTTAGCTTGAACTATATAGGGGGCCCCCGGGCAGTGGGATTGGGACCCGTCCCTGGTGCATGAGCTGGCTTTTTGGAGCCTAGTGCCTATGGTGGGAATATTTGCACAGCCTTGGTGCAGGGGGGAGGGGCTTTGGACCTGCCTCAACTGAATGTACCAGGCTTTGCTGACTCCCCAGGGGAGACCTTGCCTTGGAAGAGGTGGGTTGGGAGGAGGCTGGGGGGTGGGAGGAGGAAGAAGAGGGGAATCTGTGGTTGGTATGTAAAATGAATAGAAAATCTCTTAATAGTAATAAAGAAGAAAAAAAAGAATTTGTTGGATTTAGCATTTTCTTTGACCAATGAATCTATTTCTTCTACCATATCTTCAACACCTGAGATTCTCTGTTCCATCTCTTGTATTCTATTGGTTATGCTTGCATCTGTAGTTCCTCTTTATTTACCCAGATTTTCCATTTCCAGAATTCCCTCAGTGTGTGTTTTCTTGATGGTCTCTATTTCAATTTTCGAGTCTTGAACTGTTTCTTTCACCTGTTTGTTTTTTTTTTTTTTCTTGGCTTTTTTTAGGGGATTTATTGATTCCTTCCAATTTTTTGTTTGTCTTTTCCTCCATTTCTTTAAGGGAATTTTTCATTTCCTCTTGAAGGGCCTCTATCATCTTTATAAAGTTATTTTTTAGGACGTTTTCTTCTGCTTCTTCTCCATTGGGGTGTTCAGGTCTTGCTGTCGTAGAATCACTGGTTTCCGGTGGTTCCATATCGCTCTTTATGTTGTTGAATGTATTCTTACACTGTCATCCGCCCTCTCTTCCTCCACTTGGTGCACCGGGGCCTGTGGCTTAGGTGGTCGCTCTTCTCGTGGGTGCAGGTGGGGTCTGTGGCTCCAGTGGTCGCTGATGCCTCAGGGGGTGTTTGGGGCTGTGGGGAGGCTGCTGCTGGGTCTCTGGGGCTCTGATGTCTCAGAGTAGGGGGGAGGCATGAGATGTGCCCACGGGGACTAGGGAGCAGGGCTGTCCAGCTGGAGCCCACACACTCATATCCTCCTCTAGGTGCAGGTGGTTCCTGTGGTAGCTCCTTCTCCAGGTGCAGGTGGTCACTGATGAGGCAGGGATTTCTGGGGGTGGGGGGAGGCTGCTACAGGGTCTCTGGTCTGGGTGGGAGAGAGGCACAAGATTGCCCTTGGAGGCTATGGCCTAGGGAGCAGGGCTATCCAGGTGATGTTAATTTTCAAGATGTTATTTTGAACAGCTGAGTAATAGTTCATTGTGTAAATATAGCACATTCACTTGATCTATTATTCTGTGGAGGGACATCTAGGTTGTTTCCAGTTTCCGGCGATCATGAAGAGCAGCAATGAACATGCCTGAACATGTTTCCTTGTGGTAGGATGGAGTGTCATTTGAGTATTTTGCCCAAGAGCGGTAAAGCCGCTTGAGAATTCTTTTCGATCTGTACCCCATTTTCAGTAGTGTCCAACTGCCCGGTGCCAGGTGGGTGGGCTCCTGGTGGATGTGGAGGTGTTTGCTACTGGAGTCCTCTTGAGAACGGAGCTAGAACGCTCCGGCTGTGATCTGTTGAGTTCCACTGGCCCCAGCCACATTGGAGTACATTTTTTAAAACTATATCTTTATGATTCTCTGGATTTCCTCAGTGTCTGTTGTTAGGTCCCTCTTTTTGCCTCTAATTTTGTTAATTTGGATCTTCTCGCTATGCCTTTTAGTTAATTTGCATAAGGGTTTGTCAGTCATTTTTTTGGGGGAAGGGGGGAGGTCGAAACAGGGTTTCTCTGTGTAACAGCTCTGGCTGTCCTGGAACTTGCTCTGTAGACCAGGCTGGCCTCGAACTCGGGGCTGAGGATGAGACTGGGGAATTGGATATAGAGGACAGAAAGGAGAAGACAGATGCCTTCCTGGTCCTCATGTGCAGTAACCAGCAGGGATCTGGGAAGAGGGGAGGCCTCCAGGTGTTGGCAGCTGAGACCAGGGGATGTATAAAGGAGGAAGAAGGAAGGAGGAAGGAGGAGATTTGTGTGGTCCCTGGGAATGGGGGCAGAGAGTAAATGAAGGCCTCAGTGGGTGGGCTGCTACCCATATTTTTTTTTTTTTAATTAAGACTGCACCAGAAAATCTTGAGACTTTCAGCCAAGTAGCAGGATACAAAATTAACACACAACGTTCACTAGCTTTTGTATGTAACAGTAGCCAACTTGCTGAGAAAGATGTCAGACCAAAAAATCCCAGCACTCGGGAGGCAGAGGCAGGCAGATCTCTGTGAGTTCGAGGGCAGCCTGGTCTACAGAGTGAGATCCAGGAAAGGCACCAAGGCACAGAGAAACCCTGTCTCAAAAAACAAAACAAAACAAAACAAAACAAAACAAAACAAAACAAAACAAAACAAAACAAATACAACAGTTAGGAATCAACCTAGCCAAGGAAGTGAAGGACTTCTACAATAAAAACTGCCAAACACAGGAAAACAAAACCAAAGAAGGCAATTGAGGATAGAACATTCTCCCATGCTCATGAATTAGCAGAATAAACATCATGGAAATGCTATTACCAAAAACAATCTACAGATTCAACGTAATCGCCATCAAATTGCCAATGACACTCCTCACAAAACTAGAGGAGAACAATCACAGAACCTGTCAGGATACATTTCTGTCGTCTTGAGCCAGCAGGTCAAAGGTCAATGTCACCACAGCCCTAAGAAGGGAGCCGTGTGCTCTTCCACTTCTTATTTTTATATTTTATTTTAGTTTTGAGACAGGGTCCTTCTATGGAGTCCTGGATGGGTTCTGGAACTCACTATGTAGACCAGGCTGGCCTCCTGCCTCTGCCTCCCGAGTGCTGGGATTCAAGGTGTGCACCACCATGCCCAGTCAACTTTTTAAATTTTTTAAAATTACACTTTTATATATTGGGGTGGGAAATGCCACAATATGCATGTGAAAATCAGAAGACAGCCGTGGGAGTCGGTTTTCTTGCATTGTGGGATGAACCTTGAGACGGAATTCAGCTCTCCAGGCTTGGTGTCAGGTACCTTTAACTGTTGAGCGGCATCATCAGCCGCCATGATGAGTTCAGACTTTTTGTTGCGGTCTCTCGCTCCCCCTGCTGGCACAGACAGAGTAATTGTGCCCGGTCTGTAAGCTATTTGAAAGGAAACGGAAAAGAAGGAGTCCCAAAACATTCACAGAAACACCGTTGAAAGAGATGTTAGCGGGGAGTGATTCTCCCCATCTGGAAAAAAGAGCCAAGGCTTTAATCTCTTGGCCTGAAGTCTCATCCTCCACCCTGCACACACCCCCATCATTCTTGGGAAACTCGCCAACAGAGACCTCTTCTCATAAACCCAACCATCCCTGAAGATACCCTGGACTCCATCTTCACAGACCTCTCACACCATTCAAACCATGAACTTAAATGACCCTTGCTAACTGCCCGAGTGAAAACTGCTGACCTACCGGTGTTTCTCATTTCTGTCGGCCTCGCCTGCCTTACTCTCTAGGCTAGCCTGGACTCACCTTTCTAGGCTAGCCTGGACACCTCTCTAGGCTAGCCTGGACTCCTTTCTTGCTTTGGATTGTCTCACTGCCACTCACACATGCCAGCAACTTCTCTCATCCACTCTTCCACCTCCCATCTCCAGTGATGGTTTCCGTTTTCTTTAAATGATGAAACTCTGGTCCTGGCCATCTTCCCACACATCTCTAAACCCCTTGGCCCCTCCCCCTCCCCACTCTCCCTCATTCTCTTTTCTCAGCTTCTCTTTGCTTTTCCTTGAGAAACTGGAAACCAGCTAAGCCTCATGCCTGCCCCCTTATATCCATCGTCCAGTGTTCCTCCTTCACGTTACATGTCCACCCACTCTGGTCCGTCTTCTTTCTGGCTCCCAAGTATCTTTTCATTGCTTTTCCTGCCTCCTTCCCACATAATCAGTAGCTTTCCCTTTGACAGATTAGCTTCATCCAGACAGAGCTTTATAGGCAGGTGGCATCTGCTGTCACACAGGGCCCTTGGCTTAATTAAGTTTTAAACAAGAAGGTTGTCTTCCTACTATGGAATGCTCTGTTGTTCTTTCCCAGGTGTGGTGATGCATGCATTTAATCCCAGTACTTGGTAGGCAGAGGCAGGTGGATCTCTACGAGTTCGAGGCCAGCCCTAGTCTATAGAGTGAGCTCCAGGATAGCCAGGACTGTTTCACAGAAAAACCCTGTGTCTTACAAATAAATAAATAAATGTCACATATAAATCCAGTAGTGAAAAATTTAAAAGCTAGAAGAATCTAATGAGCCAAGAAAAAAGAATAGGGGCCCAAACTGGATGTCCTGTAAGTTCAATGAGAGACTATAAAAGAGTGCACACAACAAGCCGAAGGGATGATGGGTAATCACTGCCAAAATAGATGCTGAAATGTAAGATTTTAAGATGGCGCTGGTGGAGCTAAGCGATGACTAGGTCTGAGGTGGCCCTGAGGTGTTTGGAAGAGGTCTGTTGAAAGTGCGGGTTGTTGCTGGTGGGATGGTTAAGTGGATGGGAGCACTGGCTGCTCTTCTGAGGACCCGGGTTCAGTTCCCAGCCCCCACATGGCAGCTCACAGCTGAATGTAACTCTAGTTCTGGGGGATCCAGCTTTTTCCAGTTGGCCTCTTGGAAGCAGCAGAGCACAGATACACATGCAGGTAAAGCACCCATACACATACAATAACATAAAAATATTTAAAAGAAGGAGAAAGAAAAGGTGGAGGCGGCTGGATTGAAGTCACAGAGCTGCTCTGAGCTTGTGGAGCAGGTTGTTCGTGACTATTCAAGCAGCCTGATAAACACATAAGTTAGAGTGAAAGGGGAGATATGGCCAACACTTCCAATGAACAGTCAAGCTAACACTTCTCATGCACCGCCTTCTTCGTGTCTGGTCCTGCGGAACCCCAAGAAACCTTCGTCTATTACTGTTGTCCTAGATGACGACATTGAGGCTGTAGGGCTGCTCAGCTAAGGTCTCACAGCTAGCAAACGGAACTGCAGAGGGAAACCCCCGCTGCTGTTCAAATGTGTGACTGGTAGAGAGGATAGCGATTCAATTAAACATGGAGAAGATGGGAACCAGACATCAAGGGCTTTGGATTCCACAACAGTCCTGGGTGCAGGCCGAATTTGAAGGAAATCAGGCAGATCATGGGAATCTGATAAAGGTTCTGCACAGATCAGTCAGGCTGCAGAGAGAGTTAGGCTCTAATGGCCTAAGAAGCAGGTGACTTCAGAAACTCTGATGATATGACCAGGAGTGATGTTCGCCAGACCTGTTTGGGAACGAAAGGGGGTGTGACAATGTGGAAGGCCAGGAGTCAGAACAACCCCTAGGGGATCAAGCTAGAGCCAGAGCAGCCCCACAGTGCGGTTAAAGTTCACCTAGAAGACACTAGGGTGGACATCTGATGACCTGCATGTATTGCTGTGTGTAGAATCTTATTTCAAGATGTGTTATATTGTTTATGCTCTGGAACATTTGTTTAATAATGCAAAGATGTGTTGCATTCTTTTTTTTTTTTTTTTTTTTTTTGGTTTTTTTGAGACAGGGTTTCTCTGTATAGTTTTGGTGCCTGCCCTGGATGTCGCTCTGTAGACCAGGCTGGCCTCGAACTCACAGAGATCTGCCTGGCTCTGCCTCCCGAGTGCTGGGATTAAAGGTGTGTGCCACCACCACCTAGAGTGTTGCATTCTTTTATGTTGCATTTGTTTAACTCTATGAAGCTGTGTTACTGTGCCTGTCTAAAACACCTGATGGTCTAATAAAGAGCTGAATGGCCAATATCGAGGCAGGAGAAAGGATAGGTGGGGCTGGCAGGCAGAGAGAATAAATAGAAGGAGAAATCTGGGAGGAAAAGAAGAAAAAGCAAGAGAACAAGGAGAGGAGGACTCCAGGGGCCAGCCACCCAGTCACCCAGCCAGCCACGGAGTAAGAGTGAAAGTAAGATACACAGAAGAAAAGGAAAAAAGCCCAGAGGCAAAAGGTCGATGGGATAATTTAAAGTTAAGAAAAGCTGGCAAGAAATAAGCCAAGCTAAGGCCAGGCATTGATAATTAAGAATAAGCCTCTGTGTGTGATTTATTTGGGAGCTGGGTGGTGGGCCCCTCCCAAAAGAGCCTAAAGCCTAAAGAGTAAAGAAAACAGCCAACAACATTTTGCATTCCAATGTGGGGCCGTATTTCCAGCGGCAGCTGCCGGCTAGCCTGTACCCACACAGGGAGGGCACTACAAGGGCTAGCTGGCAAAGAACCTTCATGAGAGGTCTTCATGGATTCTGGGTGACCCTTTAAAGACTATTGCTCTCATTCTGGTCCTTATCCCTGCTCCTTTTGGGGAACCAGTTAGGTCGGGTTTGAGAGAGCTGTGAGCAGAGACTTCCGGCAGGGGGCAGCCCAGACCTGTATTTATCCTTGGCTGGCCAGCGCCGTCGCCTTGGCATTTTCCCAGTGTCTTCTTGAGCCTGCCGAGGACGGTGCCCAGGCAATTCGTTTTTATGACGTGGAGACTGCCACACACAGTCGGGTCAATACAGCGGGGGGCGATCGAGATGGGAGGGCCAGAGGAGGCACGAAGACGGCCCAAGCGACCCTCAGAGCTGCCTGCACGGGAAGCCGTCCTTGCAGATCACTGCTTTGCAGACCGCGGCTCCGCAATCCTCTTCTTTCCTCGCCTACAGACTAAGAAATGTCAGGAGGGGCCACCCCTAGGTAGGCCATGGCCGCATGCTGCTCTCTGAGGGACAGCCAGCCAAGGAGCTGTCGTTGAGGTCCATTACTGCTGCGTCTTCAAGCCTATTGGTCTGCTAGAAAGGAAGGGGGCGTGGAATGATGGATGGTGGAGAACTCTTCAAGCTGCAGCTCTGACAGGGTGTCAAACCACCACGGAAGGCCTGTTGGTCCTCCCCAATCTGTCTATTTTTACTATTTTTGTTTATTATTATTTTGTGTGTGTGTCATAGGGAGGTGCATCTGTGCAGGTCAGAAGACAACTCCGTGGAGTTAGTTTCTGATGGTTTTCAGTGGCGCTCTTACCCTGCGAGGAAAAGTCGCGACACACGACAGAATCCGCTACCAAGAGTTTTATTAAGACAAGGAGAAAGGGATAGAAGTGATCAGGCCTGCGGAAAGGACACGTGTGGGAGAAGAGGGCGGGGGAACATGGGGTCTGCCTTTTTAAGGGCCAACCCGCACATGCGCACAGAGGCCCACGTGGGTACTCCACGCATGGGAATAGGTCACATGGTCGTGCTGCACGGAATTACGTGACCACACAGCACATGGGTTACTTAGGAAATGCCTAAGTGTCCCGCTGGGGCATGCGTGACCGTGGGGGCGTGGCTGGGATTCCTATCAGTTTCTCCTTCCACCTATATATGGTTTCCAGGAATGGAATTGGGGTCACCAGATTAGCAAGAATCTTTACCCGCTGAGCTATCTCCGTGGCCCACTGCTTTCTTAACTGTCATAAACATACTTGTAACTTTTTTTTTCTGTTTTTTCCAAGACAGGGTTTTTCTGTGTAGCTTTGGAGCCTGTCCTGGAACTCACTCTGTAGACCAGGCTGGCCTCGAACTCACAGAGATCCACCTGCCTCTGCCTCCCCAGTGCTGGGATTAAAGGCGTGCGCCACCGCCGCCGCCACCACCACCACCACCACCACCACCACCACCGTGTAACCATTTTTAGGTTCCATAGCGTTACTGCTTCCGCGCTAGATTATTGTGGTTTCCACACACTTCTGCAAGGCCGGGAAGGTGGCTCTGTGTGGGTCAAGAGCCTTCCACGAAAGCATGAGGACCTGAGTCAGATCACCAACAACACACACAGAAAAGCCAGGCTTGATGACAGGGTAGCAACAGACAGATCCTGGGATCAGAGCCACCCAGCCTACCAATCAGTGAGCACTGGGTTCCAGTCGCAAATGATAAGGTGCTGCATACTTGAGATAAATACCTACAGTCCATGAATTCTCTTCAGACTACAACGGGGCGGGGGGGGGGAGGGATGGGGGGAATGTGTTGAATTCAGCAAGAAGCCTGGGCTGGGGAGTAACCAGGTAAGTGCGTGGGTGAGGAGGGGGAGGGGAGAGTGTACCGTTTCTAAGCATGTAATTTACACCAGGAGCAGGACAGTTCTGATTGGCCAGTGGAATTCAGTGCAAGCTCCCGTGAAGGGGAACTCCTGAAAAGAGTGTCTGCAGAGACTGGTTGATTGACTGGAAGGCTAATTACCTTATCTCGGGCTGGCTCTAGCCCTCTGGAGCGGCCATTCCTTGCCCACTTCTGTGTCTGAACTAATATCTTGTGACTAATAGAAAACTTTTGGAGCCAGGCATGGGGGCACACACCTTTAATCCCAGCACTTGGGAGGCAGAGGCAATCGGACCTCTGACTTTTAGGCCAGCCTGGTCTACAAAGCGAGTTCCAGGACAGCCAGGGCTGTTACACAAAGAAACTTTGTCTGGTGGGGGGAGGAAGGAAGGAGGGACAGACAGACAGACAGACAGACCTTTTGGAATCTATTGACTTAACAGGCCACTGGCTTCCACCAATCCAAAAGCTAAGGATGCCATCAGAGCACATCTGAGCCTATGGAAGAGCTTCCCCATCCTGCGGTACCAGTCCCTCTGATGTCGTACCCACCAATACATGTTGCTGGAGGGCTTCTCTTCAGGTTCCACCAAGGCCCACAAACCACGTATAAAATAATCACTCAGACGCTTATATTACTTATAAACTGTATGGCCGTGGCAGGCTTCTTGCTAACTGTTCTTACATCTTAAATTAACCCATTTCTATAAATCTATACCTTGCCACGTGGCTGGTGGCTTACCGGCGTCTTTACATGCTGCTTGTCCTGGAGGTGGCTGGCAGTGTCTCTCCCCTTCTTCCTGTTTCCCCAATTCTCCTCTCTCTTTGTCCCGCCTATACTTCCTGTCTGGTCACTGGCCATCAGTGTTTTATTTATATAGAGCGATATCCACAGCAAATACATTATAAACTTGCCTTGAGTTATGGCTTTCTTTGTTCTATAAAACCACATAAAGCTTCATGAAACTGCTTCCAGGTTGGAACATGGAATTTGGGGTAACCTAAATCTATTCCTGGGCCACAGTTACTCAAGTTGTCTCCAGAAAAAAAAAAAAAAAGGTCTCTCTTGTTCCCTTTAAGATTGGAGTCATGGTTTCTGTGCCTGCACTGCTGTGCACATGATTTCCAGCTGTGCAGTGACTGCCATGGAAATCTGGGCCCTGTGGATCAGGGTCGTGCAAATAAAGGTACCTACCCCTGGTCTGAGGCCCTCAGGACACTAGGCGACAGCTCTTGGGTGTCAGGTTACGGTATTCTGCAACTAGCCTAGCGCTTTGTGAAGATACCCTAAGGGTGGACTGGCCCCCATTTTTCTGGTCTTTCATTAAAGGCCTTCTCTCCACACATCCCAATCTGGCCTCAATCAGCAACTTCCTGCCGTAGCCTCTACATCCCATCACAGTTAACTCCTGAATTTACTTTCCACTGTGTGTGCGTGTGCGTGTGCGTGTGCGTGTGCGTGTGCGTGTGCGTGTGTGTGTGTGTGTGTGTGTACTTGTGCACGCACGCGTGTATACATGTTCCTGCTTGTGTGGAACCAGAGAACTATTTTATGGAAGCACTTCTTTTTTTGTGACTTTTTTTTTTGTTTCCCTTTTTTTGTGACTTCCAAGGATGGAAGCCTCCGTTCCTCAGCTGCTGCCAATGAGCTAGATCCTGGTCCTTCAGAGGGTGCCTAGACCGCGCTGGGGTGGGGTGCTCACTCCATCTGGGGATTCGATTCGGGACTAGCATTGCTGGCAGTCGCCCCACGACCTCTGTCTGGGAGCTCAGCTCAGCTGCAGCACCATCCTGCCTGACTACAGGGTGATGGATGGTTGATGGGAAGGGCGGATAAGATCAATGCCCTGGGTGACTTGGCAGCCCCTGTCAATGTTGACCGGAACTTCTCTGGCCTGGCTTGTTCACAAAGGCCCTGGCTCCGCCTGCGATGTAGGGACAGGTAGGCATACCCTAGCAGCTGAAGGCACACCAACAAACTCTGCTGTCCCCTCCACCCCTGCTCCCCTAGCTGAGAAGTGGAAGCAAAGAAAGACGTGCACTTTGGTCTTTTGGACGAAACCTCTTTTGTCAACACGCGTTCAGTAAAAAGCCAAACCTTGGGGGAGGGGGTTAGGGGTGGAGTGGGGGGTGGGTGGGGAGGGGGGTGGGATTCAAGTGGTCAGACTTTCATGCAAATGTTTTTAACCAAGCCAGCTCCCCAGCCCCAGACCAGAGTTTTTAAGCAATAGAATGCTTTAGGTATGTGGCCGTGATGAGCCAGAAACCTGAAGACATCAGAACCTGAGCCCTGCTGATAACAGAAAGTGCTTCCTATAGGCCTGGCCCAGGGCCAAGTGTTGGAGTCACTCAGACCTGTGCCCTGCAGATGCTTGTCCTAATCCCATGTCCCAGAGCAGAAGACTGGAGCTGAGGATGTGTGGCTTCACTCACGTCACAGAGACAGACATGGTAGAGCCTGGATTTTGATGCAGACAACCGGGGATCTCACTGAGGACTCCATTCTTACCGCTCCTGGGTCTTGTACAGCCCAGGACAGCCATGAGCTGGGGGCTCTCCTGAGGCTCAGAAGCTGCTAGAAAGATGAATTACATTATAGTCATGAGTCTTGGTGAGCCAGAAACGCCCTAAATCTGACCACTTAGACTGGTAAATTCTCATGCAGCTGCTCTATTAGGTCCTTGGGGCAACCAGAGGCGGAAGTATACATACAGCTGTTACTGGAAGGGGTGCTGGGGTTCTTCTGTGACCTGTCCAGGTTCTTTGTGTCTTGAACAAGTAATGAACAACACACAGAAAAGTGGTAGTGAACTACAGATTTATTAGAAGTGATAGTGAAAACCCACAGTATGCTCCACAGAATGGGATCGGGCACCCCAAGTTCTCCTTTAGTTCAGGTTTATGAGACTAGTTGGAAGGAAGAGCCAATCCTCAAGGGTGGGAATTGGTTGGAACTTTACCCTGATTGACAGATGGGCTCTTACATAACTTTGGGCGATCTGTATGTGTGTGTGTGTGTGTGTGTGTGTGTGTGTGTGTGTGTGTGTGTGTGTATTATATATATATATATATATATATATATCTCCCATAATTTTAAGCATATGTATCCCCCACCATGACTTTGCATGAGATGGTGTACAGGGGGGTTTTCCTGAAGATGCCTGTTCCCAATATTGTCTTAAACAGGTCTTGTTTGTCTCTCCTTCTTCCAGGGTGTCTGGCTTCAGATTTCTCACCGGAAGGGAGTGCTGGCTGCTGCCCTACGGGCCTGGGAGACACATTTTTCCCAAGGGGAGGTGACGCAGTTCCCTGGGTCGTCTCTCCTCTCCTCTCTCCTACCTGACAGCTGTCCCCCGACTTCTCCCTTCTCTGTCTACTCGCTATTTCAGTCTTGGTCTTGGGGAATTGTTTCAGGTCAACAAAGCACCTGAGAAAATCAATGGTGTCTTAGTATCCCAATCCATCTCAGGGTGTGCTGCTCCCGGAGGGGACTTTCTGCCCATCCCTCCCTCTCCATATTAACTTGCCTCACCAGCTCTTTAAGGGACCGTGGCTTGGACTGAAACTCTGTCTGTGGAGGCAATCCTTGGAAACGGTGGTTATCTCTTGACCCCAAAGGCCAGAGAGGAAAAGATAGAGCCAGAAACAAGGCAGGACTTTCTATTCTTATACTCTGCTTTGCCTGCTGTGTGTGTGTGTGTTTGGGTTTTTGTTGGTTGGTTGGTTGGTTGGTTGGTTGGTTAGTTTCTGGTAGTTCCAGAGATTGAACTCAAGCCTCATAAATGGTGGTAAGTGCCCAATCACTGAACGTCATCACCAGGCTTTTTGGACGTGTGTGTGTGTGTGTGTGTGTGTGTGTGTGTGTGTGTGTTCAAATATATATACATGTATCTATGTATATGTATTAACTTTTTGTTGAGTCTTTGTGGATTTCACATCCTGCATCCTGATCCCATTCATCTCCCCATCCCTTCATATCTGCCCTTGCAACCTCCCCTGCAAAATAAAATTAAATTAAAAGAAAAGAGAAAAAAAAATCTCGTCATGGAAGCTGCAGTGTGACACAGTGAGTCACACAGTAAACTCTTCAGTCCATAAATCTTTACTTGCAAGTGTTCATTGAAATGAGTCATTGGAAGCCGGGCAGTGGTGACGCACACCTTTAATCCCAGCACAGGGAGGCAGAGGCAGGCGGATCTCTGCGAGTTCGGGGCCAGCCTGGTCTACAAAGTGAGTTCCAGGAAAGGCGCCAAAACTACACAGAGAAACCCTGTCTCGAAAAACCAAAAAAGAAAAAAAGAAAAGAAATGAGTCATTGGTCTGGTTTGAGGCCTCTGGCTTCTGCTGCGCTATCGATACTTGGCCCTCACTGGGGCTCCTCTTGGATATCCCGCTGTTGCCCTGAGTCATGGAGATCCTGCAGCCTTGGGTCTGCATGCAGACCCAGCCCCTTCACATGCTCCTAAAATGCCACCATAATTATCAAAGATTCATTTTTATTATTTTCAATTACATGTGTGTGTGAGAGTGGATATGTTCACATAAATAAATGCAGGCGCCTGCAGAGGCATTGGAACCCCTGGAGCTGGAGTTAGACGCAGTTGTGAACTGCCCTATATGGGCACTGAACCAAACCTGAATCCTCTGGAAAAAGCAATATATGCCTCCTAGCCACCTCTCCAGGCTCTCTAGTAATTTTCGAATTTTAATTTTGAATGAGAGTCTATGTTGCCCATGCTGGCCTTGAACTTGCTTACTAGTCCACGCAAGGCAGGAACTTAACAATTTTCTTGTCTTCCCACCTCCCTACAATACAGGCCCAATCTTGTACAAATAAGTACTAAATAAGGTAGGTGGGTTTTGTTTGGTTGGTTGGTGTTATTTTGTTTTGTTTTGTGTGACTGGGCACCTATATTTCAAGTTAGTTTTTAAAAAAACAACATTTTCTAAAGGTAGAAAAGAAAAAGGATTATAAATGGTGATATGTCCGAAGTTACCCAGCAGCTGCACGCTGCACGGCTCTAATTAACCTCCCCCTGTCCTTTAGACCCGGTTCTGACCTTTCTCGGCAAACTGTACCCGCTGCATTGTCACGGGGAGGCACAGTGAACAGAGAAGCAGCGGCCATCTAATTAGTGATCCGGACATCTGCTCATCGACCCTGGGCTGCGTTTACCATGAAGGAAGAAGAGCCTCTCAGGCTTGATGGATTCCAGCCGAGGCTACGTGCTCCCTTTCTCCTTTTGTTCTATTTAGGGTTTTTGTCATAGACGTCTGCTTTCATTTGTCTGTACAGTGGACGGCGTCAGAGTGGGCAGGAGAGTTTTCACAGGGGCTGGGTGGGTGGGGCTCCGTGGGGACTGCCCGTGTTGGAGTCTGGGCCTTTAGGGGTCATTCCAGCCTTCAGCATATTGTTGGTTGTTCCTACGGCAGAGCTCACAAGCAGTAGGTGGCTTTGAAAGTTTTAGTCCCTCATCAGCGAGTGAACCATGTACCAGTCAGCCCTACCCGACCTCTGTTTCCCTGGCCACCTTTAACGGAAATAAGACCTGCCCTCAGGCCAGCAAGTCTCCCCAGTGGAGAATCTCACTCTGGGGTGCATCAGATAAGAAATCTTTCTGGGGCTGGAGAGATGGCTCAGAGGTTAAGAGCACTGACTGCTCTTCCAGAGGACCTGGGTTCAATTCCCAGCAACCACATGGTGGCTCACAACCATCTGTATGAGATCTGGTGCCCTGTTCTGGCCTGCAGGAATACAAGCAGGTAGAATGAATAAAGAAATAAAAAAATAAATTAAAAAAAAAAACAAAAAAAAAAACCTGAAGGGATCTTCATAAAAAAAAAAAAAAGAAAGAAAGAAAGAAATCTTTCTGGCCTTATCCATGAGAAACCATGGGACAAAGATTCTGGCTTTGGGGAAACTTGTTCTCTTGGGATTTTCTCTTTGCATCTTGTTGGATCAACTTAAAGAGTCATTTTTCCATCCTTTAGACTAGCTGTTCTCAACCTGTGTGTCTCAACCCCTTTGCAGGGTCACATATCAGCTATCCTGCATATCAGATATTTACACTATGATTTATAACAGTAGCAAAATTACAGTTATGAAGTAGCAACGAAATAACTTTATGGTTGGGGGTCACCCAACATGAGGAATGTGTCTCAGAGTGAGGAAGGCTGAGAACCACTGCTTCAGACTAAGGTTTTTCTGACCTCCACGCTCCTGGCTTGTGGAAATTAGACCATCTTTTGCCACTGACAGCTAATTGGCAGTTATGAGCTATCTTAGTAACCTCCCTGATCTCTGCCTACTGGAGACCAGGAGTACCTGCCACAACCACCAACACCAATACGCACACACGTACACTCACACATACACACTGGCATGCACACACATGCACATGTGCACACACACGCATGTACACTCACACACGTTGTGACAAACGTCTAATTTACCCCTAGAGGCCACACTGGTTAGGACAGTTGGTAGAAACTGGCTGTGCATTTTTAGGGGCAGGAAGCACAAAGTGAACAGCTCTGTTTTTTTGTTTGTTTGTTTGTTTGTTTTTTTTCTTGTCCGGAAGCTGGAAACATCCCTGGATCTGTCCCAGCCAAAGGCCAGAAATGCAAGAAGAAAGTCCTGGATTCTGGCACTGTTTCTCCTCATCTCTCTTCCCTTAAGTGAGTACCCCTGCCTGGAGAATATTGTCACCAATCCAGTCCAGATACCAGTTAACAGCTTTGGAATTGGATCTCTGCATTTTTGTGGTGAAAACAGATTCTATTTTCCTCCAGTTTCAGCCCTTCTCCTAAATGATTTTAGGGTGTCAGCTCTTGGGCAGGGTGGTAGGTAGACAGTGAGTAGCCTTGGGGGGCATTGAGAAAGGAACCCTGCTGGGCAGCAGTGGTGCACACCTTTAATCCCAACACTCAGGAGGCAGAGGCAGGCGGATCTCTGTGAGTTCGAGGCCAGCCTGGTCTATAAAGCGAGATCCAGGACAGACACCAAAACTACACAGAGAAACCCTGTCTCAAAAAACCAAGAAGGAAAGAAAGAAAGGAAGGAAGGAAGGAAGGAAGGAAGGAAGGAAGGAAGGAAGGAAGGAAGGAAGGAAGGAAGGAAGGAAGGAAGAAAACAACCCTCCCTCACCCTTGAACCCCACCTCCCATTTCCCTGGTAAAACTAGAATGGAAAACATCACAACTGCCCCTCCTTAGGCCTTCTGGCCAAAAGAAAGGAATACCTCTAACCCTGGTGAAGAGAACACACTGATCTGCTCCATAGATTAGAACATTGTAGACCATTGTCTCCTCCCTTAAGAGTTAGCCCAGCTGTGCCTGCCAATCACCTAGCCAGACCACCCCGCAGGAGATCTGATTGGCCAGTAGACTTGCTAAGGCAACAGAAAGTGGTTACCCATTTAATTAGATAATGGACTTCCCTTCCCCAGGCTCCCCACTCCAGTAGCCCCCTTCGGACCTCCCCTGCTGAGCCTTCATTTAAATTCAGAAAAGAATGACTTCCTTCTTTCCCTCTCCTCCCTTCGGAATCTGGGCAAAGCCTAAGCATGCTTTCCCTGGCTCTCTCGCTCTCTCTGATGCCCCCTTCTTCTGCCATCCAGCCGTGGACTGACCTGCATGGCTAACCACGCCCTTTCTCAGAACCTACCTCAAAAGGCGTGGCTTTCTCTCTTCCTTTCCTCCCTCTTCCACCCCAATGCTGCCGCCGAGATTTTACAGCTTACCTGCCCTGTTGATTTTCTCTTAAAGTCTAATAGCATTGTCCCCTAGCTCCCTGCTGGGTCTGTTTCTAAATTGTCTTTCATTAGGAAGACTGGGAACAGCAACACTACCTGGCTGAGTGTTACTATGGTGTGAGGAAGACGCCACAGAGCATCTTGCAATACACGGGTGTGGGAGCCCGTTCTCGGGTTCCTCGTGGCTTTACCCAGCAGGTCCGAATAGAGGATGATCAGGACCACGGGCCTGAGTGCAGGTGTCTGAGATGGTCTGCATTTGGCTGTGCTGGGGGAGGAGGTCTTTTGCTCCACCCCTTGGCATCTCTATAAAAACCCTGGGGCAGAGACAGTCTGGACCCGTTGGAATAGGTTCCAGGCCCTCTCGAGGTTATCCTTTATTTTCTATCTGTTTATCTCCACAATCTAAATCCTATCTAGTATTTCCTGCTGCTCTCACTCAAGAAAACTCTGGGGAACTGTAGGGTTGGTGGGTAAATGCCCCACACACAGAGTAGTAATAGAGGTGCTGTCTGTCCGTACCTCTTGATTAAGGAACGTCAGGGCCTTTTATTTGAGGCCCAGTGTTCGAAACGGTGGCTGAGTGATGACTTTCTTGGAAACAGTTTGTTCCATCTGTAATGAGGTGAAGGGCAAAAGGGAGAAGTCTTGCAAGGGTCAGGGTTGCCCTTTCCTTCCTTCATGCCCTAGTCCACAGGATGGGCTGTTCAGGTAGAAGCCCTGCCAATACCATAGACCCAAGGAGTCTGGGATGATTAGGTGGAAACTCCACCTCTCCCCAGACCCCTCCCCTAAGAAAGCCCACGAAGAGTCAGCCCCTCCCTGGGGCTGCTCAAGACCATGCCTACAGGCTACTTAAGACCTGGCGGCCATACCTGCTTTGTGCTCTGTGTTCTCTCCCCTGCCTTCCCGATAGTCACTCAAGAGGGGCTTTGCTCTGCTCAGATTAAACCTGGATTTATTAATTAAGCTTGATTGGCTTATTACATTGGCAGCAGAGGATACCCAATAACCAGGGATCCGAAACTTATCAGGCATGTCCAGTCTGCCATCAGGGAGCAGCTAACGAGGTCTAATCTGTCCTGGGAAGAGGCCGGACTAAGTATTAGGATTTCTGTACCTCACCCACGGCTCACCCTGGTACCGTCTCCCAGCCTCCTCCATTGGTGATGGGTCCCGCTCTGCTCTAGCCTCAAGTGATCTAGTGATAGTCACAGAGCTGGAGACAGAGCTGCAGGAAGGAGGGATCTGGGAAGGGAAGCCCAGAAGCCACGATGTATCGGCTTCATTCTAGGACCCATACACCTGCCAATTCAGAAATTCTTGTCGTTTGCACAGATCAGCTGACAATTAGAATTCTAACCCCAAGAGGAAGGAAACCAGGGCCCAGTTACAAGCAGCAACACATCGCTGTCCAATGTCGGGGACCCACTCGTGATCTTCTGGGCTCCCCAGGGCTCCACTCCTCTGGCTCTACCCTCCACAGCAAACACAGCTCATCTCATACACTCGGGCTGGCTCCCCTCCACAGCTGCTGCCATCCTTGGTGTCCACCCCACAGGCACGGCATTTCCTGAAGCTTTTTTTTGTCACCCAAACCAGAACCATGTGGGAGACTCTTCAAGACAGGGTTTCTCTGTGTAGCTTTGCGCCTTTCCTGGAACTCACTTGGTAGCCCAGGCTGGCCTCGAACTCACAGAGATCCTCCTGGCTCTGCCTCCCGAGTGCTGGGATTAAAGGCGTGCGCCACCACTGCCCGGCCATGTGGGAGACTCTTACACATTGCCAAGTTCAACGGATAGCATGAGATGTGGCCTTACCCTCCTCTATGTGCTGACGCTGAGTGAATAGTTCCCAGAAGATTCACCTCAGTGACGCTGGCCTCTTATTAATCATAGCTGATTCGTCAGCCCCAGCTAGCCAGTAAATAGCATCACAGTAGGGCAAAGGTGTCTTTAGTGGTTCTTGTCTCTTTTTACTTATTTTGCTTGTTTTTTGTTTTGTTTTTCGAGACAGAGTTTCTCTGTATTGCCCTGGCTGCCCTAGAACTTACTCTGTAGACCAGGCTGGCCTCAAATTCAGAGGTTCACCTACCTCTGACTCCCAAGTGCTGGGGTTAATCTTGCCTCTTTTTAACCACAGATAATTCTTTGGCTCCATTTGACCAGAACTACAGCTCACATGAATAGCCTTGACAGAGTCTCTCAGGGACTCTCAAGCTTCGCCTGAGCCTTCCAGCCCTCTGTGGCTGACAGGCAGTATTAGTCTTCCATCACATGTTTGCCTCTGACCCTATCTGGTCCCTAGACGAGTTGGCTGGAGGCCTTTTGGGGAGATAACTCCTGGCATATCTGTGACCTGTCCCCGAGGCTAGTTAGTGTCACCCAGATGGAAGAGGTTCACGGGTCCTTCTGACTTGGCCAGCAAGGCTTCAGACACGTGCTGGGCCTTGCATTCAGGCCTCCTGCTACTTGGCCACTGCTTTGCCTATTTTTCAACAACACACCCATCTTCCTCATTCCACCTCACCAACAACCGGTCCAACAAGTAGCAGCTGCAGCCTGAAAAGCAGTCATGGGGAGGATGGATCCTCAGAGGGAGGGATCCGACGCCATTCTTGGTGTTCAGTTGGAAGCTCCCCCTCGGGTCCCACTCCTCCCCATTCCAAATCCTACCCTCTCAGAAAGACCCCCCCAAAGTCCAAGCTCCTCCCCCAAGCTCAGGACCGCCCTTCAGGGTATTTAAGCTCCAGTCCCTAGACCTGCCACATGATTTCTCTGCTGCTCCTTCTCCCGAGAGTCACCCAGGAGTGCTTTGCTCGGATTAAACCTGGTCCTTTACCTTTTAATTTGGCTTACTTTGTCAACAGAGAAACCTCCTATCAGGGGTACCAAAAATACCTACCACTTGGTGGTACAGGAGCCATCCAACTGAGAGCAAAATTGATCGTGGTCCCAGAGATGATCAGGAGAAAAGAGTCCCTGACAGACCCACCGGACATCTACAAGGGCACTCTTGACCACGAGGGTAACATAATCCTCTGACTTCCAGAGGTCATCAGAGGAGACCAGGTCACTGGCTGGCTGAGGGGATGGTATCCAAGGTGGAAAAGTAGCATCAGGAGCAGTAAACCAAGACATTAAAACCCCCTTTCAGGGCTGGAGAGATGGCTCAGAGGTTAAGAGCACTGGCTGCTCTTCCAGAGGTCCTGAGTTCAAGTCTCAGCAACCACATGATGGCTCACAACCATCTGTAATGAGATCTGGTGCCCTCTTCTGGCCTGCAGGTAGACATGCAGACAGCACACTGTACACATAATAAAAATTAAAAAAAAAACAAAAACCTTTAACCATGAGAAGTCAGAACCTAGGAGAATCACCCCGGGGACTCAGAACATGGCAATCTGACTTCAGAGTCCCTGGGCTCAACTTCTTTTCCCCTGAACCCACATCAGTGAGTGCTTTCTGCTACACCTATGGTACCTCTCTGTCGTCTCTCCCTAAAAGTGCTTCCTTTATTGAGAACCTTTGGCAGAAATTGTGAAATGCTTAGGAAATGTGGGGACCTGAGACAGCCTATGGAGCTTCACCTAATAAGAAACTGTCCACAGCAGCATCTGGTTACACCCGTGGAGACGTCCTACCCTGCTGGTTGGTCATTAAGTAGTTACCACTCTGAGTGAAGTTCCCCACTAAAGGAAAGCCTGAGTTTTTTTGTTTGTTTGTTTTTAAGACTCGTGGATAGAAGAGATTCCAATGGGTAAAGACAGGAGCCTTTGCTGACAACTGCCAGTCCGTAAGACACAAGAAGGCATGTTGAGAAATCTTGCAGCTCTTCTGTCTCCCTCTCCAGAATACACTCTGGAGACGTCACAGACATGAGCCTGGGTGTTGGAGCCCACTAGGTTCCCTGGTGGCTGTACCCAGCAGGACTGTGTAGGAGGTTGATTGGATCATGGGCCTGGGTACTAGGTGTTTGTAAGGGTCTACACTTGACTGTAACTAGCAAGGGGGAGGTCTTTTGCTCTACCCCTTGGCATTGTTATAGATAGACCTTTGCAATAAAGTTTGAGGCCCGGGGATAAGGATCCAGGCTCACCCGAGTCTATTCTGTGTTTCTCTCTGTTTCTCTCCCTTCTTTATTTCTAACTGAATATTATTCTGTCTCTTATTCCTCATTCCTCAAGAGTCCCTGGGGTAAATAAATGTGGAGGCTGGTCCCCCACACCTGGGTACCTGTCTCCTGTCCTTCCTGCCATGCCAGCCCCTGCCTCAGAGTTCACACACATGCCTGAGCTGGCACCATTGTTGGTGGGCAGTGCCCTCAGACTTTTATGAACATGATCTCGCTTGTTAACAAGGTAAGCACTGTTGCCTTCATTTTATAAACACCAAGGCTCACACAGGCTCAAATAACCTGGTTGAAGTCCTACCGTTAATTAGAACCAAAGCCCAGACCACATCCATCCCAGGACACAGGATTCCTGAAACATAAGAAAAGTTAGGAATGTCGCCTGCCATGGGCAAAGCTGGCCTTCTGTCATCTGTGCCCACCTGCTTCCTGTGCTTTCTGCCCTTCCTGACTGAGAAGCCATCTTTCCTCAACATGTCGAACACACGGGCTGAAGACTCCCTGCCAGACACAGTGCTCGCCTGGGGGAGGGGGGGGTCTCAGACGAAGTTCAGGACAAGCAGTAGGGCAGAGTTTCCTTGTAGGCCGTAAGTTTCCCCTTCCCTCCTTCTCCCTCTCCTCCTTCTCCCTCTCCTCCTCCTCCCTTCCCCCTCCCTCCTCCCTTCCCTCCTCCTCCCTTCCCTCCTCCTCCCTCCCCTCCTCCTCCCTCCCCTCCTCCTCCCTCCCCTCCTCCTCCTCCCTCCCCTCCTCCTCCCTCCCCTCCTCCTCCTCCCTTCCCTCCTCCTCCCTTCCCTCCTCCTCCCTTACCCCTCCTCCCTTCCCTCCTCCTCCCTTGCCTCCTCCCTCTCCCTTCCCCCTCCTTCCTTCCCTCCTCCTCCCCTCCCTCCTCCTCTCTTCCCCCTCCTCCCTTCCCTCCTCCTCCCCTCCCTCCTCCCTCTCCCCTCCCTCCTCCCTTCCCTCCTCCCTCTCCCCTCCCTCCTCCTCCCTTCCCCCCTCCTTTCCCTTCTCTCCCTCCTCCTCCTCCCTTTCCTCCTTCCTCTCCCCTCCCTCCTCCTCCCTTCCCCCCTCCTCCCTTCCCTCCTCCTCCCTTCCCTCCTCCCTCTCCCCTCCCTCCTCCTCCCTTCCCTCCTCCCATCTACATCAGACTGTTGGTGGCCTGCCTGCCTATAGACTACAGGGCCATGCATCAGTCACCGTGCTCCCACCAGCTTCCAAACACCAGTAGCTACACATTTTTTTGCCCGGAAGTCTTTCCAGATGCTTCTGTTCACTTGGCATGTGGAAAGTGGGAGGGAGTTCATACCAACCCCCGCCCCCTATCAATGAGTAACCCCAGGCAGTTAGTACATAAATCCCTCGGTTTCTATTCTGGATGAATACGTGTGTGCTGCTTGTGGTTTGTTTGATTTTGCAGGGCTAAGGATGGATGCTGGGCAAGTGCTCTACCCATGGGCTGCATCTCCAGCCATTGGTTTTGTTGGTTGGTTGGTTGTTGGTTTTTTTTTGAGTTTTGTTTTTCGTTTTGAATTTGTTTTTATTTTTATGTGCATTGATGTTTTGCCATGGGTGTCAGGTCCCTTGGAACTGTAATTACAGACAGATGTGAGCTGCCATGTGGGTGCTGGGAATTGAACCTGGGTCCTCTGGAAGAGTAGTCAAGTCCTCTTAACCATCTCTCCAAACTCACTTGGTCTTTTTAAGACAGGGTTTCAGAATGTATGTAGCAGGGGCTGGCCTCTGGTTCGAGATACTCTGCTGCCACTTCCTGAGTGCTGGGATTGCAGTTCATATTTAAAAAAAAAAAAATCCTTCCCTGGCTTTCCCATGGGATTAAACTCTGGTTTGCCACTGTGGGGATCTGCTTGTCAACACACCAGCTTTGGTTTCCTCCCTTATCTCAATGCCCTGCTCCCTCATTCTGCTTCCAAACAGCACCCCCTGAATCTAAATTCCCCATTTGGATCAGCTCTGCTTTTGAAGAAACACAAACCAACCAAATTCTCTGCTGCCACGGTGACGTGTCCTGTACTGGCCCTGGCACCGGCTCCTTCTAAACTTCCATGCTTGCAAAGGTGCCAACCGGAAGGGCTTGGAAGCATGTGCCAGTTTGGGGCACGGAAGAATTTTCCTGAATCCTTCCAGAAATCTACTTGCAACCGACATTACAATACTGGAAATGTGAACTGACTCAGAGTGTTACACCCGGATCTCGGCGACCCACAAAAGACCACCACGGAGACCGAATCCTGTCCGACACAGCAGTGAGAACAGAGAGCCCCGAGTCCAGGCTGGGTGGGGTTTTTATCATAGCAGAGGTTGGGGTGAGGGGATTTCCAGGGTTCAGGACCCTGACTGGCTGACATTTGTCTAGGGGTATTTGGAATGTTTGGAATGCCAGGTATTTCCTCTTAGATGAAGGCCCCACTGGGTGGGGTCAACTTATGGCTTTTCCTGGGTCCAGGTGTTTCCTGCCTAAAGTAATTTTTTCTTTTTTTGGGGGGGGGGGGCGGGGGTTCGAGACAGGGTTTCTCTGTATATCTTTTTCGTCTTTCCTGGAACTCACTTGGTAGCCCAGCCTGGCCTTGAACTCACAGAGATGCACCTGGCTCTGCCTGTGAGACAGCCTTATTGAAACCTTGTTTTGTTTAAAGGAAAGGACAAAAGGAAGGAAGGAAGGAAGGAAGGAAGGAAGGAAGGAAGGAAGGAAGGAAGGAAGGAAGGAAGGAAGGAAGGAAGAGGGGGAAAGACAAAATGTGTGAGGCTCAGGAGGAGACCACAGCTCCTTTAGGGTCCCACAGCCCTCTACTGACCCTTCTGAGGTCCTAGCCTACACCCCCCCAGTGGGGGGGGGCTCTTGATGGCCACTGTCACCTGACTTGTGTCCATAAGGCGGCCAGGGGTACCTTTCAGCTCCCACAGCCCTCCCTCCCACAGCCTCAGCCTGAAGCATTTTTTTCAGAACTGTGTTCCTCACTTGTCTCCAGACAAATAACGAGCTTCCCTTTAGGGAGGACACACAAAGCGGACATTGGGCTTGTTGGGAAGGCGGATCCCATGCTCCAGACTCCAGAGCTTTGGAGAACTCTCCAGACTTTGTCCCACCCCTGCTGACCACCGCTCTGATTCATGACGGGCCCTTGTCCCCTTTTCCGGCCAGATACTTCTAGGGGATGTTGCCAAAATTTGCAAGTGACCGTGGAAAGAACTCCATGAATTCCTTCACATATAAAAGTCTCCACAGTAGGATTCTGGTGCCTTGTCATGAGTCTTGGTGTTTCCCAGCCACCGTATAAGTCCCAACTATTACACTTAGAACCAGGCCATGTGTGGGGTCCTTCATGACACACGTGGGCTATCCAGAAAGGTGTCACTATGGTGATGTTGGGAGATGGTTCAGGCTACCTTCTGGTGGGCTGCCTAAGGTGCCCATTGCATAGCAAAACGGAACCTCTACATTTGAATCTACCAGGAGGATGAAGTCACCCAGGGTGAGGCAAGGTACCATAGACTGCTCCTGGCCCTGGAGGGACAACCAACGGAGCAGGAGGCCCTCTTGTCATTACTGAAGATGCCAAGCTTGGGTCAGAGCAACAGAAGCTGGGATCAAACCATTCAGGGTTCTCGGTGGTTCTGCTAATTTATGTCTGAAAATGTACAGCGTCGGCTGTGCAGGGTGGCACATACCTGCCATCCAAGGACTCCAAGGACTGAGGGAGCAAAGGAAAGAGGGTGGCTGTGAATTTGAAGCCAGCCAAGCTCCAGGCCAGGCAGCATTATCTAGCAATACTCTGCCGAAACACACACACACACACACACACACACACACACACACACACACACACACACAGAGAGAGAGAGAGAGAGAGAGAGAGAGAGAGAGAGAGAGAGAGAGAGAGAAAGTTTATTTTTGTTTGTTTGTTTTTTTTTTTTTTTTTTTTTTTTTTTTTTGAGACAGGATTTCTCTATGTAGCTCTGGTTGTCCTGGAACTTGCCCTGTAGACCAGGCTGGCCTCAAACTCAGAGATCCCCCTGCCTCTGCCTCTGAGTGCTGGGATTAAAGGCGTGTGCCGCCGCCGCCGCCGCCGCCGCCGCCACCACCACCACCACCACCACCAGGCACAAATAAAAATTTTTAAAACTACTTTTTTTAAGGGAAAGAAAAGAAAGGGGTGGGGGATGGGGAATAGGGGGGATACCTGACCTGAAGTATCAGATGGTGGCTGGCGTCAGGTCCTGAACTCAAGGCTTTACCTGCTTTCTTGCCCAAGGAACACAGTTCACGCTCTGAACCTTTCACCCAGTGCCTGTAGTGATCCTTTGAACCCCTTCTCAGAAAAGTGTTTACAGTTTGAATCTTTTTCCTGAGAAAACACCAAGAAGCAGAAGAAAGATTTTCTATTGTGGGGAGCCAGTTGTAACTAAGTACCCAATAATAGTTATCATTTCTTCAATGGGGGTGGGTGAGGTTGCTGTTGCGCACAAATCGCCAGCAGGTGGCGATGTTAGTCTCTACAAACCGCAGAGGGTGTGAGACTGGTGTGAACCACATGTTCTGTGCAGACTATTATGATGATATATGTGCGATGTGGGTGTATGTGATGTGTGTGGCATGTATGATGGGTGTATCTGCATTATCGTACATGCACATTCTCTGTGTGTGGTGTGTGCAGTGTGTGCATGCACCCTGTATGCAGTGTAGCATATGGTGCGTGTGTGAGGTGTGTGACGTGCATCTGCCACGTGTGTCATGCAGCGTTAGTATAACTGTGCACACATGCGCTGGAGCTGACCGTGGCCCTCGCTCCTGCCCCTGCCCCACCTCTCAGTGAAGGAACCGGACTCTTCCTTGTTTGGCACCCCTCACCCGCTCTCGATCCTCCAGCTTTTGTCTCCCTGCTCTCTTCCCAGCCAGGAATGAACAGCGAGGAGCGAGAAGGCCCTGCAAAGACCGTGAAACCCATACCAAGTCTGAGATGTTTCCCGGGATTCCTGGAGAAGGAACAACGTGGTTCTCAATTTCTCCTCTCCCTAGCCTTTGCTGGGTGGTGCTTTATTGCTTTCCTGAAGGACAGCCATCATTCTGGCAATTTCCAGTGTATGTCTCCCTTCTGTGTGTGTGTGGGGGGGGGGGGGTGTGCGCGCGCATTTAACATAAAGCCTTGTGCGTGCTAGGTAGACACTATATGCCACTGGGTTGAATTCCCAGTTCAGCATATCCATTTGAAAAGAGGACTCTAGACAGGGCAAAGGACCAGAAGGAGGGTGTTAGACACAGTTCATGTTCCATGTGGATCTAGAGGACACTAGCTAGAATGAACCTTCCCTGCCTCTTAAGGTAAACCTGGAGGGAGAGCCCACCTCCTCTTCTTTGTGTAAATGACTCCTCCGAAGTCTTACAACTCCAGCCCCGCCACTCCTGAGAACCCACAGTGGCACGAACCCCAAGCCACAGCAGCAGCTGCAGCCAATCCTGGTCCCCACAACCCTTGTTCCCTGTTGGACAGGCATTAGAAGCTGCACCCGGCAAGGCTGCCTGCCTGCAGCGGCGCCCCTACACATGGACATGGCGGACTTGTGTCCCCTGAGCAGACCTTGGGGACTCAGTGCAGGCAAAGCATCTGTGACTTCCTGTCAAGATGCGGTAGAGGAAGCTGAGCTCTGAAGAAGATCACTGATTGCTTAACATTCAAATGCGGATTTCGCCATCTCACCTGGGTGACCCTGGGCCAGTCACTAAACCTGCCTATACTTCCATCTCTCTGTCAACAATTAAGGCCAGTCCTCGTCACCAGCTTATTCACTTTCTGGTTGTGACTTCAAGATCCAGTGTCGTCTTGTAAGTCTCTCGCTCTCTCTTTAAAATGACGCTGGTGACCAGAGCGATGCCTCATAAACATTAGGTAGATGCCACACCGCCTGTATCTCAAACCCTTTCTGACTCTTAACAATATAAGCATCATATGCCCCTCATCCAGCACTCCAGAGACAAGAACAGATGATCTCTGAAAGTTCGAAGCCAGCCTGGTCTACATAGCAAGTTCCAAACCAGTCAGGGCTACATAGTGAGACCCTGTCTCAAAAACAAACAAATGAAATGAACCAAAAAACAAAACAAAACAAAAAACCCACAAAACAAGATGATGTAAAAACCATCGCAAAACATCAAGGACAATATTTATTAACATTGCTTACTGTGTGCCAGGCCTTAATGTATAAATGATATTGTTTTGATTGTCCCGGGATCAAACGCAGAGCTACACACGTGCTGAACAGATGCTCCGCCACTGAGCCACACCCAGCCTAGCGTACACAATCTTCACCCTCACAATCGATTCCATTTTTCAAAAGCAGCAAGTAAAGCATCTGGGGGAGCTGGGTGCTATGGACTGTCTAAAATGTTCGAGAAAATCCACAAGGGCCATTGTAGCAAAGGTACCAACCCAGCAATCCTATGCCTTCCTGTGAGAAAGAAACTGGCTATTTTTCTTGGAGGATGGGCGGTAACGAGAGTTCAGAAGGAGTTAGATTACACCAGGCAGTGACAGTCCCAGCACTTGGGAGGCAGAGCCAGGTGGATCTCTGTGAGTTCAAGGCCAGCCTGGTCTACAGAGAGTTCTAGGATAGCCAGGGCTCCGGAAAGAAACCTTGTCTGGAAAACAAAAGAAAAACAGGAGTTAGATTTGGATTCACATGTCATGTTCTATTGACCTTGAAGTTGGTCCCCCGAGTTCATGGCACATTGTACAATTAAAAGAAAGTCACTCCCAGCACTCGGAAGGCAGAGCCAGGCGGATCTCTGTGAGTTCGAGGCCAGCCTGAGCTACCAAGTGAGTCCCAGGAAAGGCGCAAAGCTACACAGAGAAACCCTGTCTCGAAAAACCAAAAAAAAAAAAAAAAAAGCAAGTCACAAAGTGGGAGACTGAGTTGCCATCACCTGGTATGGAATTAAGGACACTGTCCTCGATGGAATAATAGTTCTCAAGGAAATGGCATCTTGGGAAATAATGAAATCAGCAATCTACTTCTCCAGGAAATAATTTTTTTTTCTGGTGGTTTTGTTTGTTTGTATTTATTTGTTTATTTTTTGACAGAGTCTCCCTAAGGAGCCCAGGGTGGTCTTAAACTTGGGATTCTTTTGCCTCAGTTTCCCAAGAACCAGGGTTACAAGCATGCTCCACCACCCCAGATTTAAGACGACTCAGCAGGTAGCAGCGCTTGCTGCCAAGCCTGAAGACTGAAGTTTGAATCCTAGGACCCACATGTGAAAGGGGAGAGCCAGGTCAAAGGTTGCCCTCTGACCTCCACTTTTGTGAGGTATCATGTATACACACACACATACACACACAATATAGATATATAAAATAAAATTAAAAACAAATCACTTTTTTTCCCCGTTTTTCAAGACAGGGTTTCTCTGTGTAGCCTTGGCTGTCCCTGGAACTCACTCTATAGACCTGGCTGGCCTCGCATTCACAGAGATCCTCCTGCCTCTGCCTCCCAAGCACCGGGATTAAAGGTGTGCACCACCACCGCCCAGCTCAAATCACTTTCTTTTTGACTAACTTCGGTGAGAAAAGCGGTGACTTTTACAGAAACCATCTTCTCCATTTGGAAGCCAAGGGCTTCCAATAAAATCTTAAAAAAGACAGTGTATCACACCTAGCCTAGCTCTAAGTCAGCAGCTTGCTGACCTCTCAGCCTGGGCGGTTTTACCAACCCCTTTACAAAGTATCAGAACTTTGATTATCCTGAGCAAAACGGACCCTGGCAAGCCATGGGAGATTTGTTTGTTTTTGCAATAGGAGGTGAAAATAAATAGGAAGGAGGAATGTGTGTGTGTGTGTGTGTGTGTGTGTGTGTGTGTGTGTGTGTGTGTGTGTGTGTGTGTGTGTGTGCTGGAGGTGATGGACAAGAAGGAGAGATGGAGAAACCAAGGGGAGAGAGAGGAGCATGCTGGGGTAGCATGGAAGACCTCGGGATCAGATCAAGGCCTGAGAGTCCCAGCTGGGAGGTGACCACAGCGCTGCAGCCACAGTCGCCCCAAGCTCTGCAAACAGAAACTGCTAAGGCTGGCTGTGGCCTAGCCGGATCTGAGTGGCAAGTGCCAGCCCGCTCTCAGGGGCCGAGCCGGGCTGTGAGAATGCCGGCCTCAAAGCCAGAGAGACTCATCAAAGGGAGAGTCTGCCTCACACCTCCCCCAAGACAGGAGTCCACACGTAAACAAAGAGCTCACTGCCCACAGCCTCCTCCTCCTCCTCCTGGCACTCTGGCCCTGAGAAGGGGTGAGGTCCCAGAGGCTCTCCCTCCCTTCTGGAACCCAGGGCTCCTGGGTGTTCACAGCTACCGCGGCCTCTGAGAAGGGAAGACCCTGGAAAAGCCATCTCCTGCCTCCCTTCCCCACAGCTTTTCCCAGCGGGGCCTCCTCACCATGGAGCCAGGCCAGGCCCTGTTGCTGAGGGAACCAAGAGCCCGCAGCCAGCAGCCCAGCCCCCTTCTCCACAGAAATAGCCTAGGGATTAAATTGCCCTAATCTCCCAGTTTCAGAGGAAGCTGAGCTCCCAGTGACCCAGAGGAAGTGGAGGCCATAGGCCCACGCCTTTCCCCTTGCCTCGTCCGTCTCTACTCCCTCCTCTCAGAAAAAAAGAAAGAGAGAGAGAGAGAGAGAGAGAGAGAGAGAGAGAGAGAGAGAGCAGAAAATCCCCCCAAAGGAGAGCGGCAACTTCGCCCCCTGTCACAGGAAGGGTTGTCAAAGCCAGACAGCGGGGCTGTTAGGTTCTGATTGCTGCCAGAGGCTGGAACCTGGATTTCCCAGATCTTCTGGTTCATTCTCTGTGAAGTCTGTCAGTGTGAAAAATGTGCATCAAAGTGCTTTCTGCCTGGGGCCGCCCTGCTGTCCAGGCTCAAGAGCCTGTCTGTGACAGGACCTTCCCTCTCTCGGAGGCGGGGGTGGGGGGTTGGGGGGGGGGTAACAGCCTCCGGCCTTTTTGGGGTTCGGGGGATGTTGTACATTAGTGTTCAGGGGTGGCCTTTTAAAAAGACCATGCCCCTGTACCTTGCCAACATAAGGATTCCTTCTGTCCAGGGAGGGACTCTGGAAAAAGTATTTCCGAAGTGGCTGCCTTGAATAGCCTTCTATCGGGAGGGACTGAGGGTAGCAGCTTGTCCTGGTTCACACTACCGATGGGCTTGTCTGCCACATTGCCTTTTCTGCTTTTATTTGTTTGTTTTGGCCAGGTATAATGGCACATGCCTTTTCATATCGTCACTTGAGAGGTAGAGGGAAGAAAGTTTAGGAATTTCAGGATAGCCTCTACTGCCTAGTGACTTGGAGGCCAGCCTGGGCTGTATCAGACCTTGTCTAAAAAAAAAAAGAAAAGAAAAGAAAACAAACAAAATACTGTAATACTCACTGCTGGATGCGGTGGCGCACACCTTTAGTCCTAGCACTCAGGAGACAGAGGCAGGCAGATCTCTGAGAGTTCAAGGTCTACAGAGTGAGTTCCACCAGGACAGCCAGGACTATACAGAGAAACCCTGTCTTAAAAAAAAGAAAGAAGGAAAGAAGGAAAACACAAACTATAGAAGTGCATACAGAAGAAAATTAGGTCACCCATATACCCCAACACCAAGGTCAGCAATGCTAACATTTTGAGTTGTCTCTTAGTTTTCTTCATGTAGTCAATGTTCAGAAGAGGTCACACAGCATGCAACATGTAGTTAGGACGTCTCTCTTCATTTCCTTCTGTTATTAGTAACGTGGGCTCCTTGCACACCACTTGAGAAAGTATGAACTAGTGTTCCTGGGGGGGGTTGGGTTTCGTTTATTGTTTGTCAGTATGCCATTTGGCAGTGAACATCAAGGATATTTTACCTTTCAACCCACTAGTTCAGCTTCTGTGAATCTATCTTTCCAAGAATGATGAGATGAATACAAAAACTTACAGAAATGTTCACTGTAGTATCATTTACAATAAAATAGCCTCAGCCGGGTGGTGGTGGCGCACACCTTTAATCCCAACACTTAGGAGGCAGAGGCAGGCGGATCTCTGTGAGTTCAAGGCCGGCCTGGACTACAGAGTAAGTTCCAGGATAGCCAAGACTGTTTCACAGAGAAACTCTGTCTCAAAAAACCAAAGAAATAATAAGTAATAATAATAAAAAAAAGCCTCATCAATGTTTTACAGAAAAATAAAAAACAAAGGCCCACAAAGTTGGGAAGGGAAGACAAGGGGTGAGGAATGGTCTGGGAGGAGTTAAGGGAAGGATTTCGGGTGAAGTGATCAAAATGCATTGTATGAAATTCTCCAAGAATTAATAAAAATGTTTTTAAAAATAGGATAGCTGAATAAACTATGATTGCTCATGAAATGAAAATCTTTAATTTAAAAAATCACCTTTTAAAGCCCACCCATACCTGTAATCCTAGCACAGAGACAGAAGTCATTCACAAGATCAGGACCAGCCTGGACTACATAGTAAATTCCCATCTTAGACTCTTGTAGACAGGGTCTTACTGTGTAGCCCTCGCTGGCCTCGAAACTCTCTCGATTGACCAGGCTGGTCTCAAATGCTCAGAGACACACACTTGCCTCTGTCTCCCGAGTGCTGAGATTAGAGGTGTGCACCATCGTTCTGACAAGAAATAATAAATCAGTCATTTTTAAAGCTAGGCACAGTGGTGCACACCAGCACTTGAGATGCAGTAGTGTCAGGAGTTAGATGTCTGCCTCTAAAATAAATGTTTTCAAAGACATGATATCTTTCTTTCCTACCATCCTACCACACCCCAGGACACCTGTCTCCGCTCTCAAAACCTACCTGCATGAGTTATAGGACTACACCCCTTCTGCCCCTCCTTTGATTCTATGGTATCCCCTTTGGGTGCTGCAGGGCCAACTGCCCCCCACCCCCATTGCTCAGGGCATTTAACCTCAATGCCAACCTCTGGAGGCAGTGTGTTGACTTTATTATTCTTTGTCGTGTACTCTTTTGACTTGCTGTCTGGTCTTTACATGTAGAGCACAGATTTGTACGTGAAGGGATGACCGTGTGTTTGATGATGACCATGGGGATGACGAGCCGCCTGCAGGCTCCACCGTGGCTCAACCGTGGCTCACACATCTTCCTTGTCAGCTCCGCAGTCTCTCTATCTCAACAACCAGACTCAAGACGCCGAACCCTGCTCCAGTTCTGTAAGAATCTTTGGCGGCATGTGCAGGGTCATTTAGACTGGCTCTCCATGCTGTGTTCCCGTCTCCTCTGGGACACCCAGATTCAAATGCTTTTGACTTGCTGGCTTCATGAGATCCTCCCATTGGGTTTTTCCGGTCCCACCACCGCTTTCCTCCTGACCAGCTCTGCCTTTGCTGGACCATCTTCGAGCAGTCTCTTTGTCCCTTCAAACAATCCTCTGCTCAACCCCACCCAGGTTCTTTTTATGCCACCTCTCCTCAGAAGCCGTCATTGGATACTTCAAGGGGGCCATCGGCCATTATGAAATGAAGCGCCAGCTTCTTACCCTACTACGTGAAGCCCTTCTTAATTCCATCCCCACCCATCCATCTTCCTGTTTTATGTCACAGGACTTCCTAATTAATGTCTAATACTCCTGCCGAATTGGGGTGTGTGCCCATCCCGGGACACAATCTGTGCCCTTGTGACTTCTCCACTTACCACCTGTGTGACCTTGGATAATTTATGTGACCTCTTCAAGCCCAGCCCCTCATCTGCTGCATGGGAGGCATGCTCACAATAGTTCTTTATGGCGCTGCTGTGAACACAAAGCAGACGCATGAATGCAGCGACTGTCATTTATCTGTTTATAATTCTGCAACTGGGGCCACGCCCAACACGGGTAGCCAGCTCAGCCCTGCTCCCACCGGGGTGAACTGAATTGTATCGAGGGGAACTGGAGGACCCAGTTCCACAGCTCTCAAGTAGCTGGTAACTCAGTGCCGTGATGGTCATGGTTGTGTAGCCCCTGATGTCCTCCACTGGGACTTCCAAGTTGGCACCCACGGTCTAAATATCAAGCTAATGGTAGCTCATGCCTTTAATCCCAGTACTCGGAGGCAGGGGCAGGTGGATCCCTGTAAGGCGTTCCTAGTACATGGGTCCCTAGTTCTTGGGACAGCCAGGGCTACATAGTGAGACTCTGTCTCAAAATAAATAAATACAAAAAGTAAGATTTGCCATCCTCTTGAAGGCAAGGCGGAAGTCCAGCAAAGGACCCACCATCTTCTGGTTGTGTGATCTATGGTCAGCTCAGACTAGAGAAAGTCAGTGAGAAAGTGCCCCTCTCCAGGAGGCCCTGACAGGACCACAGAAGGAAAGAACTGATACGGATACAGGACAGTCCCATCGTCCCAACCCCCCCCTCCCCGCCCCCAGGGTTCCTGACGCCCTCTGTCTTGGCTAGGGGAACATGCGAACATGCATTGCACGTGGACTGAACTGTAACTTGGATTTGTCACACGATGGCTTGGCCTGCTGCCAGGGACCAGGATTTGACTTTTCCCCCTGCTGTGATTAGTCATGACATTCCATCCAAACATTAAGCTCTTTGAGGGCAAGACTCCTATCCACAATATACACCTTTTTGTCCCCCCTCCCCACGCAGATTTACACAGTGTAAAGTCCCCCCATAAATATGTACCACGTGATTCGCTTTCCTCCGACAGCCCTGGGACTGGAAAGGCAGCAGAAGAGTTTCTTTCATGGAATTTTTGTCCGAGGCCAGGCTCAGCGGGCCCCTGGGAGCCTCGGAGAAACAACCCTTTGTTCTCCAGCCCTGCCCAGAGCTGGGCCGGAGCCTCCAGGAGGGGAAGCCCAGTGAGCAAGCCGAAGCCTGTGGATGGAGGGCGTGTTGAGGAAATTCCATTCAAGCCCCTCATTTCCGAAACTGCACCGTGATTAGTCTGGCTTTGTGCAGGTCCCAGTTCAGCGGCGGAGAGGCCAGCTGAGGGTCATAAAAAGCACCAGGGACATACAAAGGCAGGCCCCTTTACAGCCCCAGACAGGAGGTTGAGACATTCGCTGTTTATTTACCTCAGTCTGAAGACAATTATCCCAATTACTTTAAAAAAAAAAAGATTGTATTTTTTAAGTTCATCTTTTTCCTAAAACTGGATACATATGTTTTATTTTCCACCCTTTGGTTTCAAGGACACACATTCTGTCTCACTGGCAGGAAGGGTGGCCTGGGGTCACAGGTTAAAGGGCTGGGGAGGTCAGGGGCCACCCAATGGTTGCCAAATTCACTTGTGAATAGCCATAGATTTGAACTTTGTGCTATCGCTCCAGGCCTGGGCCCTACATGGAGGACTCGGCCCAGGAGCTGGGGCTCCAGTTCAAAGGCCAGCAATCTGTTTTCAATTGGCTTAGGGTTTGGGCCCTCAGTGGGTCCTGTACATCCTCACCAGCCTCCTGGGTGTGGAGAGTGTGGGGTGGGACCAGAGCAAGCATTGTGCAACTCAAAGTTTCAAAACTGTGCAGATTCATCCTGGTTTGGAAATGGAAGACCTTCAGGGTGGGCGTCAGGGCCTGAAAAGGCCCCAATTACTCTAGGAAACAATAAACTTTTGTCCAGAATGCCTGAGTGTGTGGTACCAAGGACCAGTTAAGAGCTTGCTCTTTTGGGTCCACTCTGGATGCAGTTTAGCTAAGTTCACAATGCTGAGGCCCTGAAATGAACCCCAGGTTCTGCCTCCTGGAAAGGGGAGAGCAGGCATTGGCTAGAATATAAATTGGAAGTAGAATGTCCTAAAGCATACCAAACAATATCTACACTGACATTTTAAAATCTGCCATAAGTCTGATGTACATTTATATTTCTTAACACATATAAGTCTATTATCTACTATATATAATAGATTACTTTATTATATATAAATTATATATATATATATATATATATATATATATATATTTTTTTTTTTTTCTTTTGAGACAGGGTCTTACCAACCTGGAACTTGCTATGTAGACCAGGCAGGCCTTAAACACACAGACATCTGCCTGCCTCTGCTTCCCAAATGCTGAGATTAAAGGCTTGGGCCACCAGACCTGGTTTATTATTATATCTATTAACCGTGTTAAGAAACATTGTTGAGCCGGATGGCACCCACCTTCAATCCCAGCACTCGGGAGACAGAGGCAGGCGGATCTCTGTGAGTTTGAGGCCAGCCTGGTCTACAGAGTGAGTTCCAGGACAGGCATCAAAACTACACAGAGAAACCCTGTCTCCTCGAAAAACCAAAAAAAAAAAAAAAAAAAAAAAGAAAAAGAAGAAAAGAAAGAAAAAGAAGAAGAGAAACATTGCTGAACTGGGCGTGTAGTTCAGTTGGCAGAATACTTGTCTAACATGAATGAGGCTCTGGGTTCTACCCCCAGTACTTCATTTTCTAGGCATGGTATAGTGGCACTCGCCTATAATCCTAGCATTCACAAGATAAGAGTCTAGAGGATTGGAAGTTCAAGGTCATTCTCAGCTGTATAGCTAGTCTGAAGTCTCCAAATTTAAAAAAAAAAAAAAAATCACTTCCTGAGTCATTTCTTTAGTTCAGGGTTTCTCAAAGTGTGATTTAGAAAACTCCAGCATTGGGCACAGAAAGCCGGCTGAAGCTATGGACTCCCTGAGCACAGCGCCAGGCTGTGGAGCCAGAATGTAGGGAGAGAAGCATTTTGATTTTTGTAAAGTACTTTCATCTGGAGGGGTGGGTGGGGTACCGCAGCGCTCCTGCGGAGGTCAGAGAACAGCTTACAGCACTCAGCTTTCTCTTTCCACCCTATGGACCGGTGAGATCAATCCCAGGTCCTGAGGCGTGGCAGTGAGGGCCTTTGCCGGGTGAACCATCTCTTCAGTCCTGAGAAATGTTTCTAAAGAGCCTCTCCAGGCTCCTCCAAGGTCAAGGAACCTGCCTGCTGCGGACTAATGTTTGTGTCCTCACAATTCATAAGTAGAAATACTAGCCCCCATGGGCTGGAGAGATGGCTCAGCGGTTAAGAGCACTGACTGCTCTTCCAGAGGTCCCAGGTTTGATTCCCAGCTCACAACCATCTACAACTGCAGTCTCAGGGAATCCTACACCCCCTTTTGGCCTCCAAGGGCACCAGGCTTGCACGTAGTACACAGACTTACAGGCAGACGAAACACTCATACACACGATCAATTAATTATTTTTAAGGTGAGGGACCTGGAGAGATGGCTCAGCACCAGCTGCTCTTGCAGAGGACCCAGGTTCAATTCCCAGCACCCACACGGCAACCCACAATATCTGTAACTCCAGTTCCAGGAGATCTGACATCCTCTTCTGTCCTCTCCAGGCACCAGGCACGATGTGATACACACACATACATGCAGGCAAAACACCCATACACATAAAGTAATTTATTTGTTGTTGTTGTTTGGGGGGATTTTTGTTGTTGTTGTTGTTTGTTTTTTTGAGAAAGAGTTTCTCTGTGTAGCTCTGGCTGTCCTGGAACTCACTCTGTAGACCAGGCTGGCCTCACACTCACCCCAAGATCCATCTGCCTCTGCCTCCTGAGTGCTGGGATTAAAGGCATGCGCCACCATGTCCAGTGGAAAAAAAATTTTAATTAAAAAAAAAGGAGAGAAAGAAGCAGGACGGGAGCAAGCTAGCCTACCAGGTCCATGCCCAGCAATCCAGTCTCCAGACAACATGTTTCACAAAGGCTCCAAGCCCCCTCCCCCACAATACCTATGTCCAAACACATGAGCCTGTGGGGGACATTTGCATCCAAATCCTGATACTCCTGAACCTTTCCGCTTCCTGCATCCTTTGTCCTTGCTGTAGGTCCTAGGAACTAGAAGTAGCCTACCAACAGAGTAGGCTCTGTCCTTGACCTGTGGTCCCTTAGACCTTGGCCTCCTCCTGCGCTAGCCCTGGTCTGCTTTTGTTTTGTGGGACAGTGAAATAAAACCCGCTGTTGACACAGGTTGACTTGCATAATTATATAATAATAATAATAATAATAATAATAATAATAATAATAATAATAAACCCTAACATTATCAACCAAATTAATACAGCAGGCCTGGTTGGGTATTGCACACCTTAAATCCCAGCACTTAGAAGACAGAGGCAGCTGGGCGGTGGTGGCACACGCCTTTAATCCCAGCACTCGGGAGGCAGAGCCAGGCGGATCTCTGTGAGTTCGAGGCCAGCCTGGGCTACAGAGTGAGTTCCAGGAAAGGTGCAAAGCTACACAGAGAAACCCTGTCTCGGGGGAGCGGGGGGAGGGGGATGACGACAGAAAACACAACTAATAAAATGTCTGGTACGGTGCGGGGTGGAGAGCCTAAGTAAGAGGTAAAACATTTGCCCAGCATGCTTGAAACCCTGGTTTCAGTCCTCAGTACTGGGGAAAAAAAACAAAAAAGGTCTAAGCCACAGTTCTCAGTCCATGCGAGAGTTTAGTGACAACCCACAGTCCACAGTGCGTTTCCTCCCTGGCCCTCCTAAATTATTCCTTTCTCCGTGAGGGCTCAGGGAACTGAGATGACGCTGGTGACACTTTGTTGGTGTCCCTGCTCACGCTGTAAGAAGCACTTTGTGGGCTGGAGAGATGGCCCAGCTGTTGAAGAGCACTGGCTGTTCTTCCAGAGGACCCGGGTTCAATTCCCAGCACCCCCATGGCGGCTCACAACTGTCTGTAACTCCAGTTCCAGGGGAGCTGACACCTTCACACCAATGCACATAAAATAAAGTTAAATACATTAAAGAGAAGAAGAGGAAAGAAAAAGAAGAGGAGAAGGAAGAGGAGGAGAACTTTGTCTGTCTGTGAAATGGCTCATAGGTAACAGTGCTTGTCCCCAAGCCTGACGACCTGAGGTAGATCTCCTAGACAGACACATAGGAGAAAAATCAGGGCCTACTCATTGTTCTGTGAGCGCCGCACTGGCTCCACAGCACACACATGCCCAGAGACATGAGCATGCCCTTGTAAATACATTAGTGTAAAAATTGTAAAAAGAAGTACTTTGTGTAAGTGCTTCCTGAGCAAAAGAGGAAGAACTGCAATTATTACACTCCCCCCCCCCCAGGCCGTCTCTCTCCCTCCTTCCTGCTTCCTTTTCTTTTTTAATGTCCATCAAAACCAGGGCCTTGAGCACAAACTTGCACTCTGACACCAAGCCCTACCCCAGGCTGAGGCATTCTGTTCTGAAGTTGTCCAACATTCGTATTGCAGAACATCACAGGCTGGCTAGGGCCCCACGCTGGAGTCTGCTCTCCACATGTCTGTCATCCTTGGACTAGCAGGTACCCAACGTTTGTTCTCAAGGTGACTAATGTTCTCCTGGCCAAGCAGGCATAGGACCACACCCAATGTCTTTCTGAGGACAGAGCTGATAGGAGACACTATCTCAGAGGCAAATGCTTTCCACAAATTATGGCCTGCAGGCTAAACTAGGTCTGCAGTCTGATTTTATGTAGTGGCCGAAAACTATGAATGGCTTTTACATTTTTTTTTACAGGCTGTAAAGTGGAAAAAAAAAAAAAAAAGCAAACATTCAACAGGACCCCGAGGGGCTCCCAAGGCCTAAAAAGTTTACGGCCTGACCCTGAAAGACAGAAGTGTGTTGATGCTGCACTGTGCCATCTTTTGGCAAGGGATGTTTTTAACGTGGCATCTCTGCACAGAGGTGGGTGGCTTTATATTTGTGTTTCTTTGCAAGTCAAAGGAAATTTCAAGATGATCCTCAGAGCTGGGGGAGGGGGTGTAGCTTGATGGTAAACACACTCCATGCTCCAGCTCCATCTCTAGGACCAGAGAGAAAAAGAAAAAGAAAAAAAAAGTTAGCAACCGAGCCAGTAATGAAGAGCAGTTGAAAAAACAAGAACAAACAAACCCAGAAAACAAGAGGGGTGTTAGGTAAAGGTGAATGGTCCGGGTGAAGGGTCTTGGAAAATCAAGAGTAGAGGGTAAGAAAAAAAAAAACCCTTTTCTTTACTCATCCTGAGTTCAAGGCTAAGGTCCCCATGACAAAAGACAGACCATGCAAAACAAAAGAAAACCATGCAAACTTAATTATTAGTTTTGTAGGACATAAGCACCTTCATGAGGAAATGACTCATACAGTTAAGTCAGCATATTTATGTTATGTTTGGAGAGTGGGCAGTTGTAAAGAAGTATAATAAAGCTAAATGTACCGGTCTAAAGGCCACACACTGGGAAAACTGGGCAAGGCCTGTTTGTTTGGATTCCTCTTTGTGCCCCTGGGTGGTCGAAGATGTAAAGATGTAAAGATGTAAAGGCATCTCTCACAGGTGAGTTTTAGGATCTGCTTCAGACCAAGTCCAGAGAAGCCTCATAGGTTGTATAATGCTGTTCCCAGGACAGAGAGGTCAGAATCCTCCCCATACATGCTCTCTTTTCTAAATGCCTTCAGCTCTATTAATATACACAATTGCAGTTGTGTGTCCTGAGTCTTATCGACAAGTATACAATCAACAACCAGCCATGCCAACCAAGCATGGTGATCACGCAGGACACAAGTCCCTACAGTATGCAGGACACAATCATAAAATAATTTAATGGGACTTAAGAGCTGGCCTGGCCTGGCCTGGCAATTAAAAGTGCTTCCTGCTCTTGCAGAGAAACAGAGTTCAGTTGCCAGCACCCACACTGGACAGCAGACAGCCGCCTGTAACTCCAGCTCCAAGGGATATGATGCCCTCTTCCGGCCTACACACACACACACACACACACACACACACACACACACACACACACACAAACTTGCAAACAGATACAAATACATACACAAAAATAAGTATTGCTTTTAAAGGAAGAAAGAAAATTTAGCAGAATGAAGTTAAAACTGAACCTGAAAGAAATAGGAGTCTGCCTATTAAGAAAGAGAAGGAAGGACAGGCGCCGGGAAGTTTCTTAACAGAGGAGCTCTGTCACAAAGAGAAAGTGAATAGAGGGCCCCAAAGAGGCAGAGCATGTCCAGAGCAGAGAGGCTGCAGCTCGTGGTATGAAGGAAGGATTCCAAATGTAAAGCCAGACAGATGGTCATGGGCAAGCTGCGACAGGCCATGGAGAGGCAACGTCTTTCAAGCAGACGCTGAAGGGGGACCCTGAAACAGGACTGAGCTCCATTCTGCACAAAGGTACTCACGGGTCACTTTTCTGGAGGGCAAAAGGCGCTCTGAGAACACACCTGTGTCAATCAACACTCCATCCTCGATTTTCCACCCACACCCAAGCCCCCTAAACAGGTAGATTCCTTGATACTTCAAGGTATACATACCCAGTTAAGTAGAAACTAAGATTCATGTGTGCAGTTTTACATATTTTCTGAACTGTTTCCCCCTCCAAGGTCTGAGATCCTAGTGCAACTGTGATTTTCGGAATCTGAAAGAGAGACACCCTCGAAAGCCAACTGTACTACCAGCCTGCATGACAAAAGCCAATGGATGAGCAGAGTGTGAGGGGACAGCCTGTCATCTTAGCTCTCGGCAGGCAGAGGAGGGTTGATGGTAAGACTGAGGCCACCCTGGGCTATCTATGTAGGCAGACTGTCTGGGGCAGGGAGTGAGGGAGCCTATGGATATGTCTACGTTTTGACATCCAAATATCAGTGTCTTTGGAAAAGTGAATTGGTGGTATTCAAAGGTGCCCCTCACCCCCCAACTTTCCATGGACCTCTTGACCATAGTCGAGTGAAATGGACTCCCTTAGCCTTCCCCTCAGCCTCCACACACCCCCTCCCATCCTCTCAGCCCCTGGAGATGGAGGAGTCCCCAGGTGCGCTTTCTTGCTGACACCCTCAGTGCTCTCGTGGTGGAGAGGGTCCTGGGAAAAAGCTGCCAGGCTAAAAGAGAAGGAATTAATCTGTCCCCTAGACAGGACCAGCCTCAGCTGCCTGATGGCCTCGCCTCCCCGAGGTTCCCAGGCATTCCTCTTGAGTATGCTGACTTTTATACAGCACTGTTGGAAAACACACACACAGAATTTTAGTTAATTGGGCAGTAGCAGCCTCTTTCGTAGCAACAGGTCTAGTCTACTAATGTGATAAATAATAAATAGGGAAAAGCACATTAATTTTTTAGCCACAAAGGGCAGTTACTCCTATATTTATTCTTCTTTCTTTCTTTCTTTCTTTCTTTCTTTCTTTCTTTCTTCCTTCCTTCCTTCCTTCCTTCCTTCCTTCCTTCCTTCCTTTCTTTCTTTCTTTCTTTCTTTCTTTCTTTCTTTTTTTTTCCTGAGACAGGGTTTCTCTGTGTAGCTTAGTGCCTTTCCTGGATCTCGCTCTGTAGACCAGGTTGGTCTTGAACTTATGATGATCCGCTTGCCTCTGCCTCCCAAGTGCTCCCATATTTATTCTTTAAGTAAATTATTACTTCTTTATTTTTTTTAATGAAAAATGAAGAGGAGAAAACTATTCTCCTACACACATCCATCCTTCCATAGGGCATTGCTGAGGTGCCTGGGCCACTAAATGTTGAGAGTAATGTTATCCCTGAAGACACCGAGTTTGCCCTGTTCCCTCCTGTTCATTGCTACCCACACCCCCTCTCTCTTCTAAAAACATCTCAGAAGAGACTTCTCAGTGATTTTTTTTCCATGCCTCTCTCATTACCTTTCTCTGAGAATGGGCAATTGTGATCCCGAAGTGAAGATTCTAGAAGCTATGTTTCTTTCCTTCTTTTTTTTTTTTTTTTTTGGTTTTTTTGAGACAGGGTTTCTCTGTGTAGCTTTGGAGCTTGTCCTGGATCTCGCTTTGGAGACCAGGCTGGCCTCGAACTCACAGAGATCCACCTGCCTCTGCCTTCCAAGTGCTGGGATTAAAGGCGTGCGCCACCACCGCCCGGCTGGAAGCTGTGTTTCTATACGATCTAACAAACCCTGATAGGAGCCCACAGTTCTACAGGGCAGAAGTCCCAGCAGTCTCTGCTGGATCCTGTGTTCTGGGTCTCATAGCAGGACACCAAAATTCCACTGCCAGCCCAGGGCCTGGGGAGAGAGTCCCTTCCAAGCTCATTCAAATTGTCAGCAACATTTAGTTCAGTGCAGCTACAAGTCCTGTTACCTAGTAGCTGTCGGAGAGGGGTCACCCAGAACTGCTCTGCTGGTATTACGCACCCCCTCCATCTTCAGGCTGGGAAGGACACATCCAGCCTTCCCTCCCTCCAGTCCCTCCGACTTGCCCTTTTTCGAACTGGCAATAAACTTTTGCTTTTAATGTACTCGTGATTGGATTAGACCCACCCAGATAACCTCGTTTTGATTAAATCTGCTTGAACTGATTAGTGACCTCAAGCACATCTGCAAACTGTTTTTGTTACTTAGTGGAATAAACAGTGGTTTCCAGGTGCTTGGATTAGGACAGGAAGGCTGATGGGTAGAGGGCATGTGAGAATTTTTCCTGTCACAAGGATGTGAGACTATATACAAGAATAGGGGGTACAGGGTAGAAGGATCCCCGCCTCTGCAGCTTCATTTAGGCTTCCAAGCATGGCAAGCCCTGATCCCACCCGGGCCCCTCATACACAAAGCAGACAGGGCTGGGTGTCTCCCCCTCCCCCACACGGGTCCCGGGCTAGTCCTGGCTCGTTCTGGGAGCATCTAATACATAAGCCCAGCAGTCACACTGGAAAAGGGATGGGACAGAGAAGGGACATCATTCTTTGTCTTTCAAAGAAGCTGTTTCGGGCCAATGAGATGGCTCGCTGGGTAACCGCACTTGCTGCCAAGCCTGACTTCAGTCCCCGGGGCCACGCGGAAGGAGGGAACTGTCCCTGTGAGTTGTCTCCTCACTTCCACACAGGCCCGTACACTTACATGAGCACGCATATGAATGCATAAATATCATTAAACTAAAAGACGACATTTCTCCTCCCACAACCTCATCCCGTAGAGCGGTGGTTCTCAACCTTCCTAATGCTCCGACCCTTTCATACCGCGCCTCATGTGGTGGTGACACCTCCATCACAAAAGCATTTTCGTTGCGACTTCATAACTGTAGTTTTACTACAGTTATGAATTGCAATGTAAATACCTGATATGCCATCCCCAATGAAAGGGTCATTGGAGCCGGTGGTGGTGGCGCACGCCGGTAGGATTTGCTGAAGGAGGCGGAGGCAGGAGGATCACGAGTTCGAGGCCAGCCTGTGCTACACATTTTTAAAGCCGGGCGGTGGTGGCGCACGCCTTTAATCCCAGCACTCGGGAGGCAGAGGCAGGCGGATCTCTGTGAGTTCGAGGCCAGCCTGGGCTACCAAGTGAGTTCCAGGAAAGGCGCAAAGCTACACAGAGAAACCCTGTCTCGAAAAACCTAAAAGAAAAGAAAAAAAGAAAAAAAAAGAAAAGAAAGGGTCATTGGACAACCCCGGGGGTTGTGACCCACAGGTTGAGAACCCCTACCATAGACCCTAGCCTGCACTGGACAAAGGGTTCTCGAGTAACGGCTAGTACTTTCCACTCACCTCCCTCCATCCTTGTTTCCTTGTTTGTTTTTGTTTTTACATTTGTGTGTGTGTGTGTGTGTGTGTGTGTGTGTGCGCATGCACAACTCGCATGCACCCCAAGTGTGAGGGTCAGACAAATTGTGGGAGTTCTCTCCTCCTACCACGTGGGCCCCAGGGGTCAAACTCAGGTTCTCAGGCCCCGCAGACACCTTCGCTCCCTGAGCTATCTCCCAGGCCCTGATAGGTTGTGAAACAGAAAGGTAAATATCCCGGGCTAGCATTCAACTACCCATCCACTAGAGGATGACCTTGAATCTCCATTCTTTGGTCCCTGTCTTCTGAGTGCTGGGGTTATAGATACCTGCCATGTGCTGCCCGGTTCATGGGGTGTCAAGGTTGGAGCCTAGAGTTTTCTGCTTGGGTGGCAAACACGCTACCAAGTGAGCTGTAGCTCAAGCCCCCTCTTCAGTGGTTTTGTTGTTGGTTTTGTTTTGTTCTTTAAACAGCTTTTGCTCCATAACCTAGGCCGGCCTTGAACTGTCTGAGGACCCAGGATGCACACTCCTTTCGCCTCAAGCTCCTGAGTGCTGGACTGCAGGGCTGTGCCATCCCACTGTGCTCTTTCTTCAAGCCTGTGTTCGCTCAGACCAGTAATGGAGACTCTCTCTACCATCCATGTCACCATCCCTTCCCCTGTCTTCCACAGCTTTGAAAACCTTTCTTTTCCATGAGCAGGTACGACTGGTCCACTCCCCACCCCAAATGCCTCCATTTCTATTTCTCGCCGCAGGTTTTTCTTCTGCCGTACAGTAGCCATCCACACAGAGCGTTCAGTCAAAGACAGCAACAATGAATGAGTCATCTGCGCTTTTAAAAATCATCTATTATCCTAAAATATCAGTACCGCAGGCCCCTGTCTAATTATAGGATCCGTTCATCCATACACTCATTTATCCATCCTTGGGGATCCAAAGATAAATATGAAGAGGATAAACATTTTTCCTAGACTGTTAAAGAATCTGTGCTTATTAGGGAAACTGGGACATTTCCTTCCTTTGGGATAAGGTTTGCCAGCCCCAAAACATCTTTTAAAAATCAACATCTAGAAGTACAGGCTACGGTCAAATTTAATCGTTAAGACTCTAGGTCTGCCAATCCCCCAAAGTGGTCGAATTCCTTTCTTTTGTGAGAAACAGCGTTCTCATTGTGTCCCACTCAAAGAGACACTTAAGTTTGCTTCCCACCAGGTTTGAAGCTGGTGCCTAATGTGGCTGAAAATGCTTTGAGTCCAGAGAGAGAATCTAATGCCCCAGGGCTGTGGGCTGAATGGCTGCCTTGTTACCAGGGGCCTTCTCCTTTGTCTGCCTGGCATCTCAAATGACATGTTTGGACACAAAGCCTCTTAGGTAGAAACGACTACATTTGCCAGAGCTCCTAATTTAGACCTTGGTTTATTATTTCAGAGTCTTTTTTTTTTCTTCTTCTTCTTCTTCTTCTTCTTCTTCCATGATTAGATTCAGTGAGATTTTACAGCCGAACCACGACCCTCATTTTAAAAATGTGTCTCTTGTGGTGTTTATTAGTATTCTTGCTCCCTCCTCCGCCCCCACCTTCCAGTTTCCCCTGACAGAGGGCTGTCTGGGCCTCCAGTGAAGATTTCACCTTCCTGCTGTCAAGGTCCTTTTCTTAATCCTCCTGAGATATTTATCAAGAGGTCTTTTAAATCTTTCTGTGTGACAGGAGCAGGCAGGAGCCCCTTGATAGAGTGGGTGGTGGGGGAAGGCAGACACCTTGGGCAGCAGAGGGAGAGAGGCCACTTACCTAATACCTTGTCTCAGGCCAGCAGATTAAGAGGTTCCTGATCTACGGTAAGGTTTGGACTGAGGGACCCCGGAATACAGGAGTCACAATCTTTTCATCTGAGATGTAGTCTCTGTTACCCACTCAACAACCGTGTTAATTGTTTTTTAGTTGTTGTTGTTGTTTATTAACTGTTCTGTGATCATGACGCTCCGGCCTCTGAGGTCTCACGGATTGCAATTTCAACAGAAAATAGTTAAAGATTATGTCACCCTTCATCACCTTTTTATCACCGGCACCCTTTACCAACAACTCAAAGACTGGGATGTTAGTTCTCAAACCCAGGCTGACTGAGGTGCCCATTGACATATCAAAGCTGATGCTGGCCACCAGGTTCTCCCAGCATCCCTCGGTCCCTACCTGTTACAGGGTCCTCGTGGCAGGCATACCCTGCCCCCTACCTTAAACTTCTCCAGCCTAGGGACTGAGCTGGGCTGCCCTCACCCCACCACCCCATCCCACCCCCACCCCCGCTCTATCCTGTATAGCCTACCCATTTTGCCTACGTGGTCCTTTTGGTCTCTTGGTCTCCTAGCCTCTTGGCTTCTGGCTCTCCCCTCCCCTCTCCCCTGTCTCCTCACAGGGCCTGGCTCAGTTTGCTGGTCATATTCAGTCCGGACTCTCCCTGATGCCTTTACCTCTGACTGTGCCCTCCCTCCGTCATATCTGCTATGACCTTCTTCTCCACTAGACCCAGGAGCAGGCATGTCCTCCTTTTATTTCTTTTCTTCATTCACCCACTCAACAACCATGCTAACGCTTTTGTTGTTATTAAATAATCTGTGATCTTGTTGCTCTGGCCTCTGAGTTTTCCCTGACGGCAGAAAGGTACCTTTCCCAGCGTTATTTATTAAGCAGCGCTGTTTACCATGCGAGAAAAGCCATGAGGTAAAACAAAAACCACTGTAAGAGAAAGGAACAGAAGAGGGTGCTTAGGCCTATGGAAAGATCATGCAGGAAGAGAGGGAAGGGATAGGTGGAACCCGCTTTTTATAGGCTTCTCCGCACATGCGCATATGGGCTTAAAGAGCTACGCCATGCATGTGCATAGGTTGCGTGATCACACAGCGCACAAGTTACGTGATCACGCAGTACACAGATTCCATAGGATGCAAGGTCCTGGAATGACTAAGCATCTTGCCAGCACTTTCGTGGTCACGGGGGAGTGCCTAGGAATTCTAACACCCAGGGGTAGGCCACTCTTGGAAGTAGCATCTAGCCCGCCTTTCACAAGCCCACTAAGCAATGTAGATCCCATACTGGAAGCCACCTTCTCTCTCTGGCTCTCACACTCCAGGGGACCCTGTTCCTCCGCTCATCCCCCAAGTTCCAGGTGACTAGCGACTGCCCCCATGGGAGGGCGGGCACTCAAACCTGCCTTTCCTGAGCCTATCCACCCTGCTCAGCCCACCTCGCCTGCCCTTCCTGTGAAAACCACCCACCACCAGCTCTCCGGTGGGCCCCAGGTGGTACTGTATGTGGCAAGCCTTGCCTCCTGTTGCTAGGAAACCGCCATCAGAAGAGGATGCCTTCCTTGTTTCCCTAGAATCCCACAGAGCCCAGGCTGACTTCAAATTGATTCTGTAGCCAGAAGATGTCTGTCTTTTGTTTTCCGTGGCTGTGATAAAACGCCATGACCAAAAGCAACTTGAAGAGGGAAGAGTTTATTTGGCTTACACATCCCCATTACGGTCTGTCGTGAAGGGAAGTGAGTGAAACATGAGGACCCGAATTTAACTGCCAGAAACCGGGTGTTGGAAAGCGAGCTTATCAAGCGGTAGAACTGTCATACTCAGCCACAAACAAGCTGAGAAGTCTGTTCCGTCGTGGGCCACGGAGCCACGTGGGGAGGCAGAAGAGCTGAGAGTGAACCTGGTTTGTTCCGTTGCTACTGAAGGGCGACCCAACTCTGATCTTTTGGTCTCGTTGCCCGATTCTTACACCTGCCACTTTATAAGGTGGCTTCTCCTCGGTTTTGTTCCAAAATACCTTCACTGTCCACCAAATTGTGTCTGGACTTAAGAGACGGAGATTTGGGGTGTCATGTGTCCTTCTCCCTTCCGTTAACATGGCAGCCGTTAATCACCTTCATCAGAAGCAGAGAGATTCTCAAGATTGAGCTTGGTAGCAGTCCCTCATTGGAGGGGAGATCACTAACCCCCCACTTGAGAGTCAGCAGCCCCCCCCCAACTGTAGCTCACTCTGTCCCAACTTGGGTGGTCTTGGTAGGTGCTAGAGCAGCCGTCCTCAACTTGTGGGTCACGACCCCTTTTGGGGGCCCGAACAACCCTTTCATGGGGGTGGCCTAGGACCATCAGAAAACACCGGTATTTACACTACAATTCATAAAAGTAGCACAATTACAGTTACAAAGTAGCAATGGAATAATTGTATGGTTGGGGGTCACCACAGGAGGACTGGATTAAAGGGTTGCAGCATTAGGAAGGTTGAGAACCACTGTGATAAAGCATGTATAGGAAGAAAGGAAGTTCCTTTCTTCCTATATATGCTATATAGGAGGGAGGAACTCCTGTTATCCTGCCATGAGGAAGTCCTCCTGCACGCTGAGGCAAGGCTTTCCAGGGGTGGCTGCTTTGGGGTCCCAGAAGCTCCTAAAGTAAGCCAAACTCACTGGTTCACCACACTAGAGTCACGAAGAGTTCTTTATGTCTGTGTTCCACCCCCCCAACCCCGCTCCCCCAAACCCCCTACCTGCCCTGGAGTAAGTGGATACTGTTGTAGAATATTATTTTAAGGTGTGTTACTTTTGTTTATGCTGCATTTGTTTAACTCTGTGAAGCTGTGTTACTGTGCCTGTCTAACACACCTGGTGGTCTAATAAAGAACTGAACAGCCAATAGCAAGGCAGGAGAAAGGATAGGCGGGGCTGGCAGGCAGAGAGAATATACCGAAGGAGAAATCTGGGTGAAAAAAGAAGTAGCCAGAAGGAGAAGGACTCCAGGGGTCAGTCGCCCAGCTGTATAGTAATTAAGAGTAAGATTTACAGAAGTAAGAGAACGGGAAAAGCCCAGAGGCAAAAGGTAGACGGAATAAGTTAAGAAAAGCTGGTTAGAAATAAGCCAAGCTAAAGCCGAGCATTTATAATTAAGAATAAGCCTCTGTGTGTGATTTATTTGGGAGCTGGGTGGCAGGCCCCCGCAAAAGAGTAATAAAACAACCAACAACAGGATGCCTGTTTACATTTTTTTCAGGAAAAGTACATCCAATACCTATAATGATAGTTCAAAACATCAATGGCTTCTCCAGACATCAGTGTTCTCTGAGCTGTGTGCAGTGGGGCATCCTGAGCATGACATGGTCTCTGAATCCAGAGTTCATATTCTAATTCAGGCTCCATGGCTATAACAAGAGGAAGACTGCAATCCACGTAGAGGGCTGCTAAGATGGCTCAGCGGGTAAAGGAGCTTGCCACAAAGCCCAAGGATCTGAGTTCCATCCCCACATTGGTGGAAAGAGAGAACTGACTCCCACAAGTTGTTCTCTGACCTTGACACATGGCCCCACCAAGCACAACTAAGTAAATGTAATTTTAAAAAAAGATCCAGACAGAAAAATTAGAGGAGACCTTCAAGGACTTCCCAGGATAGAAAATTCTGATTGAGAATTTGAAGGATGGGAGTATTTGGGCAAGGAGAGGATAAGGGGGTGGGTGGGATGGCTCAGCATGTAAAATAACACACTGCATAAGCTTGACAACCTGGGTTCAGCTTCCCGAACCCATGAGAAGAGCTGGATGTGGTGGCACGTCCATGATGCCAGTACTCCTACAGCAAGACGGAATCGAAGACCAGAAAACCAGCTGGAATTCACAGGCTGGTCAGTGGGAGTGTTTCATAGCCGGGTCTTCACTGTGATTTGCATACGTGGAGGGAATGCCCTCCAAAGCTGCAAAGTTTCTCTTTTTAATCTTGGGAAGCATGGCAGTTGGCTTTCAACTGGTGAACCTGTTATGAAAGTAAAAGTGTTTAGAGAAAGTCAGTTAACTGGAAATTATAGGTGGTATAATTTACAATAGAAATAGACAGTTTAGAGCAAAGAACAAGAGCTCGTTTCTGATTTGTGAACAAGGATTGGGAGAGAAAAGAAAGAAAGAAAGAGAGAGAGAGAGAAAGAAAGAAAGAAAGAAAGAAAGAAAAAAAAGAAAGGAAGGAAGGAAGGAAGGAAGGAAGGAAGGAAGGAAGGAAGGAAGGAAGAACAGTGGAAAAATCCAGAAACACAGAGAAAGTTGGCTTGCTACCAGGCTGCGTGAGGGAGAGCACACACACACAGTACTTAAGAAACACATTGAGCCTTCTTCTGAGTTAACGCCCAGTCTTTTCTTTTTCCCATTTCTTTCTTTTTTTTTTCCCCCCCGTTTTTTTCGAGACAGGGTTTCTCTGTGTAGCTTTGCGCCTTTCCTGGAACTCACTTGGTAGCCCAGGCTGGACTCGAACTCACAGAGATCTGCCTGGCTCTGCCTCCCGAGTGCTGGCATTAAAGGCGTGTGCCACCACCGCCCGGCTTCTTTTCCCCATTTCCTATGCGATTTTACATATATCACATTCCCAAGAATGGCATAAGAGATGCCAGAAGTGTCGTTGAATAGAACCAAGAGGAACATGTAACCCAGTTCTAATGAGAGCCCTGACCAGCTTCCCTAGAGATGAGAAAATGCTCACTTTAGCCAAGTACAGGAAGGTCTCATCCATTTTCTTGGGTAACATTGGAAAATAAGTTTCTCCATGAAAGTAAGACTTCAGCCACATCTATCAGGGTGGCTATTTGCAAAACAAACAAAAAAATCACAAGTGTTCATAAGGCTGTGGGAAAATCCTTGGTGGGAAATGCTGATTAGGAAGCAGTGGCCTCATTGAAAAGCCAGTCCCACCGTTAGGTATTTCAGAGGGATGGAATACGGGGGTGGGAGGTGGATTGGGAGTAGAAGGTGGCCATCTTGCCTCATGTATAACAAGAGTGCAGGAACCACAGGACCATGGTTCATTACAGGCAAAATCTGGAATATCCTCAATGTCTGGCAGCAGGGGGCTGCGCGAGGAGGCTGTCAACGTACTCATAAAGCGGAATAAGACACACCAGAGGCGGCACCACAGGGACAATGGTGAAGTAATGCTGAGCAGAGAAGACGTGGCATAGAGCGACCCTATCCGTATAAAATTCCCAACCGCGCAACTGAACATTAAGAGGGAAGGGGAGCGTTCACTGTGGAGCTCAAGGTACCGTGAGCTGGTTTCAGGGCAACCGCGGGCTGTATGTGTACAGTGCGTGGGGTGGGGTCTTGTCACGCAGGCAATCTACCTCCTAACAGCTCTCATCTTTTTTTGTTTTTCGAGACAGGGTTTCTCTGTGTAGCTTCGCATCTTTCCTGGAACTCACTCGGTAGCCCAGGCTGGCCTCGAACTCACAGAGATCTGCCTGTCTCTGCCTCCCGAGTGCAGGCGATTAAAGGCGTGTGCCGCCGCCGCCGCCGCCGCCGCCGCCGCCGCCGCCGCCGCCGCCGCCGCCGCCGCCGCCCGGCCCAGCTCTCATCTTAAAGGAACTATACACCACGGATGATCTCAAATGTGGTACTTAGCAAAGGAGACTTGACCTGGTATGACTCTGCTTCTATAAAGTTCCCCAAATGGAGCAGAAGGGATGGCTCAGCCATTAAGAGCACCTGCTGCTTGTCCTGAGGGGAACCTGAGGTAAGGTCTCGGCCCCTACACCAGGTGGCTCACAACTGCTTTCCATTCCCGCGTCAGGGGATCCAATGCCACCTCCCGGGCTCCTCAGGAACCTTTACACACAGTGCACACACTGACAGACAAAGAGATACATACTTCTGAAAGTCTCAGTAACAGATCTAAGCATTATTTAGGTTCGTCCCGAGGAGGGAAGCGACTGTGAAACTTAAGGTAATGGGAAAGGGGACAGGTGGGCAGTTCCTTTAAACATTAGCGTTGTCAGCATGGTAGTGGCACATGCATTTAATCCCACCACTCAGGAGGCAGAGGCAGGAGAATATGAGTTCAAGGCCAGCCTGGTCTACAAAGCAAGTTCCAAGAAAGCAAGGGCTACAGCACAGTGAAACCCTGTCTGGAAAAAAAAAAAAAAAAAAAAGAAACCAATAATAACAATAAAAATTACTGTTGTCATATGGCCTAGCAGATCCACTTCCCAATCTCTACCCAGGAGAAATCAAGGCAGGGATTCACACAGGTACTTGTGGTGTACTGTAGCAAGTCGTTCTCTGTACCGCCACCTCCCAAATAATGACACGGAGATTTCTTATCAGTTATGAAAGCTTGACCTTAGTTTAGGCTGGTTTCTAACTAGCTCTTATAACTTAAATGAACTCATTTCTATTCATTTACGTGCTGCCACGTGGCTTGTGGCTTTTACCTCTCCTCCAGTATGCCCTGCTTCCCCTGCATCCAGCTGGTGACCCCGCCTTTCTTCCTCTCTGTCCCCAGAAGTCCCGCCTAACCTCTTTCTGCCTGACTGTTGGCCGTTCAGCTCTTTGTTAAACCAGTCCCAGTGACACACGTCTTTACCCATGTAAAGGAATCTTCCACAACAGTGTATGGCAGGTCTGTCTTCTGTCATTGCTGTGTCTCTAGTCTACTTTATGAGAACATGACAGTCTCTTTGTGTTCTCTGCTGCTGACTGACATGTAAGATGTCTTGGGATTTACCTGTTATAAAGAGTGGCTCAGTAGTTCCTAGACTCTGGTAACAGACAGACAAGATGGTTGATTTCTACTTCAGATCCACAGCCTTGTATTAAAAATACCTAAGTTAGCCGGGCGGTGGTGGTGCATGCCTTTAATCCCAGCAGTCGGGAGGCAGAGCCAGGCGGATCTCTATGAGTTCGAGCCCAGCCTGGGCTACAGAGTAAGTTCCAGGGAAGGCTCCAAAGCTACACAGAGAAGCCCTGTCTCAAAAAAACAAACAACAACAAAAATACCTAAGGTGGGTGCTGCTTTCTGAATGATTCTTAAGCCAATTCCAAATCAATGTCTCCCTAAATTTCTAATGACTGGACTCATGCATTAATCATGAAGGAGAACTAACTCAAAGCACAAATTTCAGGGTCTCAAACCCAAGCCTCACAAACCAAACAACCCTGGGAACATATAGAGGACTTTTTTCTTTTTTTTTTTTAACACATTGGTATTTTGTCTGCGTGTGTGTGTGTGTGTGTGTGTGTGTGTGTGTGTGTGTGTGTGTGTTGGATCCCCTGGAACTGGAGTTATAGACAGTTGTGATCTGCCATGTGGGTGCAGGGAATTGAACCTGGGTCCTCTGGAAGAACAGCCAGTGCTCTTAACCACTGAACCATCTCTCCAGACCATGAGGCCTTTTTTTTTCTTTTTTTCCTTTCTCTCTCTCTCTTTAAGTGCCCTAATTAACTCCATGCCCCAAGAAGTTTAGGAAATGCCACCTCCTTTCTTACATCCATGTTGCATTCACTGCTATCTTTTCTAAAATTTAATTTCATCTATGAGCTCACTTCTGAGCATGTGCTAACCACTGGTCTCTACTAAACCGGTCTCCAACCAGCCCAGGCTGGTCGCAAAGCCCTCCTGCCCTAAGGCCCCAAGTGCTGAGGTTGAAGGACTGTGCTTCCACACCTGGCTTTTAGACTCTCTTTCTAGTCCCTTCTCTCTCTTCTTTCCTTTGGAAAGGTGCCCTTTATCTCAGGCTGGCCGCGAACTCACAGCTGAGGATGACCTTGAACTCATGCGGTTCCTGATTCCACCTCCCAAGTTCTGTGATGACAGACGTTTCTCACCAAACCCTGTTTATGTGGTGCTGGGCTTGAACCCAGGGCTTCACACATGCTAGGCAAGTGCTCTACCAACTGAGCCACATCTCAGCCCATGGCCTGTTTTCTTTATTCCCACCAACCTGTCTTTAAAATATCTGTCTCTGCTGCCTCAGTTTCCCTGACTTTTACTCAGTCACCTGCCTTACCTTCATTACTCTCATCAGCTCCACTAAGCTTCTAGAAGATTCCTACTTTGACTTCTCCGTGCCCTTCACCCTCTATCACACCCTGGCAGCTTATGCCACGACTGCCTCTTGCCCTGGTTTTGGGGGTAATTTCTATTTCAGATCCTTATCTTTCTTGTCCGCTCACTCTCCTGTGTCCTATCAAAAAAATCAGAGACAGAGAGAGAGAGAGAGAGGGAGAGAGAGAGAGAGAGAGAGAGAGAGAGAGAGAGAGAGAGAGAGAGCGAGCATATGACTATGATCTATAATGTGTGAGTGTGGAAATACATGTCCCTCGATGCTTGTGGTCTGAGGACAACCTTCAGGACTCGGCTCTCCCCCTCCTAGGCTTTAATGCAGGATTTCTCTTGTTTCTGATGTGCTGCGTACTTCAGGCTAGCTGACCCATAAGCCCGCAGGTTTCCAGACTAGGAGTGCTGGCCACACTAGGATAGCAGATGTATATCCAACTTTTCTGTAGGACCTGGGGACTCAACCTGGGTCAAAGGTTTTCTACCCACTGAGCAATTTCACCCACCCGCTTCATCCTACTTCTCCTTTGCTATCTTACAAATCCGGCTATCCTCAGGGTTCTCTTCCTTGGGTTTTCCCTTTCCTGACTAATGGAGACTACTAGCTAGTGTAGACTACTAGCATAGGAGCATACCCCTGAAAGAGGTAAGTCTCAAGTACGATTGTCCATCCAGCAGGCATTTTTTTCATGCTGTCCTCTGACTCTGATTCTCCCTACAGTAACTGACAGTGGGTCACCATTGTGAGTAGAAATGGGAGGTCTGTACCCAGCACACCGAGGCGTCGAAGCAAGTTTTAAATTTTGCTGATCAAATTCGACTCTGAGGAGATGTCCATCCTCCTCCTGGGAATAATGTCATTAATCCACCCAAGTGATTATGTATCACCCCTGAGACACATTCTGACAAGAGCATGGATAGAGCCGGGTGTGGAAGTGCACACCTGTCTAATCCCAGCACTTGCCAGGCAGAGGCAGGAGGATACTTGCAAGTTCTAGGCTAGCCTGATCTACATAGTAAGTTCCAGGCCGGCCAGGACTGCATAGCTCAAGCATGCAAGCAAACAAACAAAGCATGGCTGTGCAATCTAGTCACCATGCAGTCTTAGAGCGTCCTTATGCAGTGTAAGAGAGCTGCGACATCACCAGGCAGCATGGTCTTGTGGAACCACTTTTGTGTGTGTGTGTAGTCCATTGCTGACCAAAGAACATTGGTATGCAACACGTGATTGTAATATGTGACTCTGACTCTCTCTCTGGAACCCCAAGTCTACAGACTAACTTCTTACACCGTCTCTTTTTGGGTGTTTCATCCACACTTCAGATTCAACCCAATCAAACATAGAATAATCACATTTCCTCTCAAGCCTGCCCTTCCCTGGCACTCCTTGCTCTGGCATCCCTGGCATCCCTCCCTGTCCCTGTTCCACCATGTCTGGATAGAGGCTCTGGCCTCCTCCTTACAACTGCAGCTCTGGTCAGGCCATCCCTACTGCATTCCCACACCACCGCAATTAGCTGTGGTGTGTGGAGGATGCACTGGGGTGCCAGGGATTTGAACCCAGGCTGTCTCACTTTAACAGCAAATGCTCTGAGCCACTGAACCACCTTCTTGGCCCCTGCAATAGCTCTTTAACCAGTTCTTCAGACTTACTCTCGCCTCTCTGCACCTCAGAAGGGCAAACTGTAATCCTTGTTTGCCATTGACTTTCCTTCCTGATAGTAGCTCTAAATGTCAGTCAGCCCTGCGCTCACAAGGCATGAGTCGTCATGGCAACAGAATAGGCCCAAACTCATGCCGCCATATGACCCAGTTCCTGTCTTACAGTTTTTCCCACCCCCAGCTTCTTCCATGATACTTACAGTCATCCTGACTCGGTGGGATGGCAAGCCTCCACATTCCCACACTTTTTTTTCTCCTTCTTGGTAGCCTATCTGTCCTTGCCAAAGGAAACTGCATAATTCTCAAGTCCCATTTCCAATGTCTCATTGGTTAATCCCACATCACTCTCTACCCACGGCTAATGGCACCCTGCTTAGATCCAACTTATCTGTCTGTACCTCAGATGGCCTTTGCATAAAGAGCTGACAGCTTGCTTTGAAGGAGGCTGTGGGCAGCGTGATCATGCAGAGTGTCCTGTCCAATGGCGGAACTGTGCATCTCAGCAGCTAGCACAGTGCCTTGAGCAGAGAGACTCAATAAATTGAATGCAATCACACCTACGAACATCGTCTCTATGTAAAAATTTACTGGAGGAGTTGGGAATGTATTTTAAAGCAGAATAATGTTCTATGCTCTTTGCCTATTTGACATATCCCAAAGGGAAATACAGTGTCAGGGAAGCTGATGTTCACTGTGAGTTTTTCATTTTGTTACCTCCTTGGCACAGGGAATTCCAACTATTTAAAACAGGAACACATTATGGATACATTTCTAGTATTTCTAATGCAGCTTTTATGACTTTGTATTGTTGGCTTTTTTTTTTTTTTTTTTTGCTCTTTACTGTTTTTACTCTTTGGGGGGCCCACCACGCAGCTCCAAAAAAAATACACACAGAGACTTACCATGACTTGTAAATGCCCAGCCTTAGCTTGGCTTGTTACTTGCCAGCTTTTCTTAAATTATCCCGTCTTTTGCCTCTGGGGTTTTTAACCTTTCTCTATTTCTGTATATTTTTTCTTTCCTTCTTAGTCCATATCTGGCTGTGTGACTGGGTGGCTGGCCCCTTCTTTTTTTGCTCCTTGATTATTCTCCTTTCAGATTTCTCCTACTTTTTATTCTCTCTGCCTGCCAACCCTGCCTATCCTATCTCTTGCTTTGATATTGGCTGTTCCGTTCTTTATTAGTCCAGTCAGGTGTTTTAGACAGGCAAAGTAACACAGCTTCACAGAGTTAAACAAATGCAACATAAAAGAATGCAACACATCTTTGCATCTTTAAAACAAGCATTCCACAGCATAAACAAATGTAACACAAAATAATATTCCACGATAACACTGGGTTATTATTATTGCTTGCTGCAAGCCACAAAAATATATGAAGTGGGATTTCAGCTGATTATGACAAGCTAATACCTAGAAGAAGCCAAGGGCCTTCCAGAGGTCAAGCTGAGGCTCAAGGAGTCTTGGTGATAATTGGCTTTTGATTATCAGCTGTTTCCTGCTATGAATTTCTCGTGTGTTATTGTAGCTTTTCCATCATTTATTGGGCACCATTTCCCCTCTACTAAAGGAATATTTAGATAACCTTCTGTACAGTAATGCAGCCAGGATCCCTAATTTCAGGCCTTTCTGTCATTATCATCATTAGCAGCATCTGGCCAGGACTATCCCCAGATGGATTAAAGTATCTTACCTGAGATACCTCACAGATTCTCTAAGAACAGACTTAAGCATCCAGACTATCTGTTTGAGAAGGCCTGGCAGATATGCTAATTAAGCTTAACTTTCTCCTTTCCAAAGTCTTATCTCTAGTTTTAGATCCACCCTTAACAATTAACTCAGAACTAAAAGGTTCCAACTTACAGGTACATCTAGCTGTGAGGGAAGTTGCCTAGCCAAGTTGCCTAGTGACTGAGCACACTTTCCAGAAACAGCGGAAGCAGATATAGCTTGTAGAGATAAGGGCCAAAGGGATAAAAGGCAGTTTTGTTTTGTTTTGTTTTGTTTTCAGAGGAAGAGACGGAGAAGAGAAAAAGAGATGGGTAAGAACTGGAGAGGAATGAACTAGATGGGGAAGAAGTAGATTGAGTACTAGAAGAACAAGATGGAAGATGAGAAAGAGCCAGATGGGGAAGAACAAGATAAGGAAGAAGGAGATGGGAGAGGAGCTAAGATGGGAAAGATCTAGACGGATGGGAACCTAGATGGGGCAGAACTAGGATGAGAGAATTAAGATAGAACTTAGAGGGGATAGCAGATAAATGTAGAGAGAAATCAGGCAAGAAAGGAGCTAAAAATGAGAGCAGAACTGAAGCTGTGTAGAGAGAGAACTGACTCAGAAGAATAAAGTGTACGAAGATTCATTTCTTATCATCAAAGATTAGATTATCAGCTGGTTGTAGCTTCTTCCCAAACCCTGGGAGAGGACTATGGAGAAGCTGGACCCCAATAGTCCCCGTTAAATGCTTAAAATTTCTTTCTCAGGGCTGGGGAGATGACTCAGTGGTTAAGAGCACTGACTGCTCTTCCAGAGATATTGTGGAATATTTGTTTAACTAGGCAAAGATTATGTTGCCAAATATTACTTTAACTATGTAAAGATGTGTTACATTTATTTATGCTGCTGTGCTGCATTTGTTTAATCATATAAAAATGTGTTGCTTTGCCTGCCTAAGGCACCTGATTGGCCTAATAAAAAGCTGAATGGCCAATAACTAGGCAATAGAGGGATCAGTGGGGCTGGTGGGCAGAGAGGATAAGTGGGAGAAGGAATCTAGGCTTGAGAGAATGAGAAGAGAGAATGAGGGAGATGCCTGGAGCCAGTCAGCTGGGCAGCTTCCAGACAGACAGACATGGAATAGGACATACAGAAGGAAAGAAAGGTAAGAACTTAGATTGTTGTGGAATATTCCTTTACACTGTGTGAAGATGTGTCTTGTTTAATAAAGAGCCGAGTGGCCAATATCCAGGCAGGAAGAGGTTAGGCGGGACTTTTGGGGACAGAGAAGGGGAAGAAAGGCGGGGGTCGCCAATCAGACCAGAGGAAGCAGCATAAGTATGTAGAGACGAGGTAAGAAGTCATGTGACAGAATGTAGATTAAAATAAATGGGTTAATTTAAGTTATAAGAGCTGGTGGGACAAGCCTAAGCTAAGGCCAAGTTTTCATAATTAATAAGAAGTCCCTGTGTTGTTATTTGGGGACTGGCAGTATAGAGAAAGATTTGCTACAGTAGATGAAGAGAAACAGGTTAAAATAAGGTATGAGAGCTGGTGGGACGAGCACAAGATAAGGCCGAGCATTCATAATTAATAATAAGTCTCCGAGTCTTGATTTGGGAGCCAGTTGGTGGCCAAAACAAAGCCTGTTACACAGAGGACCCGGGTTCAACTCCCAGCACCCACATGGCAGCTCACCACTGTCTGTAATTGCAGCTCCAGGAGTCCGACACCTTCACACAGACACACACGCAGGCAAAAACAGCAATGCACATTAAAAAAAAAAATTCTTTCTCCTAAGTCTGACAGTCTCCTTAAAAAACAGGGTCGCTCACTATACCTACCTTACAAGTATTCGACATGGTATATTGAGGTTTGCATGGATACATGGGTGCATAGATAGAGAGATGAGTGACATTTCAGACGAACTATTATGTTTCCTTCCAGCTATACCGTCAGAAGGACATGGCTCAGTCTCTAGGATAACTAACCCGCAGGGCCCACACACCACAAACCAGTCCATGTCTACTTTAACCACACATTAGGCTCGTTTGAGGAAGCTGTCCAGAGAATATAAACCACAACCTTTGGGGAAGGGAGTCTCAGCTGTATTTTTTTAAAATCCTCTTGATGACTGTAATACACATCCAGAGTCCAGAACACTGCTGGTCATGATGCACACCTGCGACCCTAGCATTTGAGAGGCAGAGAGAGGAGAACTGTGAACGTTCAGGACCAGCCTGGTCTACCTAGTGAGTCACTGTTCACAAAAAGACAGCAGTCTGTGCGCTCTGCTGTGGTTCAGGAGGAAGATGAAGCGACATTTTGAAGCCTTTTGTAGACATCGTCCAGACTAGAAGCATTGTTTTAGAAGCCAGGCCAAAGGCAAGCAGCATGTGTGTGTGTGTGTGTGTGGGGGGGGGGGGTGTTGGAGGCTTCTGCCTCTGGAGGAGCTTCTCATTTGTGAAGACAAGAACCAAAGAGTGGAAACTTTAGACACAATTATGTTCTCTAAGATGGGAAGAACTCTCCAGCCCTCAAGAATCTTTACTTTGAGGCTCCGCCAGGAGCTGAAGACAATACAATCAAGCATTGGATTGGAAACACTCTTCTACAAAGGCGAAGGATTCTTGGAACAAAAAACAAAAAACAAAAAAAAAAAACCAGACACTCTATTGGGAGGACTTTGCTTTTATGTAATGGGAGACTTGACTGTACAGCTTTCTGTTCTGCTTCTGTTTTAAATCCTTGGTCCTCCTCCGAGTCTGGAAGACAGAAGTAGAAACAAAGACAGAAGCATGGAGCTACAGAGGGAAGCAGAAATCTATCTTTTTCTCCCCCCACCCCCATGGGTTTTTGTTGTTGTTGTTGTAGGGGGAGCATTGCACAAATCCTAATTGGTCTTAATAAAAACCTGGAGCTGGATATCAGGGTGAAAGCTGAAATGATCAGCAGAGCAAGCCACAGCCGTCACCTCTTACCCCACCAACTCCTCAGCCAACTCCTCAGCCTAAAGAAAAAGAAAAAAAAAAACAGAGTTCCTGTCTCCTCCCACCTTATATATTCCTCTCTCTGCCCAACCATATCACTTCCTGTCTCCACCTCCCTAGTGCTAAGATTAAAAGCCTGTGACTCCCAAGTGTGTGCCACCACGGCCTGGCTCTGTTTCTCTTTTAGACTGGATTACTCTCATACAGCCCAGTGTGGCCTTGAACTCGAAGAAATTCAGACAGATCTCTGCCTCCGGAGTGCTAGGATTAAAGGTGTGTGCCGCCACTGCCTGACCTCTATGGCTAACTCTGTGGCTGGCTCTGTCCTCTGATCTTCAGGCAAGCTTTATTTCCGAGATTACAAACACAATATCACCGCAGGGAATTGTTGTTTTGTTCGTTGGGTTTGCTTTGTGTTTTGGTTTGCGATATGACTTTGTTGATCCCTTATTGGTGGAGACTCACTGTGGAGCCCACACTGGCCTTGAACTCATAGCAAAACTCTTGCTTTAGCTTCCCAAATACTGAGGTTATACACGCACACACTCCATTTTGGCCAGATTTTCTTTTGACTATGGCATGATTTTGTTGTTGTTGTTGTTTTGGTTTTGCTGTATTTTTTTGCTGTCTATCTGGTATTTTGTTTGTTTGTTAGAGATGAGGTCTCACACTATGTAGCCCTGGCTGACCTGGAACTTGCTATATGGACCAGGCTGACCTCAAACAGAGATCCGGATCTGCCTGCTTCCGCTTCCTGAGTGTTGTGACTAAAAGTATGACAATGGCATGTTTTTATAAAAGCTGTCAGGACTTCCTGAGAGAAACAAACCATTAAAAAAAAGAAAAGAAAAGAAAAAAAAGATGATTGTCATGCATGGTGAGTTCTCAGAGATTTCTCTATTTCTTGGAGAAATTCAAGCGTCTGTCTTTGAGTAGTCTGTCAGTTGAATGTCTTTGAGAGAAGACAAAGTAGGAGACTCCCAAGAGGGAGTCAGAAATGGTCATTTATTTTTCAGTACCATGAGTGGCTTGTGGACTCAAACCAGTGCTAAATTCACAGTGCTGCAGGCTTGGAAAAAAGTGCTCCTAGACCTGCCTTGGCTGAGTCTGCCAGGCTGGGCTGAATCCCCAGGGGAGACCTTGCCTTGAAGGAGGTGGGAATGGGGGGTGGATTGGGGAGGAAGGCTGGGGGGTGGGAGGAGGGAGGACAGGGGAATCCGTGGCTGATATGTAAAATTAAATTAATTATAAGATAAAAATCAGTTCTCTCTGTCCTCCATGCGGGTCTCCAGGCTCAAACTCAAAGTCTTCAGGCTTTGCAGCAAGCACTTTACCCACTGAGAAAGGGGTGGGTCTCTCTGACCCACCCCTTTCATGATGACTAGTTAGGACAACAAATCTCATTCAAAGGGGAAGGGGCTTTAACCACACAGTGAGTGAGGACCAACTGAGTGACCAGTCATTAAACTCTAGCTGCTCAGCTAGCGTAGATCCAAGCAGCTGTGGATTATGTGAAGTCAAAGCCAAGGTTTGAGGCCGAACTTTCTAGAAGAAATTGAAGAGATCCAAGCAACCCACACATTTTCCACCACACTCTCATAAACATCCTGAGTAGTCATACATGCTGCATTCCAGGCTGGGTGCTTCCCAGGTCTGGATGCTTCCTGAGGTCATGTATCTGCAAGCTTGTATAGCTCAGGCCTAGTTCTGAAGCCTGTGCTCTTCAGGACACTCGGCTGTCTCCTGCCTGTAAAAACATAAGAGATCACCATGCAGACAGAGCTGGCAGTCCATCTGTGCTGGTTGATGTTGAAGTACACTATTCTTGGGGTGTCTTTTTGCTAACTCTATGTTAGCCATTTTTTTTATTTTTTATTTTTTGTGGTTTTTGTTGTTGTTTGTTTTGATTTTTGAGACAAGGTTTCTCTGTGTAGCCCTGACTGTCTTGGAACTCACTCTGTAGACCAGGCTGATCTTGAATTCAGAGATTCGACAGCCTCAGCCTCCAAATGCTGAGATTAAAGGCATGCACCACCACCTGTCATTAACAATGTTTTTATCTTTGTATCTCCTGAGGTGTTGATATGATATGGGAAGGGGCTTCTAGATGAACAACTGAACTTCCCTTCTGGAGTATTGAAGTCCTAAAGAATTAGGAATTACAGGGACCCCTCCACATGACACAGCAGGTAAAGGTGATTTCTGAGAGGCCTGCCAACCTGAGTCTGATCCCAGGAACCCATGTGGTACAAGGAGAGAACCAATTCACACAAGTTGACCTCTGACCTGTACCTGTGCTTCTTGGCATACACACACACACACACACACACACACACGAGAGAGAGAGAGAGAGAGAGAGAGAGAGAGAGAGAGAGAGAGAGAGAGAGAGAACGAACTAGGGAGATGTCTCAGTCATTAAGTATCTCCTGATGCAAAGGTATGAGGACCTGAGTTTAGAACCACAGTGCCGGTGTCAAAAGTGGGCAGAGTGGCACAGGTCTGCAATCCCAGCCCTGGTGAGGCCAAGACAGGCAGATCCCTAGAGTCCACTAGCCAGCCAGACTAGCTCAAATGGTGAGTCCAAGGTTCAGAGGAAGACACTGGCCTCAAAAGAATGAGGAAGAAAAAGGAGAATTAGGAAGATACTGAGTGTTAGCCTCTGGCCTCTGTTGGAGCCCACCGAGGTTTCCTAGTAGCTGTACCCAGCAGGACTGCATAAGAGGATGATTGGACCACGGGCCTGGGTACCAGGTGCTTGGAAGGGTCTACACTTGGTTGTATCTAGCAGGGGGAGGTCTTTTTGCCTTGCCCCTTGGCATTGTTATAAAAAGCCCTTTTGAATAAAGTTCTGGGCTGGTGGGTTTTGACCCAGGCCCTCCCGAGGCTATCCTGTGTTTCTGTCTTTCCTCTCCTCATCTAGGTATCTCTTTCTATCTAAATATTTCCCACTACTCCCTACTCAAGAGTACCCTGGTCGTAAAAGTGGGGACAGGTCCCCCACAGGCCTCTATATGCCCTTGCACACTTTATGCACCCACACTCCAATACACACATGTACATGTACACATACATAATACTACACACACACTACACACTCACACACAATTAGGAATAAGCCCATGAGTGTGCCTTTAGCATGTAAATCTGTAAGTCTCAAGGCTGCAGCTGCACCTGCCCCTTATCCAACTTGTAGTTGGTTGTTGTTTTTTTAATCTCTTGGCTCTTGGTTCTTTGGGGGCCTGCCACCCAGCTCCCAAATAAATCGCACATGGAGACTTATTACTGCTTATTGTTAGCATTCTGACCTGCCCCTTGGGGACCCATCCAGTATCCTGTTGTCATCTTACATAAAGTCCCCTTAAGAGAAAACCCCTCCCCCTTCTTCCTTCTTCTTTCTTCCTTTTTCCTCTTCTCTCTCTCTCTCTCTCTCTCTCTCTCTCTCTCTCTCTCTCCCCCCCCCTCCATGAGGTAGTACATAACTCCACTTTCCCTTTTTCTCTCTTTGTCTCTCTGTCCCTCTTTCTCTCCCTCTTTCTCTCTCTCTCTCTCCCCTCTCCCCTCCCCCTTTAATAACAAAACTTTCCACCTGGATGCCATTCTGCATGGTATGAGTAACTTTCCACCATGCCATGCCTCCACCTGCCAAGGCTGCATGGTGTGTCTCCTGCACCCACCGGGCACCTTGGCTCAAACCCTCCAAGACCTCTCAGGGGAGAGCCATTTCACAACACTTAGGAGTGCCTGACCTTAACTTGGCTTGTTTCTTGCCAGCTTTTCTTAAATTATCCCGTCTATCTTTTGCTTCTGTTCTTTTATCTTTCTCTATTTCTGTGTATCTTTTCTTTCCTTCTTCTTCTGTGTCTGGCTAGGTGGCTGGCCCCTTCTTTTCTTGCTCCTTCCTGATCTCTCCTCCTATTTATTCTCACCGCCTGCCAGCCCCTTTCTTCTAACTTGCTGTTGGCCATTCAGCTCTTTATTAGACCAATCAGGTGTTTTAGACAGGCAAAGTAACACAGCTTCACAGAGTTAAACAAATGCAACATAAAAGAATGCAACACATCTTTGCATCACTAAACAAATATTCTACAGCATAAACAAATGTAACATGCCAGGCAGTTTTATCCCAGCACTCAGGAGGCAGAGGCAGGCGGATCTCTGTGAGTTTGAGGCCAGCCTGGTCTACATCCGAATCGAGTTCCAGGACAGCCAGAGTTGTTACACAGAGAAACCCTGTTTCAGGGGAAAAAAGAAAAAACAAAACAAAACAAAAAACTAAACAAATCTTATACATCTTAAAATAATATTCTACAACACAACTCTGAAGCCAGTGTTCCATCTACCCTAATTCATCCAAGGGCCAGGTACCAGCTGGTTATCACGTCCACAACCGAATGCCTGCTGAAATTACTCAAATACTCTGACTCAAAGCTGGTTGCCCTGCCCTGCCTTGCTTTACACCTTGGAAAACCCGAATAAAGGCCCTGCCTCCACATTCCCATCCCCTGGAGTTACACGTTCCCGTAGCCAGGGGTGGCATTGTTACCTGACAGCAGGAATTTGTGGCATAAAAAGCCACTCATTACAATCAAGACAGGCAAGGCTTCTTTTCTTAAGCCCAAACTGGCCCACTTCCGCTCTGACTAAAAGGCAGCAGGAAGAGAAAGGACAGGATGGCTGCTATTCTCAGGACCAAGGAAATGGCAGACGCTTGCCGATTTTTCCGAGGACATCTACGTTTGGTGATTGTCTGATGGTCATGGGTCCCTGTTTTCCTCTTCTTTATTTATCCTATTTATTTATTTGTTTGTTTATGTGCTTATTTAGGAACAAAGTCTTATTATGTAGCTCAGGCTGGCCTCTAATTCACTTCAGTCCACTGCCCCAGCCTGACCAAAACTGAGATTCCAGGAATGTGCTATAAGTCCTGGTTTAAGTTTTTGTTGTGTGCAAGCGTTCCAGCATGGAGGTTTACAGGGTAAGGGCCGTGACTCAACTCAGGAACTGTGGAGTGTCTCCTGTTGACATCATCCTCTTTCACAAACTTCCGGGCCGATGGTTTGTAGGGGGCGTTAATGATAAGGCTGGGGGACTGTCCTGGCTTGAGCTGCCCAGAAAGCACAGAGTAGGGTACTCATACCAGCACCAGTGGACAATGGTCAAGTTCAGCTTGCAGCATACTGGGCATGATGGTTCATGCCTGTTAATTCTGACTCGCACAAGGCTGAGTGGGAGCATCACCCTGAGTTATATAGGTCAGCCTGGGCTACAATGTGAGATTCTGTCGTAAAAACAAAAACTGTATTATAGTCTTCGACCAAACGTGGGAGTGTGCATGCATTGTGTGTGTGTGTGTGTGTGTGTGTGTGTGTGTGTGTGTGTGTGTACAGGTTGCATGCATCATGTGTGTGAGCACAGGTGTGGAGATCCAAGGCTGATATCAACTGTCTTTCCTCCATCTATGTTTTCTGAGATCGGCTAGGATCCCTGGCTTCAGAGATCCACCTGTCTCCACCCCACAATGCTCCCACATACCCAGTTATTTATGTGGGTTCTGGGGTTCTGAACCCAGGTCCCCAGATTTATAGGGCCGACACTTTACCAACTGAGTCATCTCCCTGGCTCTTGGGCACAGCGTTTTAAATGATCGCTGAGTCTCTGTGTAAAGCTTGGAAGAATTTGACCCCAGGGTTAAGGAGCGAAGGGAACAGACACGATTTAAAGACGGATGCCAAGCCTTTTATGTCACGTTAGTCATCCATCAGATATTATCTGTAGGTTACAGTGAAAAGCCAGTGTTTATCAAAGGGCTCCTTCAGGTTCTGAGAAGTAACCAAGGCAACTGTTACCATAGCCCACATCAGAGGTCTTATCTCCTGCAGGCCAGTGGGAAGTCAATAATGTATTGCCCAGCTGTGGGGCCTCCAAAATTAGGAATTTTCAGGTCAGGAAAGAGCAGATGCTGTGATTTAGCTTTGACAGGTTGATCCTGAAGCTGGTTCTGGGGCGGCTTACCACGAGCGTTTCATGGCACAAGGATTTCCTGGTTAATAGTTTTCCCTGCTTTCATTGGGTGTTTGTGTGACTGACTGCCTTGAGCCACACTGTTTTAACTTGGTTTAGTCCTATAGGCCCTCTTGTCTGTAAACATTCCAGCCTTGTGACTTTATCTACTATTTTATCACAAAACTATTGAAAGTATGCTTTCAGTGAGTTTCAAGGTAAGGGCCCAGAATTAGGCCTTTTGTCCCCTTTAAGTGGTCCCTAGCTCTTTCAACACAGTGCACTCCATTACCAACCCATGGGTACAAATTTACAAACCTATGGGTACATGGACTGAAAATGTAGCTCCGTTCGTAGAATGCTTGACAGGTATACACAAAACTCTGAGTTCAATCCCAGACTTGCATAAACTGGATATAGAGCACACAAGTAATTCCAGCTTTCAGGAGGGAGAGGTATAAGATCAGAAGTTCAAAGTCATCTCCAGCTACACGGTAATTTCAAGGCCAGCTGGACTACCTGAGACCCTGGGCTGGGGAGCAGGGTGGGGGTTGTTGTTGTTACTTTAAGAAAAAAAAAGTTAAATATTGTCTGGATTGATGATGTGTGCTTTTAACCTCAGCATTTGGGAGGCAGAGACAGTAGGGTTTCTTTGAGTTTGGAGCCAGCCTGGTCTACATGATGAATTCCAGGCTCCTCGGGGATACGTAATGAGATTCTAGAGTCTAGAGACTAGACATCCAGATGTAATCCAGGAGGAACTGATTTAGGAGGCTTCCAATAGAACAAAACTGGTGCTTTCTCTAAGTCCCCTTTGATTGGGCCGCAGCAATGCTTTCATAGCATCGTGCACAGTTCTACCTGGTTCCATTCATCTGGGAACCTGTGAACTCTGAAAGCATGAAAATAATCTTGTGTGGTATGTGTACCTGTCTGCGGTGTTTGTGTGTGTGTGTACAGGTGTGCTCACTCATTCATGCACCTATGGACACCAAAGGTCAACGTCAACTGTCTTCCTCTATGACTCTCTATCTTTGTTTTGTTTCTAAGACACTCTTTCGCTGTGTAGCCCTGGCTGTCCTGGAACTCTCTGTAGACCAGGCTGGCCTCAGACTCAGAGATCTGCCTGCCTCTACCTCCTGAGTGCTGGGATTAAAGGCATGGGCCACCACCACTCACCATTTTTTTTTTTTATGAATTTTGTTATTTGTAGGAGTGTGCATGTGTGTGGGTACATACATGCCATAGCACGCATGTGCAAGTCAGAGGACAGCCCACGGGAAGCAATCCTGTCCTTCTACGGTGCTGCTCCTAGTGATTGAAAGCAGGTTGTCAGGCTTGGCAGCAAGCACATTTGCCCGGGAAGCCATTTTACTGTTCTTCTACCATTTTCCATTTTGTTGTTGTTTGTTTTATTTGTTTGGGTTGTTTTTAAGACTTGTTTATTTTATGCTGGGTGGTGTTGGTGCACACCTTTGATTCCAGCCCTTGGGAGGTGGAGGTAGGTGTATCTGAATTCCTGGCTGGTCCATACGCTCTCCTGTCTCCATCACACTGGAAGCATGGGCTTGTGCGCACTACCCTGCCTGGCTTTCTAGGAGGGTGTTAGGAATCCAGATTCATGTCTCCACCAATTTGCTCAGCAGTTGGTTTACCAACCAATGCAATGATGCGGCCCTAACGGTTCCTTAAAGAGCTAGGGATATGGCTTTGATGATAGAATGCTTGCCTCGCATAAACAAGACCCTGAGTTGGAGCCCCAACACTGGGGGGAAAAAAAAGTCATGTTGAATATAAAGCTGTACCTATTAAAGTTTTTGTTTGTTTGTTTGTTTTTCCTCAGTCAACATCTTGGTTGATTCGCCGAACTGCAGAAAAGTCCAGAACATTTCAGGGACCTGTTACAAAGCAGATTCCCAGTTCCTCACAACATTTGCTTTTCTCTTGTTTCCTAGCCATAACAAATTTGAATGGCACACATAGACACCCAGGATGGACATGATTCCTGGCTTCCCTTGTAGGGCAAGCGTGGTCCATGGACTAAATCGGGTCCAGCAGGATAGATGGGTATGAGATCCCTGTGGCTTATGACCCTTCCCTTTGTTGTTTTTTTCCCCTCTGTTTTGTTGTTTGTTTGTCCCTTCCTTACATCCTCACACGTTACTAGAAGGACTGACTGGACTCCTAAAGATTTTCAGAAGCAGGTTGCTATTGTTCAGTTTGTCTGTTTTGTTAAGCAACTATTATTTTCGGTTGTCTTTCACTCACAGCCAAACCAAATCATTACTAATTCAGTGGCAAATGGTGTACGTGAAGGGATCGAGGGGGTGGCCCTTAGCAACAAGATTAATGGCTGCATGGCTTAACCAAGACTGCATCGCACAGGCAATGAAATCACATCAGTTCTTCTGTGGATCTTCACCTGGGTCAGAGAGATGAGAGGACCACAGGGACACCTCTAAACTGAGGCCTTCCCCCACTGGCCCGAGAGCCAGTTTCCTTCCGTCCTGCCCCACGGCCTGGTCTGGCTCAGTGAGTCAAAGATAAATACAGTAGACAGTGCAGATTTTACTTGTTATTTCAGTAAATGTTTTGTGGTTATCATTTTCTTTTAGATATTGATTTTATTTCACCTATGTAGGAGCGTTTTGCATGTATGTTCATATGGGCATGAGCAAGTGTCAAATTTTGGATGGTAATGAGCCACCATGTAGTGCTGTGGGATGTTCTGTATGGCAAATGTGTTGCTCTGATTGGTCAATAAATAAAATACTGATTGGCCAGTGGCTAGGTAGGAAGTATAGGTGGGACTAACAGAAAGGAGAAAAGAAAGAACAGGAAGGTGGAAGGAGTCACTGCCAGCTGCCGCCATGACAAGCAGCATGTGAAGACACCGGTAAGCCACGAGCCACATGGCAAGGTATAGGTTTATGGAAATGGATTAATTTAAGTTATAAGAACAGTTAGCAAGAAGCCTGCCACGGCCATACAGTTTGTAAGCAATATAAGTCTCTGTGTTTACTTGGTTGGGTCTGAGCGGCTGTGGGACTGGTGGGTGACAAAGATTTGTCCTGACTGTGGGCAAGGCAGGAAAACTCTAGCTACAGTGTAGGTTCCGGGAACCACACTTGAGTCCTCCAGAAGAACAAGGAGTACTCTTAACCCTTGAGCCAAGTCTCCCACGTTGATTATGATTTATTTACAATGATGATGGGGTCAAAGTTCAGGGAGAGGCTGAGGGCTGTCCCTCCAAAATTCGTGTTTTGAAACTCTACCCCTTAGTATGTGTGGAGATAAGTCCTTCTGAAGTAATTGAGGTTAAGTGATAACATAACAGTGGTGTCCTCATATAGTGTGACTAGCATCCTTACAAGAAGAGGAAGACACCAGGGATTGCACACCCAGAGCAAAGGCCAAGGAGAAAGCATGCCTGTCCACTCCTTGACCCGGGACCTCAAGCTTCCAGAGCTGTGATAAAGTCAATTCTGTTACTTAGACATTTATTTTGTGTGGAAACCTCAGCTTGAGGATACAGGGACCACATAATTGTATCCTAGACATTATCCTGACCTCTCCTCTGCCAATATTAGGATCTTAGTCCCAGCAGCCAACCTGCTTCCTCGTGGAGTCTGTTGTGACCCCTGACCCTACTGGGCACAGCTCCCAAGATCTTGCATTACCGCAATGGAGACAAGTCTCCCGCCAGCCCAAGGCTGGATCCTGTAATTTAGGGGTTGGGGGCTGGGCCTGGAGATAGATCTCAGCTGGCTGAGTGCTTGCCTACTGTGCATGAAGCCCTGGGTTTGATCCCCAGCACTGTATGAATCTGGGCATGGAGGTGCATACTGGTAACCCGGCACTTAAGAGGTTAGAGGCAAGGGAATCAGTAGGGGCATAGTGAGTTCAAGACCAACTTGAGCTACCTAGAAGAAAGAGAGGAAGGGAGGGGGGAGGTAGGCAGGGGAGAAGGAGGGAGGGAGGGAGGGAATGAGAGAGAAAAGAAAAACCAAGTAATAACAATACCTGATGGCATAAAATGAAAAGGGAAGATCAACAGTCCAAGGTCATCCTTAGCTACATATGGAATTTGAGGCTAACCTGAGCTAACTGGACCAAGTGATACTCTGTCTCAAACAGTGAATGGCTAAGCCAGGTGTGGTGGTTTAGCTGCTTTAATCCCAGCAGTCAGGAGTCACGGGCAGGTGGATCTGAGTTTGAGGCCAGCCTGGTCTACAGAGCAGAAAAAAGAAAAGGAAAGAAAGGAAAATGAGGGGCTAAAAATGGAATTCAGTTGGTAGGATGCTTGCCAAGCATGAGCATGAGGCCCTGGGTTTTTATGTCCTCAGCAGCACATAAAGCCAGATGTGTTGGCACATGCCTCTAATCCCTGTACTCAGGAAGTGGAGGGAGAAGGATGAGGCATTTAAGGTCATCCTCGGCTACGTAGTGAGTTTGGGGCCATCCTGGGCTAACTGAGACTCTATCTCAAAAGGGGCAGGGGAGGCGTAGCCCAGCATGGTACTGCAGGCCTGTAATCTCACTCTTGGGAGGCAGAGGCAGGTGGATCTCAATGAGTTCAAGGTCAGTCTGGTTTACATAGTTAGTTCCAGACTAGTCAAGGCTACATATTGAGACAAATCTGGCCATGGGGGAGAGGCAGCAAGGACATTGGGGACATGGCTCAGTTGGTAAATTGCTTGTCATGTAAGCCCGAGGACCTGAGTTTGGATCTTCAGTGTCCATATAAAAAGCCAACGCAGAAGCACACAGCTGCAATCCCAGGGTTGGAGAAAAAGATAGGAGGGACCCTGATGCTCCCTGGCAAGCCAACCTCACTGAACCGGTAAACCCAAGGTTCCGTGAGAGACCTGTCTCAAAAAGGTAGGTGGAGAGTGATCAAGGGAGAGACCTGATGTTGATCACATGCTCAAACACAAAATGTGCAAACACACACACACACACACACACACACACACACACACACACGGTTTAAACGACAGGTGATTTACACGTCAGAACCAGTCTGCCCTGTTCTGGACTAACAGTATTTTGGAAATTTATTCCCTTTGTAATTTGTATGTTTACATAGCCAGGCTCCAGAAGGAACAGGGTGAAGTGTTGTTGGCTTTGTGACCTAACCTTGCCTCAGTCCTTCACCTCATCCTCTCAAATGCTGGATTACAGGCATGCTCCACCAAACTCACACCACACTTGGCTCCAGGCATCGTCGAATCACTGATTTCCTGTCGATGCAGCAATGGACACCATGACCAACAAACTGTTTATAGGAAGAAGCCTTGGGCTCACAGAGGGACAGCCTGTAATGGCAGAGAGACGTGGCAGCAGGCAGCCGAAGCAGGAGTCCTAGAGAGCACATCTCTCCCTACAAACAGAAAGAACAAATTGAAAGTGAGGTTAAGCTATAAACTCAAAGCCTGTCTCCAGTGACGTCATTCCCCCAGCAAGGCTCCACCCCCTTACACTTCCTTCCTTTTACCTCCCCAAATAGCACAACCCACTGGGGACCAGGTACTCAAATTCACGAGCCTCTGGAGGACAATTCTCATTCCAACCACCATCCCCAGGGCTTTTGTTTGTTTGAGACAAAGTCTTAACTATGCTGCCTAAGTTGAATGGAGCCCTGGAACCCTGGACTCCTGGGCTCCAGCCTCTTCAGTCGCTGGGACTGCAGGCAGGGACCACCATGCCAGGCTTGGAAGTGTTTTTGAATGATAGAAAAATGTCAAACATATACAAAATTCTAAAGCACATTATGTCGAAATTTCATGTATTATCACCCAGCTTCATCAATAATGGACTCAAGGCCACATGCCGGACTCCCTGCTTCCCTTTATCCCCCCAAATTATTTTGAAGCAAAGACTCAGACCAGGTTGTTTCATCTGCAGATATTTTGGCATGAGTCTGTAAAAGACAAGAAATAGTACACATCTTTGTTTACTTCCGTGTTGGTCAGGTTTTTGTCTGCTTGATTTAAGGGATTATCTCTATCGGGTTGGCCAGTGGACAAGCTCGTGGGTGGTTTCTTGATTGATGATTGAGGCGGAAAAGCCCAGCCCACTGTGGGTGGTGCCGTCCCTGGGCAGGTAGAGCAAGAAAGCAGGCTGAGCAAGCCAGTAAGCAGCACCCCTCCAGGGCCTCTGCTTCGATTCTTGCCTCCAGGTTCCTACTTGAGTTCCCACCCCGACTTCCTTTCATGATGGAGTGTGTGTGTGACCTGAGAGTCGTAAGCTGACATAAATCCTTTCTAACCCTAAGTTGGTTTTGGTCAGTGTTCGTCACAGCAGCAGAGAAACCCAGCTCGGACAGTTTGCTTCCTTGGGTCGCCATGGCCTGTGAGCTGTGTGAGAAGCTGGCTTTAACCTCTTCCTGGAGTTTCCATGGAGCCAGGGCCGGGGCCAGCTTCAAGCAACCTGCTCAGACAGAGAACCCAGCACTCAGGAGGGGTCTCTGCTTGGTTTAACTCTCTGAAGTTACTAGCTTTAGAGTTTTAACTTTGGAACAAGGGCTTTGCATTTTCAGTTTTTAAGATTGTATTTTACCCAGCACTCGGGAGGCAGAGGCAGGCAGACCTCTGTGAGTTTGAAGCCAGCCTGGTCTACAGGGCAAGTTCCAGGACAGCCAGCGTTGTTACACAGAGAAACCTTGTCTCGAAAACCAAACCAAACCAAACCAAAACAAAACAAAAAAACAAACCAAACAAACAAAAAGATTATATTTTAACTTGTGTGTGTGTATGTGTGTGTGTGTGTGTGTTGGGCAGATACATGCCACAGCATGTCTGGGGACAACTTGTGGTAGTTAGTTCTCTCCTTCCACCATGTGGGTCCCAGGGATGAGATTTAGATAGTCCGGCTAGGTGGCAAGCACCTTTACCTGCCTGAACTACCTCTCTACCTCTTTATTTTCATCCTGCCCTGGACTTCAAAAGTTGTAGTTCTGGTTCTGGCTGTAGCTCCCCATGAAGTAAACACGTAACAGGCTCTCTATGCAAAGAAATTAGCACACTCTGGGTCTTTACCCTCAACTGCCCATCCTTCAGCAACCCCTAGCTCAGGCGTGGTAGCATCGTCCTTCCGAATGGCTGGATCTGAAACTCAGGAATCAGACTGGGGATGCAGCTCAGCAGAAAAGAGTGTGTGCCCTGCATGCACAAAGCCCTGGGTTCCATCCTGGGCACCACATAAACCAGGTGCAATCATGTCCACCTGTCCTCCCAGCATTAGGAAGGTAGAGGCAGGGGAACCGAGTTCAAGGCCAACTTCCAATACACAGTAAGGTCAAGGCCAACCTGGGATCCAAGAGATTGAATCTGAAAACTAAGTATTTGAAATATAGAACCTGGTATCATCTTTGTCTCCTTCCTCTCCTTCAGCCTCCCATGTCCCTACCATGCTAGTGACTGCCACATCTGGCCAGCTTCTGTGTGAGATGAGCAGGGAGGGAGAGAGTTTTGAGCTGTCTTTGCAAGGCAGGCTTTCTATTTGCTCGGGTTTCGGCTTGCTTGAGTGGCCTCCAGGGTTGTGACTTCATTCTGGATCCTTCAGGTCCTGGTGGTTCCTTTGGGAGGTGACTCCAGGAAACGTGGTGAGTTTATGGGGAAGCGAAACAGGGGACACAGCAGAGACACGAGCATGTGTTCCTGATGGCTTATCTCTTCACACAACGGGGAGGCGGGGGCGAGGAGGGGCCGCGTTCATCCTGTACAGTACCTCCTGAGACTATTATAGGGGACTCACAGAGAATTGTCCACTAGATGGAGAGGAAGCTAGAGGATGTATCCACCCACTCCTGTGTCCTGTTTGGTTTATTGGGGTTTTGCTGGGTGGTGCCGGGGATTCGTAACTGCTAAGCACACATCCTACCACTGGGCTACCCCATCAGTCCCCCGAAGCTTCTACAACCGTCCATTTGTGCGCATGCTAGCCAGGCACACATCTGCAGCCAAGGAAGGGCGGCAGACTGGGAGGCAGAGGGCCTGAGGCAAGAAGCAGCCACCGGCTAGGCTGGTGATGCAGCTCAGTTGGTAGTTATTTACCTAGCACTTGTGAAGCCCAGGATTTGACTCCCAGAACCCCACAAACTGGGTGTAAGGGTGTGTGCACAATTCCAGCATTTGTGAGATGGAGGCAAGAGGGTCATCCTTGGCTACATAGCGAATTTGAGGATGGCCCAGGCTACATGCAACCCTGTCTCAAAAACTAAAATCAAACAAAAACAGAAGAAGGCATTGGACACAGGGGACCTGTCTCTCATAGGTCTGAGGAAGCTCCTGCGGGCTGAAGAGCTATGGGCAACCCTCATTTTCTACAGAAGGATGGATGGCAAATGTAAGACAACCCCATCTCTTCCCTTTCCTAGAACCCTTCCAAGTCATAACTTCATGTTTTTTTTTTCACTGTCAGCATCCCGGGTAGAGCCAGCAAGTCTCCATCATTTGGCTGTTTCCTCATCATTCACATTGGCCTCTTGTCGGTCTGAACAGTGGGATCTAGGTGGTAAGGACATAGTTTAGACATCCATAGGGAGATTTCCTTTTTGAACTAGAGAATGTTTCCCTATCTAGAAAAGGACCTATTGTGTTTAGCCCCAGGAAATTCCTCCACGAGTCTAAAACACCCGTGAGATCTTTGCAGGACAATATGGAGGAAATGGTAATACTGTTCACGCCTTTGTCTAGCTAAAGATGTCTGAGCCATTCCAGCATCCCACTTCCTTTCATCAAGAAGAAGTTGGCATTCAGTTTTATTAGATTTATTCACACTCAAAGCAGGTACCATTGTTGACTGGAATAGTCTACAGTTATCAGAAAGCAAGAATACAAGGAACCTGTTTTGGGGTTTTAAAATGGTAGTTTTGTGTTGATTTGGTTTGAAGACAGCATCTCTTTCTGTTTCTTTCTTCTGCATGTATTTATTTGTTTCTACTGAGACAGGGTCTGTCTAATGTAGGTCTGCCTGACCAGGCTGGCCTCAGACTCCCAGAAATTCACGTGCCTCTGCTCCCGAGTGCTGGGATTAAAAGCATGTTCCTGACTTTGGAAAAAAAAATTAATTACATTTATATATTTGCTTTTATTCATTTTTTTAGTATTATTTATTTGTATTTGCACCCCACCCCTACCCCCATAGTGGGAATGTTCATTTCAGGGGACAACTTTGGAGAGTCATTCTTTCTTCATATCTTGTGGGTTCCAGGGATCAAACTCAGGTCAGTGTAAAAGACAAAGCTTTGTGTTTGTTACGAAGTACCAGGGACTGAACCAGGGATGCCATGCAGGTAGGAAGTGCTCTCACAGACATGCATCATCAGCCCTAAGATTTTTGTTTTTGCTACCAAGTGTCTTTTCTTTCTCTCTGTGTAGGTGTAAGGATTATGTCCTTTTTTTTTTTTCTTCACTATTCAAGGTTTATTTGGTGTTTTCATTGGCATGACACTTGAGTAGCTGATTGCATCATCCATATGCAGATCTTACTTTTTATATAGTATTTCAATGCACACTACAGACACATAATACACAAAATAATATCCTTTAGAACAGTTATGCACAAATATGCATGATGGATTTACCCACTGGAGCCGCGGTATGACTAACTGGGAACTCACTGGCCTAGGCATGTTGGTGAGGGTGCCCAGCAGACACAGCAGTCTCCCAAGCTAAGCGAAGCCTGCACACAGTTGGCAGTGTGTCTCAGAGACAGTGGGACAACAGTGGGACTGCCACACCAACCAGGTTACCACTACACAAGTACACTTAGCAGCAGGGCAGAGCTGTGGGAACTGCCACCTTTACACAACAACATAAACACCGCTCAGATGAGGAGACGGTGTGCGGTCTCCATAGAAACCCTGCTGCAGCCTGGACAGTGAAACTCTAGGACATCTGAGGACTTTAGAACAGCCGCTCTTTCTGGATGCCCCAGAGCGTATCTGCACTCTTCTTCAAGCGGGCCTCCTCTTCAGAAGTCAGAGTCACCTTCACAACATCTGAGATTCCATTTTGTCCCAGGATACAAGGGACACTGAGGAAGACATCATCCTTGATTCCATAGAGACCCTTAATCATGGCAGACATGGGATGCACCAGCCTAAGATTCTTCATCATGCTCTCAGCCAGGTAGGCCACCTCATAGGCACTGTCAACCACCTGCTTGTAAACCTCCTTCCACTGCTCCTTGTCTGCATCGCTGCCCAGTTCTGGGTTCAGGTTCTTCAGGGAGACACCAACAACATTCACACCACTCCACACAGGCACCACTGGAGTCTCCATGCTCCCCTAGGACCCATCCATGACAACTTAGCAGGTGAATGCCCAGTCTTTCTCCCATCAGGTAACGGAACCGAGCTGAATCCAGATTGCAACCACTCCCAATAACTCGGTTTCTGGGGAAGCCTCTTATCTTCCAGGCCACGTGGGTCAAGATATCAACTGGGTTTGAAACAATAAGCGGCTTGCAGTTTGGACTGTACTTCACAACACTGGGAATGATGAACCTGAAGATGTTCACATTTCGCTGGACCAGATTGAGTCGGCTCTCTCCCTCTTGCTGATGGGGGGGGGGGCGCTGTGATAATGACCAGCTGGGAGTTTGCAGTCACACTATAGTCTTTGCCAGAGACAATTTTTGGTGTTCTGAGGAAAAGGCTGCCGTGCTGGAGATCCATCATCTCTCCTTTCAGCTTGCCTTCCATGACATGAACAAGAGCAAGCTCATCGGCCAAATCCTTCTTTAGGATACTGATGGCACAAGCCATGCCAACAGCACCAACCCCAACAACCGTAATCTTGTTCTGGGGGGCTTGTTCTTCCTTAAGTAGATTCACAATCAGCTGGTCCTTGAGGGTTGCCATCTTGGTGGACTTTGAACCTCTTGGGACCGCTAGTGCACGATGAACAGCAGCGTGGTCTGGGCTTGGCGACAGAGGCTCCAGCACCGGATTATGTCCTTCATTACGTCACCAGCCTGCGATGGCGTCCCAGCCTAAAAAGTGGGCGTGCCCTCTCTTTCCACACTCTCTCCTTCCGTATTCTCTCCCCTCCAGACGGTCTCTCTCTCTCTCTCTCTCTCTCTCTCTCTCTCTCTCTCTCTCTCTCTCTCTCTCTCTCTCTTCTTCCCAATAAAGCTCTAGAAAGGTAACCGTGGCTCGTGATTCTTCTGCCACCGCGGCATCCAGCCATGAGCGCCACTGCTTAACCAACAGTAGGTGCCTGTGGTGGCCAGCAGACAGACAGACAGACAGACAGACAGACAGACAGACACACACACACACACACACACACACACACACACACACACACACCCATGCCCGGAGCTGGCGTTAACAGGTGATTGTGAGCTACAGATGAGGGTGCTGAGAACCAAACCCTGGTCCTATACTAGAGCAGCAAACGCTCTAACCACCAAGCTACCTCTCCAGCCCCCTGTGCTTCTTTTTGGGTTGGAGTATCTAAGAGTTTTGTCAGACATTAAAGTAGCTGTGGCAGAGGAGCAAGGACCGGAACCTTCAGGTAGGTGTCACCGCTCCGAGTTCACAAAACACACGCTGGGGTGAAATTGCTGGACCTGCGATAGGAATTCCAACCACGCCCCATGGTCGTGCATGCCGCACTCCCGGTTGGGACACTTAGTCATCTCCGTCTAGTCATTTCTGGGTCATACGTCCTGCGTGACCCATGCCCCATGGTTACGCGGTCACGTAGTCGCGGACGTGACCTTGTGATCTCTGTGAGTGGGCCTGTGTGCGCAGGCGCAGGTACATTCTGGCCTTTATAAGGCGGCGCCATGTCCCGCCCCCATTGTCTCGTCGTCCCCGCCCCCCCATCTCTCTCTCTGCACCTCTCTGTGTTTCCTCTCCTCCAGGCCTGGCTCTCTCTCTCTCTCTCCTCTTCTAATAAAGTTCTGAAAGGTACCACTGGGTTCTGTTGTAATCGTGACCTTTCCACGCGGTAACCAGCCACCAGCGCCATTTTCCTTCCCGCCTGTCCTCAGCCAGTGTGGCTGCTCAAACCTGAGCTCGTCCATGCCGGTCTTTATTAAGCTGAAATGCTCTGGGTATACTGTGCCATGCTTCTGGAGTTCCAGATGGGTTGCACACACAAATAATTCGTACTTTGAGCTGATGGCTTTCTAATGAGCAATATAAATGTCACCTCAACAACAAGAAATTGAAGGCATCTCATTTCTGGGATGCTGCTGGGTTTTTTGCCTGGTTAAATTCAATTTTCAGCTATATAACTCATGACACCACTAAGAGACCCAAATTGTATGACATATTGGGCAGGACAGCCATGTAAAATATTCCATCATGCATTTACATTTTTTATTACATTTATTCATTTATTGGGAGGGGGGAGCATGCCACAGTGTGTGTGTGTGTGTGTGTGTGTGTGTGTGTGTGTGTGTGTGTGTGTGTGTGTGTGTGTGTAGACAATTTGAGGGAACCGGTTAATTCTGGGATAAAACTCAGCTATCCTGTACTCTGACACTGAGCCATCTTACTGGCCCCCATCAGGCTTGCTTTTTTCTCAAGACAAGGTTTCTCTGTGTAACACAGCCCAGGCTGTACTGGAACTCACTTGGTAGACCAGGCTGGCTTCAGAGATCCACTTGCCTCGGCCTCTGGGGTGCTGGGGTTAAAGACGTATACTACCAGCACCCAGCTCCAGTCTGATTTTCTTAGCGATGGGACTGACCATTCATAGTTCAGGGCAATGAGAGGTGAACAGACACTTTAGGAAGCTTCTGGGAAAGTTTTTCATTTCCTGATGAAAGGGAATCACTGGTACTCCTAAATTTTCCCGTGGTCCCCTGTTCAAGCGGTGATGTGACTGATGTGACTGCTCCAGCTTGGGATGTATGCAGCTCCAGCAGCTCCTGCCCACCATGAGGGGGTTCTGGGCCCTGCCCTGGGCAGCAGCCCTGGCTGTGTGCTGGCTCCTTTAACTCGGCTTATGTTGCCTTCTGGAGTGAGTCACACTGTTGCTGACTTGATGTGAGAAATGTAGAGGGGCTTGAATGACCTAGCACTGTAAATGTCCCAGAGACTGTCCTAGACTTTAATGTCACCGGCTTCAAAATAGCTCCAGACGGTGTTGCAAGCTGCTCACCAGGGCAGCCTGCAGACTCCCCCCCCCCCCCCCCAGGCAGGACTTCTGTGTTTAGAGAGGGATTACAAACCTCTGAACTGGTCTGGTGGGCCTCACCCCTGTCCCCCTGGCCCTTCTGAGCCCTTTTGAATCAAACCTTGTCATTTAAGAAAGGGAAGACAAGCAAATACATAGGGTTAAAATGAAAAAAAAAAAAAAATTTTCCCCCGCTAGGGTTTTTAAAGCCAAGTCCTGAGGTTAAGACTTGTTAGTGGGGCCCACCTGCCCTCCTTTTAAGTAGATAAAAGACTACATCCACCGTCGCCCCTTCCACCCTCTTCCAGTCCACTCCCTCCACCGCAAACCCTATAATTAAAAAGGCTCTTTTCAGATGGGGCTACAATTCAAGCACCATCATTATGAAAGCCCTGCCCCGTTTCTGTGGTTACTGACAACCCCCTTTGTGTGGATCTCATTAAATCAAACCAGGGAGTCCTGATTAGAGGGATGTGTGTGTGTGTGTGTGTGTGTGATAATTTCTAGCAAGAGAAAGCCATGTTGGTCTAAGAAATAATGTTGCAAATACAGGTATGACACCACTTTGGATTAGAAAGTAATATTATTCCTCTTGCGGGAGCCGCTAACAAATCAACCATGAGAAATTGAGAATGGTTTTTGTCTCCACACCCTTTCTCTGTCCTGGCAGCCTTCTCTGTCATCCTCGAAAGGGAGACACAGAGCTTTCTCTGAAGAGCTGTTTTATTGCCAGGCCTTGACGGAGATAACTGAACCTCTACTTTCATCTCTGCATCTCGGGTTGTTAGGAGTAATCTACTTCTCATAAAGAAAAGGACTCTTGGCCAACCCATAAGCAATGGCAGGTTTTCCTTAAACCTTGGGGAGTCAAATGTGGGCTGGGGAGACGGTCCGGCAGGTCAAGGCACTTCCCACTAAACCCACTAAACCTGATAAACTGAGTTCCATTCCTGCTGCCCACATGGCAGAGGGAGAGGACTTCCCATAAGTTGTCCTCTGACTTCTACCTGTGCAAAGTGGCACGTGTATGTACACACACACACACACACACACACACACACACACACACACACACACAAACACACACGTACAAAATCAAATGGAATTTAAACTTCTAAACTGACCTAACAGGTGAGATGCTCTCACATTTTAACCTAGACCCAGCTTGTGCTAGCTGCAGTTATATTTTCCCACCTTAAATTTTGCTATCCCAGAATTTTCTAAAGTCTTCGTATTATTTTTTTTTTCTCGTCTTTGAAACCAAATACCTGGAAGAAGCAGCTTAAGGAGGAACAGCTTCTTTTGGCTCAGGGTTCAAGAGACATAGTAGGATTTTACTGCAGGGAGAGAGGTGAAGTGCTGGGCTGTTCCACATTGGCAGCAGAGCTCAGGGAACAAACTATTTACATCTTGGTGATAGCGGACGGAATGCAGAAAGCTCTGGTCAGAACCAGAGTCACCGACAACCTTTAAGACCTGCCCTCAGGGACCTAGGTCGGCCCCACGTCCCAGTTTTCATGACCATCCAAAACAGTATCACCAGCTTGGGACCAAGTGTTTAAACACCTGAACTTGTGAAGGACATATCACATCAAAAGCTGGATGTGACATGGTGGTGCACGCCCTTGAAACCCACGGGGGTAGAGCCGAAAAGATCTCAGTGAATTCAGGGCCAGCCTGGTCTACATAGTGAGCTCCAAGGATACACAAAGAAGCCCAGTCTCAAAAAAAAAACAAACAAATCCCAGCACTTGGGAGGCGGAGCCAGGCAGATCTCATTGAGTTTGAGGCCAGCATGGTTTACAAAGTGAGTTCCAGGATAGCCAGGACTGTTAACACAGAGAAATCCTGTCTCAGGGGAAAAAAAAAGTAATTAATGAATTACTTTTTTTTTAAGGACCCTTCCTTATCATAAAATCCCCAAATGATCCCTTTGGGAATGGCCTGCCTGCTTCTGACAAAGGGTCTTTGTCTAAACCAACCTTGCATTCTATTCTCTCTGGGTCTTTGTTCACTTGAATCAGGGCTCTTTCTTGTCTCTGAACCCAAGTCTCAGTGGTGCTGATCAAATCGCTAGATGACTTCATTTTTTTTTAAAAGATTTATTTATTTAAGTATAAGAGGGCTCTCTGTCTGCATGTATGACCCTATGCCCAAAGAGGGCATCAGATCCCACTATAGATGGTTGTGAGCCACCATGTGGTTGCTGGGAATTGAACTCAGGACCTCTGGAAGAGCAGCCAGTGCTCTTAACCATCTCTCCAGCCCCTAGAGGACTTCATTTAAACACTTAATCTCCATAGACCCACTGCTCTTGAAGGGGCCTTTGTGCCCCTCTCTCTGTTTAATTCATGCTTGTTTCCAATTTGCACCCATTTGCTTCAGCAGTCACAGGCGGCCATGTGAAAAAAAAAAGGAAATAGCCTGTTTGAGGATGATAAGCGGGACTGAGGGCAGAGCTCAGGGATAGAGCATTCACCTAGCATCAGATAGACCCTGAGTTTGGTCCCTAAGCCCTGAGACTGAGGGTGAGGGGAATGCCAGGTGGGATGATGATGGTTTACATCCATGATCTCAGCACTTGGGGAGCTGAGGCAGGGGGGTTGCCAAGAATTCAAGACCAGCTTGGGCTACACAGTGAATTTCATTGACTGCAGAGTAAACACTGTCACACACACACACACACACACACACACACACACACACACACACACACTTGCACATATTTCACTGTGCACCTTATTACAGAATACCTTTTCTTGTCGGAACACAGTCCATGAATGAAGCCATGGGAGAATTCTGAGCCTGTGAGAAAACTCCAAGTAAACCAGAGTCCTGTAAGCTCTGTTCCTCCACAGCATGGACCTGTTCTTGGGATGTCCTGTCATGCCCCTCTCAAGTGTAGTAAATGGGAGTGGGTTTACGTTAGATTACCGATCGTCTTTCCTGTTATTATTCAAAATGATGTTTTCAAGCATGAGTTGTCCTCCTGACTGTATAGAGCCTAAACTCACGTGACCTTGCCCTTGTGTTTGTATACAACATGAACTGAAGTGAACTTTGCTCACATGACCTTGCCTAACTCTTAGAATACTCTCAGGATATAAATTGTCTGATGCCCTGAATAAAGATGGCTATTGCATGAGACTTTAGTCTGCCTCATTTTTAGGCTCCACTCTCCCAGGTTCAGGCTGCCTAATACAGCATTAACAGTTTCTCTTCTTTTCTTCTTCTTCTTCTTCTTCTTCTTCTTCTTCTTCTTCTTCTTCTTCTTCTTCTTCTTCTTCTTCTTCTTTTCTTCTTCTTCTTCTCTTCTTTTCTTCTTCTTCTTCTTCTTCTTCTTCTTCTTCTTCTTCTTCTTCTTCTTCTTCTTCTTCTTCTTCTTCTTCTTCTTCTTCTTCTTCTTCTTCTTCTTCTTCTTGTATGCCACATGTATGCAGGACCCACAGCAGCCAGAAGAGAGCATCAGATCTCTCTGAGGTTGTTGCTGAATTTACAGACAGTTTGTGAGCTGCCAAGTAGGTGCTGAGAACTGAACCTAGGTCACCTGCAAGAGTGGTAACTGCTCTTAAAGGCTGAGCCATCTGTTCAGCAGTACTCCCCACTTTTTGAGACAGGGTCTTGGTGTGTCTTAGGCTAACTGGAACTCACTGTCTAGTCCTGGCTAGACTGGAATCTGGGACTGTCGATGGGATTATAGATACAGTCCACCATGCCCATGACCTGCCGCTCCCCTGTCCTTCCTGGGCATTAGGCTTCAAGGTGCCCTGCTTCTGGCTGGCCCCCAGCCCTGGCACCATGCTTGGTAAAAATGCCCTATGGTGAACACATCCTCCTTCTCCATCACAGGGAGCAGCTAGAAGTACAGATGCCTGAACAAGGGCAAAGGTGGTGCAGGCCAAGGCTTCCAGGACTTGGGAGGCTTAGGCAAGAGGACTGAGTATTGGAAGCCAGCCTGACCCACACAGCGAAACACTGTCTTTAAAAAGGAAAAAGAAAAACAAACAAACAATATGAAATAAGCAAACAAAAAAACTACAAAAAGATGATTAGAAAAATGACCCAAGGACTGCCGGACGGTGGTGGCACACGCCTTTAATCCCAGCACTCGGGAGGCAGAGCCAGGCGGAGCTCTGTGAGTTTGAGGCCAGCCTGGGCGACAGAGTGAGTTCCAGGAAAAGCACCAAAACTACACAGAGAAACCCTGTCTAGAAAAACCAAGAAACCCTGTTTTGAACCAAAATAAATAAATAAATATATAAATAAATAAATAAATTGTAAGGAGATGGGGGGCATTTCCCATTATTTTCAAGGCCGAGGCAGGTGGGGTTCTACAATTCTGTGGCCCGCATGGTCTATATAATGAGTTCCAGGCTAGCCAGGACTACACAGCAAGACCCTGTCTCAAAAAGAGAACTAGAATACAATTTTACATAGATGCCCGAGAACCTGCTGCAGCTGCTGGGACCTGATCAGTTACACTGTACAGAAGGTTAGCCTCCTGGTGCGGTCATCTTCTGACGGAGATAAATAAAGCAAGCTTTACCTCATGAACCAGAAATATCTTTTCCCTGAAGAAGATGGTGAAGACCTCAGGAGATGTTGGGAGGCGTAGGGCTGGAGGGGACTGAGGAGGAGGGGGCGGGGGGGGGGGGGGGGGGGGGGAGAGAGCAGGGTTGCCAGAGCACATCGTCCTGTGAGATTGCTAGTGATTAGCCTGGTAACAATGAATATTTATAAGAGTAGCACGGGGCTGTTTTGCAGGCCTTCATTTGAATAATCATGAATATGTTTCCATGTATTTGCACCTAATGGGGTGCTTTTCAGTCTTTAAAGAGCCAGGGGGAGAGTGGGAGCAGGGAGACAGGGAATGCAGCGGGGGTCATCACCCCCTAGACACCTTTATCTGAGGTACTGCCGTCATCCCTGCCACGCTGTTCACATAGAACTAGGCAGGAAAATGTCTAAAATTATGTGCCCGGTGCCTAGCAATGCCCCGCGGATACTGGCTGCCGCGTCTTCTGAACCTCTTTTTTGCCCGGGAAGACAAGGGCATCGGGATGATGCTGCTGTCTCCCAGTTTGGTCCTTCTGAATTTCAGGGAGGTTAAATGACGTTTCCAAGTTCACAAGGCTGTCTGGTGTGAGTCCGGGTCACTGCTCAGGTCTCTTCCAAGGGCCTGGGTTGAGCACGTTCGTCCCCTCTGCTGGGGTCAGTCCTGGCTTGGGTCTATTGTCCTGTCATATAGCAATGAACTGCCTGCCCCTGGCACACTCAGTGTAGAACAGCTGGGATGTTAAACCTTTCGGTTTCTTTCACGCGCAGTCCCGTGTTAGTTTTCTGGAAAGGAAAGGCACATGAGAAACCCTCGCACAAGAGGTATAAGCCAGAGGGGAGCCAACTTAGTTATTTTCTACAAACCATCCAGGCATTACTTTGGGGGCAGGGCTTGCCCAGAAGAGGTGAGATCATCCTATCCTGTGCCTGCAGCTAGCCAGTGAGAGTCCAAACTGCTGTTATAGCCTTTTCTGGTGCTGCCGAGGTCAGGCAAGCCCAGTAGCCATTCCAGACTCCCAACCCTACTCCAAACTGGGCTGTAAGGTGAGGGGGGTGGGGGGGGGGGGCAGAGCCTAGCACAGATGCAGCCCAGCACGTGGGAGCTATTATTAGGCAATCCCGACGGGCGGAAGCGAATGGCAATGGACTTGCCGGCACTGGATGGGGGACGCAAGCGGGTGACTCAGCTGTCCCTGCATCCTTCCTGTGCCAGGCCACACCTGCCACATCAGCCTGCCCCTCCTGCCTGGGAAAGTTCTGCATAGGAGTTGCAAAAGCAAGATTCCACCCTTGAGTTTATTTTCCCAGATCCCACATTAACCCCCCTCCCCCCACTTCTGATTTACATTTTTCTTCTCGGCTATGGTGATACCTTCAGTTACATCATTGTTTCCTCTTACTTGCCAGCAGCCTTTGTCTTTTAAGGGTCCTTTGGCTTTCATGGACCTTGTGCACTAGGTTTTTTTTTTTTTTTTTTTTTTTTTTTTTTTTTTTTAGCAATTCACCTGTAAGGAGCCATATCTCCAATCTTGTCTCTGAGTGCATCCCTTCCATGATTATCTCAGTCTAGATGACCCCATCTGGGCTCATCCAGAGGTCCATGTATTTGAGGGTTTACAGTCACTTCCAGGTCAATTTGTTTTTACCTGAAAAAGTTACATTTCCGTTTTCCTAAACTGTGAATTGTCAGGGCACCGATATAGAAGAGTCCATGAAATACTAACTGTAGAGGCGCACGCTTTTAATCCCGGCACTTGGGAGGCAGAGGCAGGAGGGTCTCTAAGTTTGAGGCCAGCCTGGGCTACAGAGTGAATTCCAGGACCACTGTGTAACAGTCCTGGGTGTCCTGGAACTCAACTCGCTTTGCGGACCAGGTTGGCCTACAACTCGCAGAGAGTCGCCCGTCTCTGCCTCCCCAGTGCTGGACCTAACGGTGTACGCCACCACCGCCCGGCCCACATCGACATTTTTACTTGGGTTCTGAGAATCTGAATTCATCCCGTCAGGCTTGTATGGTAAGCACTTTGACCCTCTATGCCATCTCCCTGGTGTCAACCACCTTCTTCATTCTTATTGTCTGTCTGTCTGTCTCTTTCCTTCCTTCCTTCCTTTTTTAAAATTTTTTTATTTATTTTTTTCTTTTGGAGACTGGATCTCTTATATCCCAGACTGGCCTCAAACATGTTGTGTAGCTGAGAATGACTTTGAACCTGTCCGTAAACATCCTGCCTCCATCTCTCAAATCCCAGGATTACAGGTATGTGCCAGCATGCTCTATGCCTGAGATTTTGTTTTGTTTTGTTTTGGGTTTGGGATTTTTTGTTTGTTTGTTTGGTGTGTGTGTGTGTGTGTCCGACCTATGACATGTGTGCATTAATATATGTGAAAATGTTCACATGTGGGAGTGTGCTGGCATGTGTGCACATACAAGGATAACCTCCAGTGTCTGTACATGCCTTCCCCGTTGTCTGAAAAAGGGTCTCTTTGCTGTTCCCCCCAGTGTATGCCAAGCTGGCTGAGCCACAAGCTTGTGTGGTTTCTCCTTTCCATCTCTCATCTCACCGCCGTGGGAGTCGGAGGGCTGGGGTTACAGATGCACGACTCTGCCTGGCTTTCAGTAGCTTCTGGGGATTCGAACCAAGGTCTTCATGTTTGCATGGGACCCACTGAGCTATCATCTCCCCAGCCCTGGTTTTGCCTTTCCTTTTTAAATTTTATTGTATTTATTTGTATCACACATAACTGTATTTACTGGGGAGCACCCAGGCATGCCACAAAACACACGGAGGTCCATGGACAACTTGGGGGGGGGGGTCAGTCCTCTTTCTGCCATATAAGGATCAAACTCAGGTGGTGGGTGTCGGCAGCACACATCCTCTCCTGCTGAGCCACCCCCCACCCTGGTTCTGGTTTATTTAGAATGTTTCCTCTAGCTCAGAAACTTTTGCCTTTCCTGCCTTCGCCTCTCCGAGCGCTGGGATCACAGACACATGCCACTGTTGGGAAGGGAACAATCTCAATGTCCCACAAAGAAACGCCGAACAAAGGGAAAGCCGTCCAGCAAAGCAATTTCTTTTTGCAAAAGTGGGTGTACCACAACACAAGCCTTGACTGGGTCCCCAGTGTTCCAACTCCTGGAAGCCATGGGCCCTGTTGGGCATCTGTTGGGGATGGGGGAGGGAATGGCAGCTGCAAACTGATTCAAGATGGCTCCATCTTGTTTCTTGCAAACTATTGGGTTTCAATGGCTGTTCAGAAAAGGAGCTGAAGCTAGAAAGATAGCCCTGTGGGTAAAGGCAGTTGCTCCAACAAGCCTGACAACTGAGTACAGCTCCCAGAACCCTTGTAAAGAGGAAGAGAGAGAACAGACTCTACAAAGTTGTCTTCTGACTTCTCTGTGTGCCCCTTAGCTCTTGCTCACATCCCCGAGAATGCCCACACACCCATAAATAAATGAAAAAGGAGGAGGAGGGGTACAGCGTCACACACCTTTAATCCCAGTGTAGACGTAATTCTGACCGGTTTTATTAAATCAGAAACACAGAGCCAAATGCAGAGTTAAAAGCCCAGAGATCGAGCAGCAGCCAAGAGCTAAGACCAAGATCACCTTCTTACCCCTTGTTGTCCTTCCCCTCTGACAGAGACCTACTTCCTGTGTGGCTGTCTTTTTATTGACTTTCTGTTCTGCCTTTTCATTGGTTGTAAACCCAACCACATGACCTCCTCGTCACTGCCTGTCTATACAGACCTCCAGGCTCTATGGTTGGTATTGAGATTAAAGGCATGTGTCTCCATGCTGGTGGTGTCCTTGAACACACAGAGATCTGCCTGTCATGTGATCGGGATTAAGGGCATGTGCTAACACTGCCAGACGTCTGCTAAATGGCTTGCTATTAGCTCTGACCCCCAGGCACTTTTATTTATTAACATACAAATAAAATCACATTTCAGCACAAATAAAATATCACCATATCCCAGCACTAGAAAGGCAGAGGGAGGAAGAGCTCTGTGAGTTTGAGGCTAACCTGGTCTACATATGGAGTTCTAGGAGGGAAAAAAAGAAAAAGGGAAACAAAGAAATAATGATATATTAAAGAGAAATTAATGGATTCACAACAGGCCCAGTGAAAAATAGCCCAGTATAAGGAATATCTAAACTACAGTTCCAACTGGCCTAGCCATCTTTTTGTTGTTGTTGTTGTTGTTGTTCCTTTTTCTTTTTTTCTTTTTGGTTTTTCGAGACAAGAGTTTCTCTGTGAAACAGCCCTGGCTGTCCTGGAACTTGCTCTGTAGACTAGGCTGGCCTTGAACTTGCAGAGATCTGCCTGCCTCTGCCTGTTGAGTGCTGGGATTAAGGTGTGCACCAAGGAAGCCAAAAGAGGATGCCAGGTTCCCTGGAAATGAAGTTATAGTTTTGAGCCACCATGTGGGTGCTGAGAATTGAACCTGGGTCCTCTGCTAGAGCAGCCAGTGCTCTTAACCACTGAGCCATCTCTTCAGTTCCTTAAAGGAGATTTTTAAGGGGGGGAAAGTCACACCATCTATGGCATTTATTTCTGTAAAGGCTGCTGCTGTGCCATGTCCCACCTACCCCCACCCCCAACCCACTCCTCCAGGAATGAAAGAAGAAAAAGAAAACTTGGCTTTCTTCTGGAATGAGACTTTTAAAGCTTCACATGGTGGCAAGAAACTAACGAATCAAAAGAGGTGATCTGGGGGTCTCTTACCCCATCTCTGGCTCTCTGCCTTGGGGAAAGTGGCCATGAGAAGAATACCTCGAGTCACAGGAGTTATTAAGCTGGCTAAATACTCATGAATGATTGGGAGACGATTCAAAAGTCCTCCCTAAGTAACCGAGTCGGAGCTGACAATACTCAGTTGTCAGAACCCTGGGCAAGGCTGTCCTACTTATCACCTCAATGCCTGCAAGTGTTTTAAAGGCTAGCTGTCGAGGACAGTATCCAATGATCACAGTTCTGTCACAGCTTAGACGAACAGAGCGGCTCCATGCCAGAAATGCAGGGCTTCTAGGTGAGACTATTCAGCAAGACAAGATGGGAGAGGAAAGGGGTACCAAAATAATTTTCAGGGCCAATTTTCTGGCTCTATGCTGACTTGCGTTGGTGAGATTGTAAACTGTCATTTGCTGGAGTTCAGTAGTTCAGCATGTTCTGGTAGAAGACCAGAAAGCAGTATGTGTGTGTCCTTGGGAATCCCCACGGCAACTGAGAAATTTCTGAGGAGCCAGTGGAGGCTAGAAGGGAATGTGGCATGGATTGCCTGGTTATTGCTGATACCTCGGCCAGTGTGGCTTGCCTTCTGCAGTCTACCTTCAATCCTCAAAACTTGTGGATGCTTACCCTTGGCCAAGCCGGATGAGGCCCAACGGTAGGTGATGGGAATTCAGAGCAACAGATCTAACAGACCATGTCTGCACCCTCACAGCGTGTGCCTTCAAATGGGAGAGAAAGGAATTGAACAGAAACTATTTCTTGGGTTTCCATGTTTAACAAAAACAAACAAACAAACAAACAATAACAAAACCCCAAGGTGACCAGTTCAATCAGAACTTCAAATAAACAATAAATGATTTCTTTAGTATAAATATGTTCAAAGTTTGTTGAGACAGGATCTCTTGAAGTCCTGCTGGCCCTAAAGCACTCTGTAGCCAAGGATAACCTTGGATAACCTTGGACTTCTGATTCTCCTGCCTTTACAAGCACGGGCTACCACACCCAGGTTATATGGCGATGGGGATTGAACCCAGAGATTTGTGCATGCTAGGCAAACACCCTACCAACTGAGCTACATCCCTAGTGTGCTTCTAGCTCTTGGGTGCTTGGATAGTGTATACGCGTCACCAGGCCCAGCTTCTTGTTCTACTTGGCTTTGTTGTGTAATGCTTGGCCCTGGAACCTCCTCTCTGCTAAAGGTGTGCAGCTGAGCTACAGTCTCAGCCCACATTTAACACACAAACTCTGGTTACCTAAGGGCTATGTGATGAAGAGCAGTTGGGTGAAAACCGTATGATAGTTAAGGAGTCAGTGTAAAAACTCAGGGAGGTGCTGGATGTGGTGGCCTTTAGTCCCATCAGGAGGCAGGGGCAGGCAGATCTCTGTGAGTTTGAGGCTAGCCTGGCCTACTAACCCTGTCTTAAAAAAACTAAATAAACAACAACAACAAAAGAACTCAGGTGGGGAAAATGGCTTCCGTACATTGACTTGGAGGCTGGGTGTGGTGGTGCATGACTTTAATCCCAGCACTCGGGAGGCAGAGGCAGGCAGATCTCTGAGTTCAAGGCTAGCCTGGTCTATAGAGTGAGTTCCAGGACAGTCAGGGCTACACAGAGAAACCCTGTCTTGAAAAACAAACCAAAAAAAAAAACAACCCCAAAAGACCAAAAAACTTTGACTTGTCGAGGAACGGCAAGGGTGCTAAGGAAGCTGCCAGAAGGAATGTGCATTTACCCCTTGAGTGTGAAGGGAAGAGATGGGAATGACCTTGAATGACAGGTCGTGGTGGAGCAAGAGGCCCTTTTGGACCTCCTGAGTTGTGTGGTTGGGGGACATATATGTTACTTGGCACCTTACCCGTGTAGGATTAGAACAGAGATCATATCTAAAAATCCAGATTTTGGGAGTCATCCAATTACATCTGAAGCCCCGAGAGAGCAAACGCATTCCTTTAAGAAATGCAGATTTAGGAATGAGGAGAGCCAAAGATAGAACCTGGAGCACAATCTGTATTTCAGAGAGGAATGCAGAAAATGAGCCAAGAGGAGAGGCTGAGTGGGAAGAGCCTATGGAAGGAGCGAAGATGTCACCGAAGCTAAGAAACGGGAGGTGTGAGAAGGGCCTCCATAGTCGCGCAGCGTCCACCAGATAATTCTTCATTGAGGAAGGTAGCCATCACCAGCCAGAGGTTTATCTCAGGTGCCAAGGGAGAGGGGCTGTATTCCTTTTCATTAAAAAAAAAAAAAGTTTTATTTTAATTATGTGTAGATTGTGTGTGTGTGTGTGTGTGTGTGTGTGTGTGTGTGTTTTGTACACATGAGTACAGTGCCAAGGGGGGCCAGAAGGAGGGTGTGGATTTCCTGGAGCTGGAGTTATAGGTGGTGATGAGTGCTTGAAACAAAACAGTACATGCTCTTAACCTCCGAGTCATCTCATCAGCCACTGTATTCCTTTTAACTTAGTAATTTATGTTGAGAACACAGGAGTCAGAAGGACTGGTTATAAGGGTAGACTTATAACTCGTGGGCAGCATCAGCAAAGGCTTATAGAAAATCCCTTTTGCCAGTATCCTAATGATTGTACAAAGTACAGGATAGGAGTACTTAAGGGTAGCTTAACAGGTGAATATACTATCTATCTATCTATCTATCTATCTATCTATCTATCTACCTATCTATCTATCTATATCTATTAATATGTTACAGTCAAGTTGACCTAGTATCTAGGACAAACGTACTCAAAGGTGAGAAGCTTGGCATGATGGCTCATGTCTGGAGCACTTGGGGAGGCTGAGGCAGAAGGATAGGTATGAATTCAAGGACTCTGATTCATAAAACAAAAACAAACAGCTGGCGGATGGAGCTCAAAAGGTGGAATGCTCGCTTGGCATTCGCGATGTCCTGGGTTCGATCTAAACCCTGTGCAAAGCCAGGTGTGGCGGCTCATATCACATCTGTAAGCTAGCACTCTGTCAGGGGAGGCAGAAGCCTAGACTCTTCGGGTGTCTGGGCCGAGGATGTTATGGTGGGTCAGTACTTTTCTCAGTGCTAGGATGGAACGGTTGATTAAAAACAAACAAACAAACAAACAAGAAAACTGCTGGCTCTCAGCTGGCTTCCTCCTTTTCACTTTCTTTGGTCCCGGCCTCAGCCCACAAAACAACCTGCCCACATTTAGTGAGTATTCCCAACTCCAGTTAGTCCTCTCTAGAAACACCTTCACAGATGTACCAAGACACACGTCTCACCAGAACCCCTGCCCCAGTTTCTGTCTGTTTTTTTGTGGGGTAGGGGGACCTGCAGAGTCTCATGAAGTTCAGGCTGGCCCCAAACTCGCTGTGTAGGTGAGGATTTCATCCTCTTGTGCCCACCTCCCAACTGCAGGGATTCCCGACTGCACCATGGTACCCAGTGAGTCTAAAGGATTCCAAATTCAGTCATGTTGACAAGGAAGACTGACCCTCAGCCATGCTGAGGGTCAGCCTTCCAGGATCCAGACAACTCCAACCTCTGGGAGTCTGTGAGGGAAATTTGAGGCTGGGTTTGTACGGTAAGACGCTCCATCTCAACTGCGGGTGGTACCATCCCATGGATTGTGGTCCTGGGGCTTGAAAAGGAGAACAAGCGCTGAGGGCCAGAGTTGTTCTCTCCTTCCTGCCTCGGGCTCTGAAGCTATGTGTCCTCCACCATGACAGACTACCCTCACACGACCCTCACACGGAGCCAACAGAAACTTTTCTCTTTTTATTGCCACAGAAAAGAGATTCAGGACGGCTCGGGAAGTGCCTTGGAGGTTGCACGTGGGGCTCAAACATATCTCTCCCTGTAAATGGGTTTCCTGTGAGAGCCCTCGAAAACTGTAGGTTTATAGCTGGGAAAACCCATGTGGTCTTACACGTGGTTCCTTACTGTGTTCATTTTTTTTTTTTAAAACAGGCTCTCACTGACTGACCTAGAACTCAGTCTCACAGGCTGGCCTCGAACTCACAGAGATCTGCCTGTCTCTGTCTCCTGAGTGCTGGGATTAAAGGTGTACACTACCACGCGTGGGTCTTACTCTTTTTGAGACAAGGTGGCTTGCTGTACCCGAGTCCATCCCTTTGGCCAGGCTGGTGGACCATGGAGCCCCAGAGATCCTCCTCTCTGTCCCCGATCCCACCAGCCTTGAGATTACAGACTCAGCTTTTCCCAGGGTGCTAGGGAACCGAACTCAGGTCCCTCATGCTGTGTGGCAGACACTTCGCAGACTCAGCTCTTTCCCCATGTCTTATTACTACCTACTGCTTCCAATGTCACCCCAGCCCACAGTGAGACCCCAGGAAAAACAAAAGAAAAAAGTCTAGAAGTAGCCAATATTTCCTTAAGAAAACCTCAAAATAGATTTCAAATATTTATCAAAAAGTTTAGCAGAAAATTATAAAGGATTTGATCATCTTCACCCACCCACCCACCCACTCATCCATCCATCCATTCATCCATCCATCCATCCTCCTATCTTTTTTCGAGATAGTGTTTCTCTTTGTGTAGTCCTGGCCGTCCTAGAACTCACTCTGTAGACCAGGCTGGCCTGGAACTCACAGAGATCCACCTACCTCTACTTCCCAAGTGCTGGGATTAAAGACATGCGCCACCACCACCAAGCCTTCATCTTTTATCTTTCAATACTAGCAGAAAACAAAACAAAACACAACCTCTATAGGTGCTAATCTAATGCTCCAAATGACTACTTTAAAATGTCAAGCTAATTGTGATCTCATGGAGTTGTGGAGAGTGGCGTGTGTGGAGGGGGATCCAATGTGACCCATCATGTCATCATCTCTGTCCTTAACAGGCTTCTTGACTCATAGTGACAGTTATAGAAAATTTACATACCATGTAAAAAGGCAAATTAGTGGGTCTAGAGAGATGGCTCAGCAGTTAAAAGCACCGGCTGCTCTTCCAGAGGACCCAGGTTTGATTCCCAGGACCCACATGGCTGCTTGCAACCATCCGGTTTCAGGGGATCTGATACCGTCTTTTGGCCTCCAGAGGAACCAGGCACATACTTGGTGCACAGACATATATGTAGACAAAACACATGAAATAAAAAAAGGGACTTAGGAGTGAGTGTATGTTAGGAGTGCTCCAAAGCTGAGGAGCCAGGGAGGGCTTCTGGGAATGACATCCATTTAGACCTAAAGATACGCAGGCGTTACTCAGACAAAAGTGGAGAAGGCCAGAGACTCTTTCAGAAAGAGGGAACGATGACATGTGTAGACTTGACAGCAAGGAGAAGGAGGTCACATTCAAAGAACGGAATGTTCACCAAGCCCGGTTCCTACAGTGTTCAGCGGATGAGGCAAGGGAGGCCCTGTGATGGGTTACAGGATAGAAGCCCTCCTAAGTTATGTTTACAGTCTAATGAGGAGCCGTGCAAAGGTCTGAGCAGAGGGATGGGGGGATGGTGTCTTTAGAAAGACTCCCAGAGCATCAGCGTGGAGGCTGCTATGGAAGCTGGCCAGGCTGGGGATGAGGAGAGCTGGTAGTGATCATATCTAAACTGACTGGGGGGGCTGGAGGTTGAAGGTGGGCAACGGACATGGACAGTTGGACTGTAATCAACAGGGTGGGGTGATGGAGTGGATAAGAGAGAAGGAAGGATATAACCAGTGAGAGCTGTTTCTGAGACTGTATGCCTTGAACTATAATTACCTGGAAAAGGAGGATCGATCCAACAACCTCTGGATCACATCTGTCGGGGAGTGCCCAAGGCAGGATTAGAAAGAAGTTCACCCCCAGTGCCGGCCATGGGGAAAGGCCTCAAGGACAGGGCTCTGGAACTAGATGGCTCTTGGAACGAGGTGGGGTCAAACGCACCCAGAGGGCCGAGTCTTCCCAGTACTCATTACTCTGACTTTGGTTTCCCCGGGGGAATGTATTCTATACCCTCTTGCCAGACAGTTCCCAAGGACTGTCATTAACCAGAGATGGAGGCAATTTGCAGTGAGGGACCAGAAGTCAGAATTCCCGGAAGTGTCTAGAGAGATGCTCAGGGGCTCCAAGTGGCAGCTGTGTAAGCCTGAAGGTCCAAGCTCCTGCACCTCAGAACCCACATAAAAAGCTGGATATTGTGATGTGTATGTGTAAGGCCAGCAAGGGCACTCAGGTCCCCGTCCCCCCCACATTCTCGGCAGCTAGAGGCTAGAAGTGTACACCCCGAGGAAAACAAAACCCGACAGCAGCCACGCCCATGGCAGAAGGCCTTAGTTTTACTGAGAACATGTTTACTTTTAGGTGCTTGAGGACTGAATGATGTCATGCCACCCACGGGATGCACAGAACACTGTGGCATCTGCAGATGGTATGGACGGATGCAGGGGCAAGTAGGAGGTTAAGATGAAGATACAACACAGTGACCAGGCATGGTCTTCACTGCAGGAGATTCACCCCTAAGATCCCCTCCAGGAAGGAACTAAGACTCTGAGGCTTGAAACCTGGGAACCCCAAGGCTTTCTGATGGTGGTAGAGGACAGGGGTTGGTGGTTGGGGTGGTGGGAGGGTGGTGTCATATACACGGATGGAGCCCCATGGCGTTTTCTTCCCTCAGATGCTTTCCACACTTTCTCATTCCCTCCTCCTAGACTCAGTAGTTGGAAACAAGCTGGAGCATGGGTTCTTGTCACGGGAGTCAGAAGCAAAGGGCAGAGGAGCGTCTATCTTTCTCAGCAGAGTTCTTCCCACCACCATTTCTGAACAGAAGAACTCTTAACTTTCCCTAAAGCCCCAAACTTCTGACTCTCTGATGCTTCGGGGTAGAGCTTCCAGACATCATCACCTCCTCTCTTGTCCTCACCTTTCTTCTTCCTTTGAATATGGCCAGCTATCACTGATTTGCCAGATAGGCAGAGCTAAGAATTAATGTATCTAGTCACTCCTCAGGGCCTGAGGCCATTCAAACATTTAGAAGCCCCCTAAAGTGCTGCCCACTAGGAATAAGCCCCCCGTCCTTCAGGTCTTCTAGTCAAAGGCCTTTACTGGGGGTGGGTGGGGAGGGGTGGGGGGTGTTCTGGGCTGAAGCTCTGGAAAGGGAAGGAGGTGTTCCCACAGAAAGTGTGAGATCTGTTTTTCAGTTCAGTTCTGGAGGTTAACAATGAAAAACTGGCGATGACTTCTTTTAGGGGTATGTTCTTGAAAATACATATGAAAACAAAAATCTCCATTCTATCAAGTTTGCTGTTCTTAATAAGAAATGCTCCTCGACTTGGATGTGACCATCTACACATCTGCTACAAATCATTCAATTTACTCTTCTAGGGTTAAATATTGCAATGATTCCTTTAAAAACAGGCTAGCAAATGTTACATGTTAAACCCTCTACAAATTACACATACCTAGGCCTATCTTGGTTTTGAGCTTAAAAAAAAAAAAAGTGCAGCTCAAAACCTTCAGCCGCTGCAATTGAGGGGTTAGCCTGCAAGGCCTTTGACGGGGAGATAAAGAACAGGCTTTTCTCCACGCCCCCCTCCCTCCAGGAACACACCTTTTGTGTGCTCTGCCTAGCCGAGGAATTTCCCAATTCCAGAGTGGAAGGAGGGGGAAAGCATGGTGGCTACAGGCTTTTACAGAGCTGGCTTCCAACCACAAAAGATTACATAAAAACAAAAAGCAAAAAAAAACGAAGCTGGGATTCTCTGATCCACCGGAGGAAACGCAAGGCTTTCCGTGTTAGCAATAAAAACATCAATAACAAAAATCCCAAAGGGCTTGGGATTCCTTTGGTTTCTGTTTGGCATGAGAAGGGTATGTTTTCTTTGTCCTGTCCTTATCTACTGTACTCAGATAATAGTTTTACTTCATTCTTGTAGTCAAATTACTATTTTACTGTTGCTCAAAGCAGAACGGTATACAAGGTAGTCTTGCATATGCAGAATGTTAGAATGGACCTTTTTGTAGGGATTGTTTTGGAAGAGTGGTCGTGCCTCCCAACCCCAACTCAGAAGCTGTCTCTGTGGCTGTGAAACTCAATGATTTTGCAAAATGGGTTCAGATGGGTGCTTTGTTTTGTTTTTTTAACTATCAGTTTATCTGGCCAAAGAGGTTTCTCTGAAGCCCTCATTGTAAAAATAGAAACGAGAGAATCTGCTAGAAATGGTTATCTTTTACTTTTTGGTTGTTTCTGGTTTAAAAGCAGATGCAATGCTAGCTCCTGTCTTTTGTGCAAATGGTGAGTGGGGCCGTGAAACTGAATTCCCCCAGCCAAGGGTTGACCAAGAGACTGGGCTTGACAGAGCCCCCCCCCCCCCCAAGTCTTTGGCATTACAAATCCGTGGGGCAGCTGCACAGCTGGATTCCTAGGATAAGCAAGTTAGACTTTGGTTTAGGGGGCACAACTCTTGTAACCATTTAAATGCTGTTTCCCTAAGCTTTCAGGGCTATGGAGGGAGTGGGGGAGGGGCAAGAGAGCACTTTAAGTACAAAAGATTTCAAACCAACCCATGACCTTCCTCGGACATCTGCACGATCAAATTCCATATATTGTAACAGGGCGCCAGCCTATCAGGATCTCCGATTAGCAGGTCCTTGTACGCTCTTCAATGCACATAATTTTTTTTTTTTTTACATGCAGATTAACAACGGCCTACCTTCAGAAGAAGGAAAAGGCTTCCTCTCAAATGAAATCAAGTCCAGGCAAGGGTGAAACTCAACGCACAGAGTGTGTTGGGTGGCATTGTTCTCTGGCTTCCAGAAGATGAGAGTTTCAATTTCATCATCTTGTAACACTGGCAAACACGATGCTGTGGTTGGCAAAAATCTGCCGACTGCATGGGTCTTCCCAAACCTGGGCCGAGACGCGCTGCAACGCGGGCATCGTGGCACAGGCACAGGCTGAAACTAAAGAACTCTCATGTGAGACAGTAATTCAACTCATTTGCATGAAAAGTCTCCAGGAGCAAAAGATCTTTTACAGTGTCCATCCCACGGGCGCCCTAGCACAGAGAACAATGGCTTCCTCAACGGAAGTTAATGCAAGGGGACACTGAGATTTCAAAGGAAAACCTCCTCTGTCCGCTTTGCAGACATTCACCAGTCCGCTTTAAAATAAAGCACTCGGGAGTGCTTCTGCTGGGAGTCTTCACGGCTCCTCCACTGAGAGTTTGGTCTTCAGAGTTACAAGCAAACAAGAGAGAGCCTTTTTAGGAGGTAATGGTGGCAGTTGTTGTTTTTTTCAGATCCTTCCATTTTGTCCGACTTCCAGTCAGCACAATTAGCTCGACATGGAGGTTTCTCTTGTTCTAAAAAAAAAAAAGAACCCTTTCAGTGGCGTGCTCGACTGTGCACAATATGGGCACCAGGACACAGGGCTGGGAAACAGCACACTTCATCTGGCACAGAAGGAATCGCGCTCTCTGTCTCTCTCCCTCTCAGATGGGTGACGATCATCTCCCTTCCTGGCCTTTGGCTGGGTTTCTGTATGTATCTTTTTTGCCTGTGTTCTGTAAAAGCCATGACCACCTGCTGTATGTACAAAACTTGTGCTTGTTACATTCGTGCTTGTTACATTTCCCTTACAGAACTTGAAAGACCCAGCTATGACATCGTGTTTACTCAATATCATTCCCCCAGTTTAAAAAAAAAAACACACACACACACACACACCACCCTACATGAACCGAACATGCCATGCTTCAATCTGGCCCCAGTGGCTTTTTCTCGGAAAGCAAAACGTGTGTCTTTTTACACCAGGGCTTTCTTCCCACCCCAGGGGTGTCTTCCATTCTTTTGTGGCTCAGTTGAAGGCGAAGAGGGCTCCAGACCACTAACCAACAGAAGGGAGCCCTTTTCTTCCACCTCCTGGGAGAATCTCAGATTGAATTTATCTGAAGATAGCTTGCTCTCTTCTTACTTATTTGCCACCATTTACGAGGAGGACAGCACACAACCACCACCTTGGCTTCAAGATCCCGGGTAGAGAGGCTCACGGGCATTTTTTTTTTTTTTTTTTTTCTTTCCAACCATCTTTGGCGAGGCCTTGCTTCCTTCCACTCCAGTAAGTCGCGGCTTGGGGCCATGGAAAAGGACTGGGTGAGAGTCTCAAGTGTCCGTTTGAAAAAAGACAGCAAACCAGCACCCCCCGCTCGGCCCCCGTCCCCCAGCACCGCCACCAGCACCTCCGGGCCGGGCCGAGCCGGGCCGGGCCGCACCGCGCGCCCGCAGCCGTCTACCCGGGGGGACGAGGCGCCGCCGGGCCGGTGGGGCGTCGCGGCCGCGGGCTTCGCGCTCCGCCGCCCGGCTCGGGCTCCCTTCCCCCACGGCGCCCCCTCCCCCTCGCCGCGCTCCCTTTTGTTCGCTCGCCGCCCGCCCGCCCGGGCGGCCCGAGCGCTAGGCCCCGGCGTGGCCCGGGCCGAGCCACCGCCACCACCGCCACCGCTACCACCGCCGCCGCGCGGCCTAGAGCCCGCGCCCGGGAGCGGGGGCCGGCGTCCGGGCGCACGGCGAGGCCGCGGCGGCGGGGGGGAGCCCCAGGGTGGCGAGGCCCGGCTCCCGCTCTCGCACACAGACCCCCGGCGGCGGGGAGGCGCGACACGCCCGTAGCATGGAAGCCGCCGCCGCCGCCGCCGCCGCCGTCGCCGCTCGCACGGCAGCGGGCGCAGCAGCAGCAACAGCAGCCGCCGGCGGCGGCGCGCGGAGCAGAGGTCGCCCGAGCCGCGGCCCGGACACCCGGGCTTGAGCGCTGCGGAGGCCCGCCCGGCCAGGGGGTGGGTGTGCGCTGGGGACACGGGGGCCGCGGGGGTCCGGGCGGACGGGGGGTGGGGCGGGAAGGGGGGGAGCGTCGGGCCCCTCGTGCCACCCCGCGGGGTCACGGCGAGCGCGAGGCTCGGGCCCCTTGGCCTGAGTGGCGGCGGCCTGTCCCACCCTGGCCTTGGGGACGGCCGGCCTTCGCGCCCAGCCAAGCTTCTGGAGGTGGGGGGGCCCCCTCCCCGAGGCAAAGGCCGGTGTTGCTAGGCCCCACCGGCTCCAGAGGGGGCCACGTGAGCGCGGGCTCGCCTCCCCCCCGCCAGAGCTGCTTGTGCACAGATGATTTTTTTCCCCCCCAAGGCCTGGGTGCCCCCTCTTTCCCTAGCTGCCCCTTGACTTGACCCCCTAGCGCCCCACACCTCAGCAGTGTACTACCCAGAGGTGAAGAAGGGATTTGGACGTCTCCCCCCCACCCTCCATACTCCCCCCCCCCCAGGTGCTTGAAAGAAGAGAAGGTTGGAGGACGAGGAGGAGGAGGAGACTGGGGGGGCTGCTGCTGCTGCTGCTGGTGGTGGTGGTGGTGGTGGTGGTGACAGGGCTGGAGGAGAAGGACGGAAGGGAGGAGGGGGCTGGGTGGGGTGGGGGGTGACAGGCAGAGAGGAGCCTGGTCAACCAGCCAGCACCACTCTGCTCAGGAGGCCAGGCCGGCTCCTGCAAGCCGACGACGCATCCTGTGTGAGGAGACACACACATAGAATTGCTTTCTTGGGGGCTCTCTTTTGTCAGCCACCAACACAAGAGAACACACACTTGACACACACGTACACAAAGATCTGAGCCAGGTTGTGGGAGGTAAGTGGGGGAAAAAGAGAAGGAGGGGGAGAGAGAAAAAAAAAAAAAAAGAAGCAGTGTCTGCGGTGGGCTTCAGGGTGGAGGGGAGGGGGATGAGCCCCGAGAGGCTGTTGGGGGGGCTCGCGAGGTGAGCATTTATTTCCAGGGCTCTGTGCTCGTGTGGAGGGGGCACACACAATGACCTTTCCCTCCTCAGGAAAGCCCTAAAAGGGAGAGGCAACCTCCCCCCCCCACCCCCCCACCCCCAGCCAGCTCCCAACCCTGTGCTGATGATTTTCAGGGACTTGTTGGCAACTCAGCGAGGGTTGCCATAGCTTTTTTATGTAGGGTGACCAGAACCGGCTGAAACTGGTTTGAGGCAGATCAGCTCCTGAACACAATGCAGTCACTGAGCTACTACAGTGGGATAGCAGCTTCCTCCCTTCATGGCAGCCAAAAGCAGAGGACCTTGCAGGAAGGTACCATGCCAACACAGTATGTAAACGCACACGTAGACACCACACAGCACTGGTACGTGACTAATGGCACCCTAGAAGAGCCAGCGTAGAGATGATGGGAGAAAGGTGCAGCTCTGCAGGGTCTCAGATGAGTTGGGCTTTGCCTGCCTTTTTTTTCTTTTGCTTAAGGGATGGACAAGGAGCTGAGATTTATGACCCTTATTAAAGAAAAAAAAAAGTATGTGCCTTATTAGGGTGGGGACACTTGGTTTGTGCAGTCTCTCTCTCTCTCCGTGTGTTTTTAAGGAAACAACCAGAATGAACTGATGGGTTTGTAATGGCAGTTTGTTGCTACTTTGCATGCCTTTTTTTCTCTTGCAGCCTATGTTCTGTTTTGTGCTTTTCCTTGTAGATGCTACTAAAGGGTGTTGGGGATACTTGGGACTATGATGAAGGCCAAAAGGTAACAATATTGTTCTAGGACACGAGCATAAATGCGTTCCAGTGATGCTGTCAGCCATACATGCTGTCTTTTTTTTTTTTTTCTCCTCCCTTGTAGGCCTGTTGACTGGGGCTGCTTTTAACCCTTTCCTATTTGCAGAGAATGCAACCGTGCGACAGTAACTGAGCACTGGTCCAAAGTCTTTTCAAAAGGTCAAGGTTCACAAGGTGAGATATGCTATTTTTAGCATGAATTTAAATATTAATTTGCACATCCATTCTGACACAGACCGACAGTGGATTGGTACCCTGGAGATGAGTGGGGTTCAGAGTGGGGACCACATACCTTTCACGTTATCCATGTGTAAGGGGTCCCACTGACTTTTTTGATGGTGTTGGTATCAAGGAGCGATCTGAATGCCTTCATTAAATCGCATGTGCCTGGGCATTTGAAAGAGGCAGGCCTGGAAAGGCATGTCTAGAGGGTGGTAGGCGGCTGGGCCTTGTGGAGAATGCACTGCTTTCTGCATAGAAGCAGTCCACATGGCACATTTTGCCCACAATTGTAAAAAAAAGAAAGAAAAAGAAAGAAAGAAAGAAGAGCTTCATCAAATCGAAGTAGCCCAGCCAGCTTTTTAGGACTGGAGGAGCCTGGAGGTAGATTCGTCTTTTGTTCATCCATCACCTCTCCTCTTTCCATGCTCTCCGTGCTGACCCGAAAGGTTTTCCAGTCAAGTGGTGGAATGTCTTTTATTGATTTGGGGGGCTGTCGACAGTGAGTTTGCCATGGGATTATTTGTGGCATCCATTTCAGTGTGGAATGCTAGCGAAGGACTAGGAGGAACCCAGGTCTGCCGGGTTTTATCTGTGTAGAAATGACTGTTAGCTTGCAGCCCCACTGTAGTGGGTGGAAGAAAATGTCTAATGCTTTACTGCAGTTAGAATTGGGCCGGCAAAAAAAAAAAAAAATGGAGACTAGAGCTTGGAGAGGAGAGGAGAGGAGAGGAGAGCAGCAAATTAGCGAGGAACAAAGGCTCTGGGAGCTTCCAGGAGAACACTAAACGTTTTGCCTTGGGGGTTCCTTGTGCAAAGAACTGCAACTTCCCCAAACAGGAAACCAGTCACACCAGTCAGATCCAATATGATCTCAGCAGCAGAGCTGGTTCTGCCTTTCTTTCTGCTGGGTTGGTAAAAGTGCAGTCAAGAGGAGCCCATGGGAGACCTGATTGCAAATACATTTTCTCTCTTTGAAGTGCGTATCATGTCCTCTCTGGCTTCAGCAGACTAGTCTAGTCAGAAATGCGAAGGAGCTGAGAATTGGTGAAGTTGTGTGCTGGCAGTGGTGGGCATCTGTCAGCAGTGGAGGGCATTAAGTATCCAGGGGGTTTTATTGTTGGAATTTCTAGGGGCGGCGGTGTGTGTGGGGGGTCGGGACACTGCAGAGAGTCGCCTGTGTGCTGGCACTGTCAGAAAAGGGGGGAGACTGGAGTGCATGGCTAGCTCGGAATATTTTATGGAGTATTTAATAGAGATAAATGTGATCTCAGACGGATATACCAGCAAATAGCTTCCACGATGGAACAAGGTTCTTTGCAAATCACTGTGCTAAAATTGGTTTTCAATTCTACCTCATTTTCGACTGCCCAAGTTCTGCAGACAATTGTGGTCGAGAGAATGCTTGTCGAGCATATCCCCATCTATACTGCGTGGTGGGTTGGCCCCTGCATTTCTGGTGCCAACGAAAACTCAGATGGCTAATGTGATAAGCCTTAATTAGCTTAATACAATAAGCCATTCTATCGTTTAGTCCTTCATTCCTGTCTTTCTAGGGGCAGGGGTTTTTATTTAACTTTCACAGCTCGCCCCTTGCAATGACCGTTTCTTGAGAATGTGTTTTAAAAAAGCCCTTTTTAGGTACGGCATGTCATGGAATGTTCTGGTCTGGTGTACTCTCTTGGTGCTTTTAGCTTTGTTCTTTCCCCTCCCCTCCCCCAGAAGTCTCTCCTGAAAATAGCATTTGTTTTGCATTTAGGCCAGTCTTTCCAGCTGCAAATGCTGTTGGAGGCTGGGGAGCTGGTTCTCTGGCAGCAATCATGAGCTCATCTTGGATTGGAGCTGGCCTCAGGTGTTGATCTCACGCTGGGCTGTAACAAGGTAGCAGGCCCACATCTCTGGGGGTGGGGGGAGAGGGACCCTGGGACCCAGAGCATTCTGGAGAATAAGCAAGGGCATGCTCCTTCCTGGGAGAGCCGGGAGGGAACACCATGGCACCCATCCTGGAGCTGCAGCTGACGCCTGCTTGCTGTTTCCTGAGGCGGTCTCTGAGGCGGACCTTCGGGCCTTCCCTGTCTGCAGCAGGAATGTGCGGGTTTGGCGAGAGCACACTGGAAAGAGAGTGTAACTGGGCGGTGAACACTTGCCTGTTTTCATCCCTTGCCTGATGTTGACTCATATTTTCCATGTTAAGGAGCTCTCAATGCAAGGTTGTTGCCTTTTTTTTTTTTTTTTTTTTTTTTAACAGCTCACACTAACCTGGTTCAGGATTTCATTCTTTGTTCACAGACTCCCTTTCTCACGGTCCTTCCCTCCTGTCCTTCCTCCCTCTCCTCTTTTCTCTGACACCCCACCCACCTTGGAGACAGAGTTTATTAGATAGCCCAGGCTGCCCTCCAACTTCAGCCTTCTACCTGGACTCTTGAGTGTTGAGATTACAGACATGTGCCACCACACCTAGCCCAGCCCTGTGGCTCCTTTTTAAGAACAGTCTAGGAAGGAGGTAGACCTCATTTAAGTGGTCTTTTTTTTTTTTTTTTTGCTTACACTTTTGGCTAGGCTGAGTTACAGTGTTAGGATTTGGTCCCTGCCCCCCCCTCCCCCGTCTTTGGAATCTTTCCTGAGCTTCTGTGTTGTGTGGGTTTTGAGTAACCTTGCCCACGTCCTTGGTAGAGTTCAGCCTTGCTAAGGACAGCTGGTGCAGAAGTTGCCCTGATGTGGAACCTTAAAAAGGAATGGTAGTACAAGGTGACAAGGATCTGAAGGCCATTGGGGGCTGCTCCTTCCTCAGCCCCCAGAGATCTTTCCTTCACAAACGGTCGGAACTGAAACTGCAGCCCTCACAGCAGCAGCAGCAGCACAGAAGCCCGTATGATGGTGTTAAGTATGTTTTAGGGATGATCACTAATGAAGGTATGGATTTAAGATGTTCAATTTACACCCAGTGACATTTGCTCAGGTGTACAGTGGGTTTTGACATGTATGCAGAGCCACCTCCGAGTTGACCTAATCCATGCAGAATAACTCCGTCATGCTGCACTTCTTGCTGCCCCTTTGAGGCCACCTCTTCCCCACCTGAGCCCCTGGCAGCCACAGTCTGTCTCCCTGCAGTTCTGCTCTTTCCTGGCCATATTGTTTGAGTTTTCCCAGGATGCCCCCAAAATGGCGTCTTCACTTGGCAAGATGCACCCACAATGCGTCCTTACTGCGTTGTGTATTGATTCTTGGTCCTTTTTCTTGCTGAGTACTATTCTGCTGTGTGGATATACCACGGTTTGTTCATCCTTTCTCTGGTTGAGGAACAGTATTGTTTCCAGTTTCAGGTGATTGTGGGAAAAACTACCACAAGTGTCTGGGTACAGGTTTTTTGCATCAGCATTTTTTGTTTTATTTTGTTGTAAATAGTTGGCAATATTTGGTACATGTGTGTGAATTTGAAGTGAATGGAATAAATTCAGCTCACTGTATCGTACGGAAGAGAACTGACCTTGACAGCTGCAGTTAAGACTTTGCAGAGACAGAACTGGTGGCCATGAAGACACTGGAGAGAGAGATGCTCCTGATAACAGACCGCTCTAACGGGATGACATGCTTTATCACCCTGAACTAATCGGAATTAGCCAAAATGGAAACCGAAAGCTGCAAGTGGTGAAACAGCCTTTTATTTCTTCCGGCAGTGTTTTTCATCTCGAGACTAGTTTGGCAGTTTCGCTTGTTTTCCGTGAAACACCACACACTAACAGAACTGAGATTTTGGAAAAGGATCCGGCAGATCTCTGTTGAAATCTTGATTGTCTGTGGTTCTCTTCAAAAATGCCAGGTGTGTCTGCCATTTGAAGTCACGGCTCCCTTGCAGGGAGGTGTAGGGAGTTGGGCACTGTCATGGCGATGATGGCGTGGAGAGACTTGAAAACAAGTCCTTTATTTTATTTTTTGAGACAGTCACCCTCGTTTATAGCCCAGACTGTCCTGGAACTCATTTTGTAACTGAGGCTAGTCTCTAACCCTTAGTGTTAGATTTCTTTCTTTCTTTCTGTTTGGGTTAAAATCATTTGAGTTCGTGAGGGAGGAAGCGAGAGCTGAGGATCAAATCACTCTGGGTCAGGCAGACGAGGCAGAGGCAGTGGTGGTGCTGAGGGAGGTGAACCCGGGAAGTGTCAGCTGTGCAGGTGTGAGGAGGGTTCCTGCCACCGGGTACCAGAGGCTTGATGGTTTTGAGCAGCAGGCAACATCCGTGTTCTGGGGATGCTGAGGAAACAGGAGCCCAGAGATGAGAGTAGGAAGTGGTCCACAGAGCTGTCACACAACTGACTGGCCATCCGCTGTCACCGTCTGGGAGAAGCCCTGAAGAGGGGGCTTCGCAGTGGAACCTGGAAAGTCCGTGAACGTGTGGGGCTGGCCAGGGTTCAGGAAGAGCATGTACGCAATGGAGCAGTGATCGGAAGGTACAGGGAGAGCCTGGTAGGCGTGTGGTAGCCATATTGATGCCCCCGAGGCAGAGAAGGGCAAGCAAGGCGGATGAGGATCTTTCTGTGATCTGGACACTAGTATTAGCAGAAAGTTTTAGCCTTCGTCCCCAAAGTCTCGTGGGAATACCTGGAAATGGAATGGAAGCTGTTGAGGCTAGAGGTAAGGAGATCAAATGGGTCACCTGCAGCAGTTTAGGGAGAAAATCTGTGTCTTTACATTGAAGGCTAGGCACATTGCTTACGAGAGCGGAGTGGAGGGGTAGTTCTGCAGGGGTCAGTGGCATATGGTGGCACCTGACTGGATCTGGGGAGTGAGGGGGCAGGAGGGCTGACAGAGGGTCCCGGAGGTGACATGTTCCTGGCAGCTGGTCCTCTCTGTTCTGAGGTGACCACGTCAGAGGCAGAAGAGTGGTGGTGAAGAACCCTGATCTGTCAAATTCAGGTTTGGGCACGGTTGCCTGGGCCAGGGCCCTCTGCCTCTTAGCTCTTTTGGTGTGGCTAACTGGGCTAGAGGTCAGACTGGGCGGATGGCAGCGTCACAGCTCTCAGTGGAGGAACCAGTTTGGAGATTACCTGTGGGTGCCTAAAACTCAGAGTACCGAGCCTTCTGTGCGGTAGGTTTTTCCTGTTCATATATACTTGTGAGAAAATGAGGCAGTTCTGGACACAAAGTGGAAATGAGAAGGAAGAGAGAGATGCTTTTGTCTTTATGTGCTCTGAAAACGAGGAGAGAGGTAAAGTGAGTTGAAAGTGATGAGAATAAGAGATTGACAGTAGTTTCTAATAACAGGGCAACATTGATAACATACTGTAATAAAGATTATTTAGAGCAGGAATTGTTTATTTTCTGGAATTCTCGCTTTAATATTTTCAGACTGTTGACCTTCGTAACTGCAACCTTGGAAAGTGAAGTCACAGATAAGGGGAGACGTCTCATTAGCATAGAACAGTGGTAACAGAAGACAGGTGGGAACAGTTTGGGGTTCCCTAAGAGAATGGCTTGGGCAGCGAAAACATCAAGAGGACTTAAAATGCATTGTTCCAGAACGTTGGGGTGGAGCTCAGGGGTGGCTGGCACGGGAGGGGTCTTGGGTTTCATCTTTAGCACTGTTGGAAACTGTTGGAGAGAGAACATCTTTAGGAAGGGACAAAACAGTTTCCACAGTTAACATCTGCAAGCACCAAGTATCTGGTGGGGTCTTTGTTGTTGTTATTTGTTTGTTTGTTTGTTTGTTTTTGAGACAGGGTCTCACTCTGTAGCTCTGGCCTCCAACTCAGAGATCTGCCTGCCTCTGCCTCCTGAGTGCTGGGATTAAAAATGTGCACCTCTATGCCCTGCTTTTAGCCTGTGAGTTTTAAACTTAGATGATTTTAACTAATGCTGAGGCAATGAGATGAGCCATCCCATTGGACAGTGAGGAAACTGAGGCAAAGACTCTGGCTAAAGGAGCCCAGATCATGAGTGGTGTTAGAGGTAGGATTTGAGACATGCTCCCTGCTCCCTCCTACATGGATAGTACTGGGGTATGCTGGCTCAAAGGAGGGTCCCCAGAGACAGCAGGTACCACAGGCAGAGCTACTGAGCTGCTGAGGCTGGTGGATGACTGTGCCCTGAGCTGCTAAGACTGGTGGGTAACTGTCCCCTGAGCTGCTGAGGCTGGTGGGTGACTGTGCCCTGAGCTGCTGAGGCTGGTGGGTGACTGTCCTCTGAGGCTTCAGTGATGAGTTCGGAGATACACCAAGAGCCTTCTCAGCACACCCAGAGGAGAATATGTTCTCTGTACCAGAGCTGGTTCTAGAAATAGCACATTGGAAGGACGGAAGTTCTCCTGGGCACAAATTGGAAGCAAGAAGGAATAGAGAGATGCTTTTGTCTTTATGTGCTCTGAAAATAAGAGAAAAGCAAAGTGAATTGAAAGCGAGATGAGAATAATGCAACTATAAATAAACATAGCGTTAAGAATTCTTTGGATCATCTTTTTCAGGCAGGACGTTCGAGAGGGAAGAGCAAATTCTGTTTGATCGACATCTGCAGACAGAAACATAATTTTAGAGAAATGCCGAGTGGCTTCCTTGGCTGTCACGGGCCTCCCCACTAAGGCTGCTGTCTGCTTGATGGTCTTTTGGCCCCCACACCAGTGTGTATGGTTTTCACTAAAGTTGATTGTTACACCTTTACACAATTAGAACTTCCTGGCATGTAGAACAGTCCTGGAGACCTAAAGATAAACAGGTGTTTGCTCAACTTCAGCCTTTTCCTTTTGAGATGTAGACTCATTTTGGAGGCTGATTCTTGGGGCTAGTAATTGGCATTGTTTTTTGTGATTTGTGTTCGAAGGGATAGATTATAGCAATCTGAATGCTATGACAAGAGTGTTGACAAGCTACATAGGTTGGATCATCAAAGCCCACTGCTTTAATAGATCTCAGCTGGATTTAGTTCAGATGTAATTTATAATTTTTGCCTCATTTTTTACAGTTAACCCAAATGGAGGGCAGGCTTATCAGGTAGTTCAGAGTAGATAGGGATCCAGAACCCAGCCTCTGGACCCTCACCTAAGACTCCTTCCACCATGATTTTCTAATGTATCCCAGATTTTTATGTTGGTGGTATATAATTCTGCTCCCATTTGAAATTTGTATTAGATGAACCTGAAAACATGAGTTAATAAACTTAAGCCTCCCACGTGGACTCTGCTAAGCTGAAGTTTAACAATTCTGATTATGTTTACATACTAGGACCAGGAGATGAAGTGGGGATGGTGATGCTCAATGTTTGGTTACTCCTGGGTGGGAAGGCCATGGAAGTGTTTAGATGCCTTTGTCAAAATCTCTGAGGTTTCCTCTTTGTGTAACCCTCTGTAATACAGACCTGTGTTCTATCCTTACGAGCCGTGGGACCTGGAGCTGCTTACTCTAACTCCAAACCAGACTCCCCCCCCCCCCCCCCCCCCCAGCGTGGTTGTATACGTTACAACAGAGTGCTTGGTAAAGGCATGCACGGAGTCCTTCCCCAAATTGTGGTGGGGAGTCTGTGTTCCCTGGTCTTGCCATTTGAGGACAATGCCATTGTTTTGTACTATTTTGGAGAAGCTTGTGCTTCTGAACTATCTTTTTTTTTTTTTTTTGGTTTTTCGAGACAGGGTTTCTCTTGTGTAGCTTTGCGCCTTTCCTGGAACTCACTTGGTAGCCCAGGCTGGCCTCGAACTCACAGAGATCCGCCTGCCTCTGCCTCCCGAGTGCTGGGATTAAAGGCGTGCGCCACCACCGCCCGGCTGCTTCTGAACTATCTTACCTCATTTGCAAGTAGATATTTAATCTTGACGATGAAAATTCAGAGAATATGTATCATCTGCTTGTGCCTAGGGCTTCAGCTACAGCTGCCTCAGAGATGGTTCAGAGTGGGTGAAACATAGGCAAGAAGATGGTGTGCATGACCCAGCTTGGTTGGACTTTCTTCTTAGTTGGAGCTAAACCTTTGGTATCACCTCTCTTCCCTCATGGGACAACTCAACCAATGCACTAACTGTGGTCAAGACTTCTGTTTCACCTTGAAACAGAACAAAACCCAGCTTTGCTGGGTGTGGTGTCTCAGGCCTTTAGTTGAAGTATTTGTCGGGGAGAGGCAGGCTGATCTCTAGGAGTTCCAGGCCAGCCAAGGTTACACAGTGAGGCCCTGTCTCTAATAACCAAATATTCCAGTTTAGCAAATGTCTTCCTCTGGCATTCTCTTCATGTATTTATATGACAGCAACTACATGTTCATGTTTGCACATGAACCATAAATATAAGATACACTTGGAAATTGGGCCTGGCGTGCCTGCCTGTAACTCTAACATTGGGGGTTGAGGTAGGTAGAGTGGGCTCAAGGTCATCCTCTGTTATATGTGGAGTTCAAGAATAGCCTGGATTACTTGAAAGAGACAGAAAGAGGCACATGATTTAAAGACTTAAAGGAAATGTGAACTATCTTATTAATTTTTTATATTGGTTATATGGTGAGCGAATGGTATTGTGGTTAAATACCCTCATACATTCCGCACATGGTCTGCCACATCCCACGACCTGGTGTTGAGTTTCATTTTACCCCTTCTCTCTTTTTTTTCCTCTCAAAAGTACTACTATTAGGAAATGTAAAACTGCATGTGGTTCTCATGTTTCTTTTGGACAGGATGGTCTAGGATGTTGGGTGGACATCTGTCAAAATAGTTTTAGTGGTATAACTCCTGGTGCCTTCCATCATTCATGCTTGTTTAGTGGCCCTTTGGTTGGAAGACAGAAAGTACAATGACTGTGTTAGTGTCCCCTTGTGAGAGAAGTCTTGTCTTTCCTAGATGGAGCCAGCTTTCTCCCCCTGCGTTCCTAATCTGTCTCTTGGTCACAGGGTCTGCACAGCTGCCCTTCAGTGTGAGTTCCCGAATGGGAACGAAAGCATGGCTTGTAGGTTCCTAGGTGTGTGCTTCATGCTTTAGACCAATGTCCTGGAAGGTGGACTTGCCATTCCTGTGAAGACTCAGCAGGAGAGTGGCTCGCTAGGATCGTACTATTCTGCTGGGTGTGGTGGTGAACACCTTTAATCCCAGCACTTGGGAAGCAAGTGGATTTTGTGAGTTTGAGGCCAGCCTGGTCTATAGTGTGAGTTCTAGGACAGCCAGAGTTACATAGTAAGACCCTGTCTCAAAAACAAACACACACACACACACAAACAAAAAACCAAAAAGCAAAAACCCCAAAAAGATTGCCCGATTTTAAGTGATGGATGGGTGGATTTGCACCAGGTCAGGTCGTCCTATCTTCAGCACAGCCTCCCCTACCCCACGCCCTACTTCCCCCTGTTTTTGCATGTGCAGTCTCTGCTTGCTCGTGGTGGTCTGGGCCTGTCACCCATGGCTGGGTGCCTGTCTAAATCACTTGTCACACTTGAACTGATACACAACTCATGGAGGGATCTTGTTACAATGTTTGGTTTGCAGTGCTTGATTGAACCCAGGGCCTGGGCTTACTTCCTAGCATTCACTCTAGGAATTGAATTCCACCCTCAACCCCTTTTTTGTTCTTGTGTTGACTGAATTCTAGTCTGAGTTGGCCTTGAACTTGTGGAAATCCTGCCGCGTCCTCCTGAGTGCTGAAACTGTAGCCCCGGCTCCCAGCTCCCCTTTAGCCCTTTGGCACCTGTAGTCTAATAAGGCAAAAGATGTCCTAGGGCCGTCAGGGCTCAGGTCCGCACATGAGCAATGCCGGCCAGTTTAGTTGACTCAGTGATTTGGGATCTAGTGAGAGACAGGAATTCAGTCTATAATCAGTCACCATTTTTGTCCCTATACCTGACAAGGAATTGAAGTGATTGATGACTTCTAAGAGCGAGTTATAAGAGAGCCACTGCACAGCAGCTTTGGAAGTGACTGACACTCCTTTCCAGCACATGGTAAAGGGCTGTCAGCAGTGAGTCCTGGGGACAGCTCTCTTGGGAAGGTCACTCCGCAGTCCCAGCCAGTCAGTAGATTGAGCTGTAGGAAGGGGCAGATGTATGATTGAGCTATGAGAGACTGGACTGGTGGGTTCTTACTTTGGGAAGGCACCCCGATGAACTCTGAGATAGTAATACGAGAGTGTCACATGAGGAACTTTACCCCATCTTTACAAAAGCCTGCCTTAACACACAAATCATAATGCAGTTTATATCATGTTGGACATTTGGCCACAGTTCGATGAAATATGAACCCGGGGCATTGACATTGATTTATTAGTTGTTGGCTGAACCTGTCATCTCCTAGTGTAGCTCACACTACACTAGGAGTTGATCCTTGCATGGTGGGAGTCTCCTCTGGGCTGGTGGGTTGGGCTGCTGTGGGGTCGCAGTTTGCTGCACTGAGACTGGACTGGGGTTTGGTGGAATGGGGACAAGGCTGGGGTAGCCTTGGAGAAAGGAGAGGAATTTTGAATATCAGAACTGTGGACAAATTCAGAATGTAGCTGGAACAAGGTAAGCCCAAGTTGGAGTATGCCAAGAATCAGGGTGAGCTAGGAGCCAAAGACCAGGAGTCAGCTCACAGAGGACTTCAGAAAGCACGTCATAGATGGTGCTCACAGTGCAGTTAAAGAAGCAAGAACGTGGGGATGCAGAGTGGATGGTGACATCAGAGTGCGGCATGGTAGGGATTGGCCTAAGAAGTGCTAAGAGGAGAGGCTCCCCAGTGCCAGAGATTGACCAGGTGAGGGAGGGAGTCTTAGGAAGGACCGGATCACAGACTACAGCCTCCATGTGGGTGGGGACAGGATACTGGTGTGGCGGAAGTGGGCATGTGGACAGAGCAGCAGCAGTTTCTTGTAGGGGTTGCCTCATGGTGGAAGACATTGAAAGACCTGCTGGTTTGCTGTTTGTGTGGCCTCGGGGTCACACGACAAAGACACGGCTACTGAGGGAACAGAGTGAAGGCAGAGGCAGAGGTGAGCCCAGGAAGTCACCTGCTGTCCTGATAGAACTAAGTTTTCTTCTTTCTAATACACATGGCCAAATATGGCTGTTGCTCAGCCGTGTTTCCATGGCCTCGTTTGTTTGCTTATTTATTTTTGAGGTAAGCTTGCTATGTAGCCCTGGTTGGCCTGGTACTCACCATATACCTTAGGCTGGCCATGAACTTGTGACAGTCTTCCTGCCTCAGCTTTCTAGAATTATAGCTGTCTGCTATCATGCCTGGTTCTGTGTCCTCATCTGAAATATAAGTGGGCATCACCTGTACTCAGTCAATTCTCCTTTCGCTTGTCAAGACCAAGCATCCAGCTGTCCCTGTGCGATGTGTCTGGGGCAGGGCTACCGCTGCTCTAAACGACTAACACTTTCCAGTGGGCTTGGGAGACCTCTTCCCGTCCTCCAGGACTGCTGTGGTAGGAGACATAATGGCGGGGCCGCGGGTCTGGGTTAGTGAGCATGCTCATGCTCTCCCTCTTGTCCTCCTCCCTTCCCCTCCACTGCCCTCTTCCCTTTCTCCCGATGCTTTTTTTGTAGTTAGCCTTCTCTTGTCTTAGTTATCTAACCCCTGCTACAGTTAAGATTCAGTGCCTCTGTTTAGACACTGGCAAAAACAATTATGGGAATGGGTCAAGTGGTGAGAAATGAGCTGCATGTGTTCATTAACGTTCACAAGCTGGGGAAGAAAGTGTTCCATTTATAGTCTCTATGTCTATGTGTATCTCTGTGGCTTTGTGCACATGCAGCGTGGTGCCTGTAGAGGCCGGAGGAGGGCATTGGGGCCGCAGTTACAGCCTGTGATGTAACATGGGTACTGGGTCAGGGCTCTGGTCCTCTGGAAGAGCAATAGGCACTTTTAACCACTGAGTCATCTTTTTAGTCACCAGGTGCTCTTTTAAAGTATTTGTTATTTATGGGGTTGGACAGATGGCTCAGTGGTTAAGAGTACTGACTGCTTGCTCTTCCAGAGGACCCAGGTTCAATTCCCAGCACCCACATGGTGTCTCACAACTGTCTGTAAGTCCAGATCCAGGGGATCTGACACTCTTCTGGCCTCTGTGGGTCTAGGCATACATGTGGTATACAGACAAAACACCCATACACAGGAAAAAAAAAAGTATTTGTGTGTGTGGGGGGTGAGATGGAGTGGGGTCTGGGGAGGTATGTAGGGCTGTGTGTGTGTGTGTGTGTGTGTGTGTGTGTGTGTGTGTGTATACAGAGTGGGGTCTGGGGAGGTATGTAGGGCTGTGTGTGTGTGTGTGTGTGTGTGTGTGTGTGTGTGTGTAGGGCTGTGCGTTCCACAGCAGGCTTGTGAAGATCAGAGGACAACTTTGCGGCATTGGTTCTCCCATGGGTTCCCTTCATGGGTTCTAGGCTTGTGGGTCCACTGAACCATCTCACTGGCCTCCTAGGAGGTCCTCTGTTTCTAGTGGTAGGAGAAGATTTTCCTGGTTCACTAAGTCAGTTCTAACCTCCAGCATAGAGCTGTTGTGTGATAGCCCTGACTTCAGCATGGCTTTTATAACTTTCTGTGTTCCTGTGGGCCATGGTGGCACACACCTTTAATCCCAGCACTAGGGTGGCAGAGCGAGGTGAATCTCATTGAATTCCAGGCCAGCCTGGTCTACAAAGTGAGTTCCAGGACAGCCAGGGCTCAGTTACACAGAGAAACCCTGTCTTCAAAACAAACAAACAAAGGATGAAAAACAAGAGGTGACTACAGTCATGTTGCAATTAGAAAACCGGCTGGAGCCACTTGACTTCTGAGTTGTTAGGGCGCTCAGCATCTCGGAGGGGTGTCTTTCTGTTGCATGCTTAAGGAATTGAGGCTCAGCAGCAGCATGGATGAGACCAGCTCTTCTGACCATAGCTCCACTCTTCACCTTCGCTCAGGAGCTGGGGTGCCTGAGCTCTGTAGTTTGGAACCTGAGTCTACATGAAGCTGGGAGATGTCTCAATGCCTGTAAATCACGGCAGTCCAAAGAGTGAGTGAGAACAGCAGGCATTTGAGGCCAGTTTGTACTATAGAGAGTTCCAGGCCATCCATGCTATCCTGGGCTAGAGTGTGAGACTCCCAAAACAAAAACAAAACCACAACTACAGAAACCAAAACCAAAGGAGTCTGTTGTCTCTTAACCCACAGTAGGGCAGGTGCGGCGGCTCCCAGGGGAAAAGCACTTGCCCCCAAACAGCCTCTGTGAATTCAGTCCCTGGTGGAAGGAGAGGACTGACTCCCATAAGTTGTTCTCCTGCCTTCGTGTGTGCCTGCCACATACACAATAAATAAGTAAGTAAATTAATAATAATAATAATAATAATAACTGTGTAGGAAGCATTTAACCTGAGTGTTTGCTTCACAAGCGCACGGCTCATGTCCTCAGATGCGGGAGGTAGGAGACGTGAATCACTGGAGGAATTGTGTGAACCTATGTTTAGGGTCTTGCACAGGCACATCAATGTCCATTGAAGCCCTTCTTAGATAGTCATTCATATGTACGCATGCCTGGAATCCTCATACACAGTATCTGGTAAAGTCCATGTCTGACGATCTGGTCAGTGTTAGTTTTGGGGGAATAACAAATACTTAGTTCTGCACTTGACATAGTAGTGATTGGCCTTCCATGGTTTTTATTGAGACGGGTCAGAATTAAAATTGTTCCTCTAATCCTGAGCATTAGGATATATCCTTGACTCCAGCTGGGGTTTCAAATTGAGCTGTTGTGTCTTTGGTTACACTGTGCTCCAGTTTCAGGTCATTGAGGGTAGGAAAAATCTCCCTCTGTTTTACTTCTTAGAAGACTTTGCCAAGGTGCCTATTTGTTAAGGGGGCTTAAGGACACTCTTTGTTACCCCCTGGATTGCTGGGACTTTGGTAGCATCTGCCTTCATATCGACTGTTGAGAGCAGCAGCATTGTGGCTTAGTTTGTTCTGGGACTCTCTGCTAGAACCCCCAGACTGGCCTTTTGTCTTTTTCTGTCTTTGTTTTCCAGTGAGGTCTACTCTGCCTAGCTGTGGGTCACCCAGCCTGGCCTTTGAACTTGCAGTAACTCATTTAGACAGTGCTGTGTTCTGGGCATTGTGGTGAGCACTTACTTGGTTTCTTTTGTTGCAGTTGTTTAGATTTATTTTATGAGTATGGCTTTTTGCCTGCATGTAAGGGCACAGTGGGTGTGCAGACAGAGGCCAGAAGAGTGTCAGATCGCCTGGAACCGGAGTGACAGATGGTTGTGAGCCACCCTGTCAGTGCCGGGAACTGAGCCTGGCCCTCCTGCCAGAGCAGCCAGTGCCCTTGACCACTGAGCCATCTCTCCAGAACCCACTTGCTTGGTTTCGGTTAACTCACAAAAACTCTCTTTAAAAAGAGAATACTCTTTGACTAGTTCTTGGAGAACTTCATGCAATATATATATATTTTTTTCATATTTACCCCACTCCTCCCAGATTTAACCCTATGCCTCTAAACACACATAATAACTCTTTGGAGTTAGGTATTCTTATCTCTCTTTTACATTTGTGAAGTTTTTTGTTTTTTGTTTTATTCTTGAGACAGGGCCTTGCAATGTAGCCTAGGCCAATCTTGAACTTCCAGTGATTCTCCTGCCTCAGCATCCAAGTGCTTGGATTATGAGTATGCAACACTTTTTCTGACTTGAGGGGTGAAATCTTAAAGGGTGATGCGACAAGACTGGGGTGTAGCGCAGTGGTAGGGTGCCTGCAGGTCATGTGCAAGGACCTGGGCTGGTCCTCGGCACTGTGAGGAACCCCCAAGGGACACTGCTCCGTCTGTTAGCTTTCCTCACCTGTCAACCTTACCACACACGTTGGAGTCTTACAACACAGATGTCTTGTTTTGGGCAGTACTTAGAGAGCCAGCCAAATGAAGGTTTTATTTTATTTTAGTTTTTGGAGACAGGATCTCACTATATATCCCTGGCTGGTTTTAGAACTGATTATGTAGACCTGGCTGGTCTTGGATTTAGTTAAAAAGATCTGCCTGCCTCTGCCTTAAGTGCTGGATTAAAGACGTATACTACCATCTCCAGCCTCATGGGGTTTTAAATAATCATTTCTGTGGCATTGAACTGCAGGCAAAATCCTTTTAGATAAACTGAGTATTTATTACTGAACTTATTTTTTAAAGATCGTTTTTATTGTTTTAATTATATGCATGTGTCTGTGCACCTGAGTGCAGCTGCCCTTGGAGGCCAGGGGCATCAGATGCCTGGAGCTGGAGTTTTCGGCGGCTGTGAGCCATCTGACATGGGTATGGGAATCGAACTTGGGTCCTCTGCAAAAGCAGTTAACCTCTGAGCCGTCTCTCCAGCCCCATTACTCTTTAGTAGTTGAAGGTGTGGTCACTTGCTTGTTGATGACGTTGTCCAGGTGTTCCTGAAGGGAAAGCATGAACTTGTTAGAGTCATGGGCAGGCAGCGCTTCCATCTCACTCTAAATACAGAATTTACCCCTGCTCCCTAAAACCAGCTCCCAAAGAGAATCATTGTTTAAACAGTATGTCTGTCCTGTCCTCTCTCCCTCTGTGTGTGTGTGTGTTGAACCTAACATTCCCCTAATTCCTTTTAAAGATTATTTTTATGTGCATGGGTGTTTGGTCTGCATGTACACCACATGCATGCAGTGTCTGTGGAGGCCAGAAAAAGGCATCAGAACTGGAGATGCCATGTGGGTGCTGGGAATTGAACCCTGGTCCTCTGGAAGAGCAGCCAGTGCTCTTAACCACTGAGCCATCTCTCCAGCCCCTCTGCTAATTCCTTGATGCTAGATCCCTTTGTGGGGGTAGTTTGAGTACCTGGTGGCATGTGACAGCAGGAACATTGTGATGATGTTAACACAGAGAGATGACTTGGCTTCTGACGAAAACCGGGGGGCTTCGTCTGTCTCCCCTTCAACAGCAGCAGCCTGTGAGGTGCTGTAAATCCTCCTCTGCTCACCCCAAGTCTGTTTCTATCTACTCCAGGAAGTGGTTGGCACACGGTATCTGACTTTTGGGATGCTCTCAGTCATGTTTACAGATGAAAGTACTGTCTTGTAATTCAAATTCTCCCGAAAATGCTTTGGTATCCAGTGAGAATTGCCTCATAGTTATCCACTGGAGCCATTTTTGATGATAAGAACCATGGTATAACTCTTCTGGTGGTTTTCTGTCACTATTCCCTACCGGAGGGAGAGAAGTAAGGGGCGGGGCGGGGCTGGAGCAGTGCTTGCCAGGAGTCTGCTCAGCACAGCCGGGGTGGGGATGACTTGGGGAAGCAGGTTTATCACGACCTTAGAAGGTTTTTGTGTTGGTGGGAGAATGACTGGTGATGTACAGAAAGTGTGGGTGTTTGCATAGAGCGGGATTTCCTAGCCTCAGTTCGGCTGACAATCCTGATTATTGACATTCTTTGTTGTGAGGAGCTGCTCCGTGAATATGTATGGTGGGATGTTTCACAGATACTCAGCCAGCTTCTGATGGTCAGCTTTCACCACTAGAAGCCAGGGGCATGCTTTCTGCCCCCCATGTCAGGATATTCAGAATGTCAGTCGACAAATGGTCTCAGTAGAAAACCACTGACTTCAAATGTTGCAGTGAGAACAGTAGTTCAAATAGTTTTTTAAAATTCATTTGTGTGTGCATGTGTGTTTGTGTATGATTGCATGGTGTGTGTGTGTGCGCGTGTGTTTGTGTATGATTGCATGGTTTGTGTGTGTGCATGTGTGTTTGTGTGTGATTGCATGGTATGTGTGTGTGCAGCGTGGGGATGTGTGGGTGCCATGGTGCATGTGTCAAGGACAGAATGACTGTTCTGAAGTCAATTTTCTCCTGCCACCTTTATGTAGGTAATGGGGCTTGAACTCAGGTCTCTAGGCTTGTATGGCAATCACTTTATCCGCTGAGCCATCTCGGAAGCCCTGCTTGTCAAAAGTCTGAGTGGTAAAAATTCCACTAAGAAAACCTTTGTTGAGAGAAGCTAGCAGGTATGAACTGTTAACTCTCCAGAGAAGTCTAAAATTCCTGTCTTCCCCCCCTCTCTTCTCCTCTGCTCTTTCTCCTTTCCCTTCTTTGAGACTCTATTGCCCCAGGCTGGCCTTGAACTTAAGGCAGTCCCCCTGCTAACTCCCATCGTCTTACTCACAAAGTGACAAGCTTGCTCCACAACACACGCACGTGTGAGCTCTCTCTCTCCTCTCTCGCATGTCTTCCAGTTGCTGGGAGTACAGTAATGAGCCACTTTCCTCTGCTGGTTTGATTTGATTTGAGACAGGGTCTTGCTTGTAACTTAGACTAGCCTGGAATTCAGATCCTCATCCCCTAGGCTAGGATTCAGGTGTGTACCACTACTATATGTGTGTGTGTGTGGGCACACGTGCATGTGCACACGCTTCAGTGTGTGCAGGAGCCTACAGAAGCGGGTATTGGATCCCCTGGAACTGGAATTTACAGGTGGTTATAAGCTACTTGTGGGTACTGGTAACCAAATCCCGGTCCTCTACAAGAGCAGCAAGTGCTCTTAACCCCTGAGTTATCTCTCCAGCTCCAGGAGCCTCCCATATTTAACAAAACAATTTTTAAATTGCATTTTTATGTCTTTATTTTGTGTGCCTGAGCTACTGTGTGAATGTGGAGGCCAAAGGACAAGTTGGTTGGTGATGGCGAAAGCCTTTACCCGACGAGATGCCTCACTGGCCCCTGCTCCATATTTTTTAATGTTTGGAATCTCAAAAATGTTTGCAAGTATTTTAAATTTAAGATTTAAAAATTGTCAAGTTGTAAAAGCATACAAGAAGAAACAGCAAATGTGAGCACCTTGGGGGCATTTGAGAAGAAGAGGCTTCTAGACAGGACTTGGGACTTAGATACAGAAATTTGGAAGGTCTATTCAGGTGAGAAGGGGAAGTTACTTTGAAGCTCTCATTTCTGTACTCAAAATATCACTTCTAATTTAGGAGATCTATATTTCACCTCCAAGCAGAATTGTGGAGAAGCCACTCAAAAGCATGGCATTTATAGACAGCAGGGATTGCATCTGGAGTGTCTCTCTCTCTCTCTCTCTCTCTCTCTCTCTCTCTCTCTCTCTCTCTCTCTCTCTCTCTGTGTGTGTGTGTGTGTGTGTGCGCGCGCGCGCGCGCGTTGCCTCCTGCCTAGGAGTGTGCTGGGGCCACTTTTGACTTCGTCAGGAAATACTGGAATTCACTGAATAGGTTTTATCAACACAAAGACAGTTCCTATTGTAGTATAAAGAAATGTAGGGAAGGTTTCGTCACTTCATTGTAGAGTCCGCTTTAATACCCACCTGAAGAGCGTCTGTATGGACCTGCGCTTGGGAAGCAGAGGCAGAAGAGCGCTGCCGGTTCAAGGCTGAGAGATGCTCAGCTGCCACGTGTGCTTACAGACCTGGGTGTGGATCCCTGTCGTCCTAACGTGGAAAGTAAACGTGCTGGGCACTGGAGTGCACGCCTGTACTAGTCCCCGTGCTGGGAAGCAGAGCCGGGAAGATACCAGGGCTCAATGGCCAGCCAGCACAGCTGAATCAGTGAGTTCCAGGTTCAGTGAGAGACTGTCTCAAAAAATAAGGTGGGGAATGATTGATGCTCGAGGAAGACATGACCTCTCACCTCCACACGGACCCCCAGACACATAGGCAAGTACACACACAAACACGTGCACACAGTCTTAATGAATTTTTCTGAAGTTTCTTTATGGAAACAGGTCTAGCCCAGACCCTTTCAGTGTGCTAAAACTCATGGAGGAACACAAAGAATGTGGTCCATCTGTGGAACTAGAGCTTGTACAAAGTACCTTCAGCAGAAGGCTGTGATTGTAGGAAATTGAAAGTCCCACCTGCTTTCCTTTATGTAGTAAGAGTTTGGAAACACAAAATTACATTTATATGAATGAGCTTCCTGTTTTGTTTTGAGTCTGAGTCTTAAATTCATGGCAATCCTTCTGCCTGAACATCTTGAGTGCCACCACATCTGGCTGTTTTTTCTTTTCCCCCCAGTTTTCTAAGAATACAAAAGGAATGTGAAGGAGCTTAGCACTTCTGATGGATGTGTTTACAGATGGCTCAGGGAGACCAGGTGTGGTACCTTTCATCCTAGCAGAGGCAGGCTAGTCTTTGAGTTTGAAGTCAGCATGGTCTACAAGAAGAATACCAGGCTAGCCAGAGCTACTAAGTTAGATCATGTCTCAAAACAAAACAAAACAAAAATGATTCAGATGTACTGTAGCTCAGCGTTGAAACACTTGACTGATGGGTCTGTGGGATTCGTCTGAGTCAGTCCTAACACCATGAAAACAAAATGGTTAACATGGTAAAGGTTTCTGGGTGTGGTGGCTCCTGCCTTTAATCCCGCCGGGGAGTTGGAGGCAGGTGGATCTCTGTGAGTTCAAGGCCAGCCTGGTCTACAGAGTGAGTTCCAGACAGCCAGAGCTACATATGAAACCCTATCTTGGGGAGGGGATGGAACACAAAACTAAAACCAAAAAGAAATGGAAAGAAAAAAATATATATAGTAGATATTGTTTGTATTTTACTCTAGCTTTTGGTTTTTTTCTTCTCATTTTACTGATGAAAATTTACATATTTTTTGGTTTTTCTATGTTACAAATAACTGCTCCTCAAATATTTCTGTGTAGATGTTCTCCAGTTTGATTTTAAACATTGCCCTTGTATCACAAGATCAATGGCTTGTTATCCCGATGTGTCAAATAGGGTCCTTGCCGCCCATTTTTCTTTGGGAGTAAGTAAGAAAAGAGCATTTTTCCTCTTCCTGGATTTTAAGAATTTATTGGTTCTAGAAGCTGCTGGGGGAGAAACTGCACCATCATAATCTTCTTAACTGAGGATTTTCTTTAATTAGCTAATGAACTCAGTGAGTCTGGGCAGGCCCTGCCCTGTGTACATCTTGCTAGTCCTATGCCAGGCATGTGCAGATGTGGTCTTTCAGGTAAGGTAGTTCATGGAGGCAGGATGAAGGACGCTTGAGGGGGTACAGTTACAGGAACCCATGGCTGGGCTGCGTGTCGTATTCCATGGCCTGTTAGTAAAGGACCTGGGGCCTGGGGCAGACCCTGGGCTTGACTCTCCTGCCTTCCTTCCATGCTGTAGTTGGGTATTAGTACGTTCTTGTCCTGTCCCCGCTCACCCCAGTACTGGGGATTGAACCTGGGGCCATGTGTGTAGGAGGAGCATAAGGCTCTGCCACTTACCTGTGTTTCCAGAGAGGTAGCGTGCTCGAAAGCATGCTCTCTCTCCCTCTTTCTCCTCCTCTCTTCAGTTTTTGAGACAGGAGTTTCTCTAAGTTGTATAGGGTGGCCTTGGACTCGCTCAATAACCCAGGCTAGCCTCAGACATATGATCCTCTTCCTGCTGAGTGGCTGAGATTAGTCCAGCTGTAAACACTGCCCCTCTGCTCTTCCTCTGGAAGAGCAGCAAAAACAAACACTGAACTGCTGAGCCGTCTCTAACCCCTCAGCTGTCAATTCCTAATGCTCTATTTGAGTTGTTCTTGCAGACTGTTCCCCTTGAAGTGCTAACCTGAGGGAAATCTTACCCTTTAAATTCATTGTTTTCTACAGGAAAACACTGGCTAAGTATTTTTGGACACTGTTTCTTCAGTGAGTAGATGTCGCCTGTTCAAGAACCTTTGTCTCAAAGCCAGTCAGCACAGTTCTATTTCTGAATGCAGCAGAGAAAGAAAACATGTCAGCACGATGCTGATCCTGCCCCTCATGGGCTTTGGGTGGGTGCTGGGGTCTGAAGGGAAGGGAACTGCAGTGAGTAGGACCTGTCATCTTCCACCTGGGCTGTGACCCAGGGCCAGCAATGCCGAATTCCCACGGTCTGCCCAGGCAGGCCTGCTCAGCACTGCTGCTGTGGGTCCCGGGTTTCTGGGTCCTGGTGTTGGAGACCAGGCTTGGGAGCTGCTGTGGCTGTACCCCACTTCCTGAGGAAGTGACTGAGGCCCCAGGCTGGGGAAAGCTTTATCCCTGAGTTCCCCTGGGGCTGGTGGGGAGTAGAAATAATATGCAAATGGCTTTCTTTGAGGCCAGAGCTTGGAAGGCCTTCAAAGCCTCTGATTGGTCAATGCTTGGTTTTTAATTATCTCTGCGCTGCTAGTCTACTTTGAGACAATAGAAAGAACAGGACTTTGTGTCTTTCTGTAAAGGAGTTTATGCTCTGATATAATGTTGAAAATGGAATATTTTAAAAGAAATCAACTTAGTTGGCTAATAGCACACAGCTCCCACAGAGTATTTTCTGTAAGCAGAGTCTGGGTGAAACCACAGGATGGCTCATTAGAGGAAAATCAAGCATTTTGAGACTTGGATGTGCCTTTTAGAAACTACAAATCAAAGTCAAAATTTAAATCGATATATTCCATGTGGAAGAATAGTCAATGAACTTTAGGCTCTCTGCTACACAATTTCTGATTTTTAAAATTAATATGAAATTAACTTTTCATTTAGAGTTTTGTTTTCCTGCTTCAGTGTGTGGAGGATCCTATCTTGCTTGCCTAATTTCTCCTGTCTTTCCCAAGCATACTAGATAGACCTGCTGAGTGGTTAGTGCGTTTGGGTTGAAAGCTGCAAGGTTGGCTAGTAGAGGTGGATGAAGTCACCATGGCTACCACGAGGACCCCAGCTCCAGCAAGTTGTTTATCCGGGTAGCCTGTATCCACATCCCTTATAGCTTCTGTAAAATGCAGTTAGAAAAAAAACAGCATTCACATTAACTGGTACATTTTCCTTAAAAGGAAATTGTTCCAGAAGTGAAGCAGGTCCATAAGAAAGGCAATGTGCTAACTAAATTAAGTACCTGTCCCTCTTAACTGCCAGCACCTGGGCCTTCCAAGCGTTTGCTTTTCTTCTACCCAAGGGTAGTTATTCTGTTTATGAACCCAGATTATTCCTGGCTCTTTAAAAGTTTGTTTGAAAGCTATGGGATTTATTTGCATATGTGTGTAGGTGCACACATGCCACTGCATGCGTGTGGCGGTCAGTGGACAGTTATGGGAGCTAGTGTTCTCTTTGCGCCATGTGGCTCTTGGGGATTGCTTGCTTTTGACTTTAATATGTAGCTGAGGTCTATCAGCAGGTCTCTAGGTCTGCAGTAATGATTGTTGGAAATTTAAGATCTAAGATAGGGAAACAAGCTGCCAGCCACTGGGTTTCAAAAAACTCTGTATGATGGCCGGGCGGTGGTGGCGCACGCCTTTAATCCCAGCACTTGCAAGGCAGAGGCAGGTGGATCTCTGTGAGTTCAAGGCCAGCCTGGTCTACAGAGTGAGTTCGGGGACAGAGCTATGTAGAGAGATCTTGTTTCAAAAAACAAAAGCCGAAAATATGTGTCATGGTCTATTATTGAAAATGTTTTAAAGAGTTTCCTATTGGGCATCAGTTTGACTAGAGGTACCTTAAAAGCTAGCTGCCATTCCCACACTCGCCCCTTTTCTGCTACTGGTGATGAAACCCAGCCCTTCTGTCAAGCTTTTCTTGACTTGGAAGTAGTCATTATTTACTTTAGGACCTAGCCCTCTGGCTAAGATCTTGAGGAGGGAGAAAGTGCCCAAATGGGAGGCTCTACTTCCTATAGGCCACCCTTTTCACTCCGAAGTCCAGAGTACACTGTCCCTTGGGATGGCTTACTTCAAGTTGTTCCTTGAGACATGCTAAGCCTAAATGTTGGATTTGTTTGTTTCGGTTTTTGGTATGATGCTGGGATTTTAAATCCAGGTCCTCATTCATGCTAGGCAAACGCCCAACCACTAAGCTATTTCCTTATCCTTAAAGGTCATGATTTACGGCTGAGCTAAGTATTTTAATGTATCCATTTCCCTAATCTTTCATTTTATCACGTGAGTTAAAAGTATAAATCTGGATTTTAAAGCAAATGTGTGAAAGTCAGCACTGTTTGCTAAAGGTTGTTTTTTGACACGTTCTTACTTTTGGAAGGACTCTGAGGAAAGGCTCCTTGGGGTTCTTTGAAAAGGCTCAGGCTCTGAGTCTACCAGGTACTCTCAGGTAAGTGCAGGTTTCGGATCCCCATGGAAGGGTGTGGATGGCATGGTGGAAGCATTCTGACATCTGAACTGTGCCTGTGACGCATTGTTGACATGTCAAAGTGGCTGCGATATAATTCTAGCACTCAGGGGGCTGAGCTGGGAGGACTGCATTTGATCTGAGGCTAGGCACTGAAATGGAGAGAGACCCTGGTTCAATTCAAGTACAAAGCAACAACACGGAGCTTGTGATGTTGAGAGTTACACGGGCATGCATGTTGACGCTCATGTATGTGTTCAAAGCTCTCTATCGCAGCTGTTACCGGAGCTTCTCTCACGTGAGTTAGCATCCCCCGGGCCTTTTGCTGGGTTTTAGAGCATTGTCCAGGAACACAGCATTCGATCACAGTGGAAGAGAGCTCGGTACATGGAAATGAATGGGTGAGTTAAGCTCCCTCCTGCTGTGCTGCGTGGGTGTTGAATTGAGAGTGGACTAACAACAGCCGTGGTCATTGGCCTAAACCAGGGCTGCAGCAGAATCAAGAGGTAGGATTTGGGTCCTGCCGCAAGCAGGGGAGAGGATGATGCGTGGCTTGTGGTTTCTGTAGTGCTCCATGCACATGGCGTCGTAAGGGGCAGGCTTGCCAGATAACTGCAAGCATGTCATCGCCACTTATCGACTCAGCACTTTCTGATTTGTACTTCAAAGAGGAAAAACATAATTAGAAGTTTCTGTGAGCTGCTTTAGACACCAGCGACCATTTCCCTATTATTAAGTTAATGATTAGCTTTTAGAAATGAGGTAATCGGGAAACTACATCCAGTTTTGGGCCCAAGTGCTTACTACTAAATATATTGATATTGCTTGACCTAACGCTACCTGTGAAATAAATGGTTGCCTTGATATTTTGTGTATGTCCGAAGGGTTTGCCTCGTGCTGTTGGTGGCCTAAGCCAGAGAGCTGTGGTTCCATGGGGAAAACTACTCCTGCCTTTACCTAACTGTAAATCCCTTGGGTGATATCTGAATCTTCTGGTCCTTCAGGAACACTAAGAAAATGTGCCGGGCGGTGGTGGTGCACACCTTTAATCCCAGCACTTGGGAGGCAGAGGCAGGTGGATCTCTGTGAGTTCCAGGCCAGCCTGGTCTACAGGGTGAGTTCCAAGACAGCCAGGATTGTTTCACAGAGAAACCCTGTCTTGGAAAACCAAAAAGAAAATGTTCTTGGGCTGGGTGGCCTTTCCTGGCTGTGACTGCAGTCTTTGGGAGTAGGTAGAGGAACCTCTGTTAGACTTCAACTAGAGGAGGAAAGTGCTCAGCGGTCTGTCTCAGCGCCTGCTTGGTGCTCTGCTGGCCCGGTCTGGCCTCTCAGCCCCTAAGTCTTCACTGTTGATGCATTTGTCTTCTTTGAGACAGTCTTGTATCGTCCTGACTGGCCGAGACTCACTGTGTAGACCAGGCTAGCTTTGCACTGTGGCCTCCTGAGTGCTAGACTACAGGCGTTTACTCTACCCACCTAGCCCTGTGCACAGAAGTGTACACGCTTGATTTCCATCTTGCCATTGAGAATGGAAAGAATTCCTTCTGTCCAGGAGTTTACATAGTAGAATGATGAGTACTGTTCTTACCGCTCCAGCCAGGAACCCCTTGCTTGTTCTGGGTACCACAGGTGTGTCTTGTGGGTGCATGCATACCAGCCTCCTTATTCCTCCCCAAGAACCATTGATCCCTGTTGTTCAAATTTTAGATGGTCTTTTAATAAGAAACCCAGAGCCAGATATCAGGGTGAAAGCTGAAAGATCAGAGAAGCAGAGCAGCCAGCCACTAGTTCTTACCTCTACGAAATCCTCATCCTAAAGAGAGTGAGTTCCTGTTTCCTCATGCGTTATGTACCTGTCTCTGCCCTGCCATATTACTTCCTGGGATTAAAGGCATGTGTGCTTCCCAAGCAGAGGCATGAGATCTCAAGTGCTGGGATTAAAGGTGTGTGCCACCACTGCCTGGCTCTGTTTCTCTCCTGTGCTGCATCAGTCTCATGTAGCCCAGTGTGGCCTTGAACTCACAGAGATCCAGACTGATCTCTGCACCCTGAGTGATAGGATTAAAGGTGTGTGGCACCACTGCCTGGCCTCTGTGTCTAATCTAGACCCCTGTTGGAGCTTTGATCTCCCTCTTCCTTTTCATTAGAAGCTAACTCCTTGGTAGGTTTTCAGGCATTCCTTGGAATTTTATAAACAGAGCTGGCCTACTATCTGTTTTTGGGTATTTTTTTTTCCCTAGTTCAGTTTTGTTCCTTACTTGGGGTATTTTAGAAATTAACATATATTCCAAGGTTTTGATAACTCCTCGAATCCTAGGAGCTTGTGGCCTTTCAAGTATTGAATAACACAGTATTGGAGCAAAGGACTTGTGCATATCAAAGAAATTGCCTTCCCCTTCCCCTTCCTTCTCCCTCTGTCTGCATGGCTTGAGGCCATTGGCGGAGGCTTCTGTTGGGTGTCTCTATAAGTGGTTGTGTGGTTTGACCCATACCGGCTTGCACACCTTGGCCTATCCATGGATGCCAGACACAGAAGCTATCGGTGGCTCACTGCTGAGCGCTAGCCAGGTCTTCCCATGGAGACTTGGCTGCAGACTAGCAGACCTGTCTGGAAGGTGGCATTCCCCTGTCCTTGTTAGGTCACTGTTGCTGTGATGAAACACCGTGACCTGAAGCAAGCCGGGGAGGAAAGAGTTGATTTGGCTTTACTCCTCCATATCACTGCCAGGAAGTCAGGCCAGGAGCTCCAGCAGGGCAGGAACCTGGAGGCAGGAGCTGACGCAGAGGCCATGGAGGGGCGCCGCTTACACTTGCTCATCATGGCTTGCTCAGCCTGCTTTCTTATAGAACCCAGGACCATCTGCCCAGGGGTGGCCTTACCCACAATAAGCTGGGCCCTTCCCCCATCAATCCCTAGTGAAAATGCCGAACAGCCTTGCCTGCAGCCCAGTTTATAGAGGCATTTTCTTAATCGAGATTCCCATCTCTCAAATGACTAGCCTGTGTCAAGTTGACATAAAACTAGCCAGCACACTTCCAAAGCACAGCTTACCCCGAGATGCCCTTAGGAGTGAAAGGTCAGATAGGTTTGCTAAATATCACATCCCCCAGCTCTTTTCTGCCCAGCAGACTGCACATTGACATTACGGTAGAAGATCCAGAGCGCGTGGGAAGAAGACTGGGGCAAGAGCATTAAGAAGGCCGAGGCTGCAGGGCCGGGGCGGGGTGGGGTAGACGGCTCAGCAGTTCAAAGCACTTGCTGCTCTTGGAAATGACCTGGGTCCAGTTCCAGCATCTGCGTCAAGCAGCTCACGACTGCCTCTGACTCCTGTTACTGGGGATCCTATATCCTCTTCTGACTTCTGAGGGTACCTGCATACATGGTACACAAACATCCTCAGGCCCCCCAACACAAACCAAAATAAATCTCAGGAGGAGGAGGAGGGAGGAGGAGAGGAAGATTATTGAGGAAATCTTGTGGTAAAAAATCCAGTTGAAGCCCCGGGCCTTGGCTCCTCAGTGCCTGTGTAGAGGAGACACTTTGGACTCGCAGGCGACGTGGTGGGTGGTGCTGACTCTGCCTGAGGTTAGCCCCGTGTCTTCCTCACTCCCCTGTGCGCGTGTCAGCATGTATTTCTGGCGTCTTTGCTTCCTTCCTTCTTTCTTGGTGTGTTAGGCAGTCAGATCTGGGGGGCCTCGTGCTTTCCAGGTATCACCCCACTGTGGGTCTGCACCCGTCGCTCCCGCGGTCCTCCGAGTTAATCCGGTGTAACCTGACCTCCCCTCTCTGTCTCACGTGTCAGTGGTGGTTTCGGGTTTTAGGGTTTTTTGCATAGGGTTTCTCCAGGTAGCACAGCTGCTCTTGAACTTCAGTCCACCTGCCGCAGTCTTCTCACTGCTAAGGTGCAGGTTTGTGCCACTGTGGTTGGCAAAACGTGGCCCTCTTTATTTTTTGTGTTGCAGTTCCTCCCGTGTGAGGCAAATGAGCTACCACTGAGCTATGTCTCTAGTCCTGGCTCTTTTCTGTTTATATATTTATTTTTTTCTTTTGAGACAGTCTTATTGTATAGCTGTAGCTGGCTGGGAACTTGCTGTGTAGACCAGGGCGGCCTCAAACTTGAAGAATCCACTGGTCTCCGACTCCTGAGTGCTAAAGGGGTTTGCCATTACACATGGTCCAACTTAGTGTTTTTTTTGTTTTTTCCATTTTTTTTCGAGACAGGGTTTCTCTGTGTAGCTTTGTGCCTGTTCTGGAACTCGCTTTGGAGACCAGGCTGGCCTTGAACTCACAGAGATCCGCCTGCCTTTGCCTCCCGAGTGCTGGGATTAAAGGCGTGCGCCACCACCATCAGGTTTTTTATTAAACTTTTTTTTTTTTTATTTTGAGACAAGGTTTCTCTGTGTAGATTTGGCTGTCCTGGAACTGCTCTGTAGTCTAAGATGGCCTTGAACGCAGAGATCCTCCTGCCTCTGTCTCCAGAGTGCTGGAATTAAAAGTATGCGCCACCACCATCAGGCTTCTTTTTAGATTTTTGCAATGCTGAGGATTGAACCCAGAACCTTGAACAGTTAACAAGGGCTGTATTGCTGAGATACAGCCCCAGCCCAGTTTAAAAAATTTTTTTTTATTGTATTTAAATATACATTGCATAATATTCATGATATTTAACCATTCATAAGAATATAGTTCAACTATATGATATAAGCTACTCACAATAAACTTTTTTTTTGTCATATTAATAAATAGACCATATTGAACTAAACAGACCATCACTCTCCCTCCTCCTCCTTCCCAGCCTCTGTGGGGTTCCTGTCACCAGCCAGCTAGACTCCACCTGTATCTGGGATGAAAAGGCAGGGCAGGCAAAGAGTGTAGGAGCATATGCCGTATCCACGCTGTGCCCTTTGACCTCAGGGTGGGAATATGGCTTTACATATCCCTTCCTGTGCTTTGCTTTTGTTCCTCACTGATTTGGCTATAAATACCTCTTCTAAAGGTATTTAACAATAATAAAAAATGACGCCGATGCATGCTTTATATCAGTATTTAAAGCATAAGTAAATTGAAAGGACCTGGAGCAGGTTGCACCTAGTCTGGTGGTGATGTTGTCACAGGCTCTGGACGGGAGGAGGAGGCTGCCACACGCAGCATATGATGGCCATGACAAAGCAGAGTTGTGAGGGAAGAGACCCCAGTGCTGTGTGGCTGGTGATCCAGGGCTGGCAGCCTGGCCAGGTGCAGGCAGGAAAGGATGCAGACTGGCCTTTGTTCTCGGATCAGGTCCTAGGTTGTAAAGCTTTTTTTCTCTTTCCTTTCTGCTTTTCCCCTAGGACTTGAGCAGATACACAAAAATTCTTTAGGTTGGATTTTCCTTTTGATTTTCCCTGGGTCTAAAAGGGATTCTTATTAACATTTCATTATTTGGGTTTTAGATTTGGAAAGTTTAACACCAGTTCACTCCTGTGTCTGAACTAATAGATGATTTCTAAACTATACAGTTTATCTGGGATATAAATAAGCTAAAACACTTCAATTTTACAGCTTTCCTTCCCTCCCTTCCCCCTCCTTCCCTTTATGACCCCCCCAACCCTCTCACTCAGTAAATGGGTTGTAAATGCCTTGAAGGGAGCGGTATATATATATATCTTTTCTACATATTCATGAAATTTGATTTTGCAGCCTAAAATCTCTTTCTGAGGTGTGTTGGGTACTTAACATTGTCTGACAAATAACAGAATTTGTTGTCAGTTTTGAGACAGCACTCAGATGCTCAGAGAGTTACAGAGGTAAATTATTCACAGGTTGGATTTGCATTTGTGTTTGGATGAATGAGACCTAAGAGCAGTCTTTTAAGTTTTAAGTGTTTTACGTGGAAGGAAGACACAAAAGTTAAGCTTGCTAGGTATCTTTTCGACACATTTTTTTTTTTTTGGGTAGGAATAATGCATGTATGGATATTAAAAAATGAATAAAACGTTCCATTCATAATCCCCATAGGTAGTGAGTGTAAACTTTTTGGTCTGTTTTGTAATTATTGACTTGTCATTCTTCTGTTTGGACTTGGTTTTGATGTCCATGTGATAAGCCTGGACTGATGAGGAAAGCCTGGACACTGTCCTCTGTCTCCTGCTGTGTGTCCTGGAATAAGAGGCCGCCTCTGCCTGCTGCATTAAGTAGGAGTCACAGGGACAATGATAGCAGTAGTCTCCCTGCCAGCTTGGTCTTATGACCTGGGGCAAGAGCACAAATGGAGAGCAGATGGCTAAATATTTAAACGGTGAAATTAAATATTTAAAACGGACATTTAAATATTTAAAAGGTATATACCATATACCTAAATATTTAAAAGGTTTAAATATGCTCTCTTTGCCTGGGCCTGGTGTCCACTTGGGACTAACGCCTCCTTTCCAAGCAGCTCCCTCCATGCCAGTGTCTAACTGAGGCTTGGCCAGCCTGCCTGGATTCCCATGAGCTGGACTGGCAGTGGGATCAGCTGGGCAGGCCCCTGAGAACACTGGGGTCTGAGTTGAAGCCTTCTAGGGAGCCTGGATCGCTATTCTCCGTCCAGGATAACTTCCCTTGTTTTCCCCATCTTGCGCTCCACCCCCAGCTGCCTTCTCCATACTGAGCTCCAGTCCAGCCAGGGCTACATGAGACTCTGTCTCAAAAGCAAAACAAACAAAATACCCACCCTCCAAAACAAATGACCCCCCCAAACCCCGCCCCAATGAAAACAGAATTGGACAAATACAGTAAACTGAGCTTGAGATGGATGGATTGCCCAGAGCATGGGTGGGGTGTGGGGGATCTCTTTGGGTAAAATTTCCATGTGTGCTTGGTTGTGGGGACAACTTGATGACACCAGACACCCCTTCCAGCTGTGTGCGGGACAAGTCTGGGCCAGCGAGGGCTGTGCCATGTGCTGTGTTGCTTTGTTGCTGGGCTGTCGGGTTGCCAGGTTGGGCAGAGTGTTAGGCCCAGATGGTGGGGACGCCCAGAAGACCACCGCAGACACCAAATCCCATGTGTAAAAGCAAAGAGCCTTTATTCAAGCTCAAGCTTGGACCTCCTGTGTTCAAGGCAGCAAGCAGTAAGTTCGGAGAGTGCAGAGCCCAGGCAAGGTGGAGTTTTTTTTTTTTTTTTTTTTTTATCATAGTAGAGGTTTCAGGTGAGGAGATCAGCGTTCAGGACTCTGATTGACTAGGGGCATCTTGGTAACTTGGTAAAAGGGAAATGGGTATGTGCTTGGGCTAAAGGACACCTGGGGATATTTTACAATGGTTGGAATGGAAGGTTTGGAATGTCAGGTACTTCCCCCTCAGATGCTGGCCCTCCCTAGGTGAGGTCAGCTTATGGCTTTTCCTGGGGACCCGGTACTGCCAGTAAGCCTGTCATGGCAGCTGTGTGGTCAAGCTCTTTTGTGTCCCCCCCCCCCCATAAAGAATACAAGATGCCCAGATGAACTAAGGGACACACTTAATACAAAGGCTGCTTCACTGAAGCTCCCATGTTGTTGGGCCTCCTGCATCTTCTCTGGTGGCACCTAATAGGTATTCTGTACCCATAGTAGGTTTCTCTGCCAACACAGTAAGTCAGATCAAGTCGAATTAAAAAGTAAAAGTTCAGGTGGCGGTTGGGGGCTATGATGCATCCTCCACAAGCTGGGTTTGTGCTCATCATGGTAGACTGGGTCTTGAGCAGCTAGTAGCCTAGGGGAGGAGCCACCGCCATGGCCCAGAGTGCAGAACTGGGCTTTCTGGGCGGTTCTCTGAGAGGGTGGGTATTGGAGAGAGAGAACTGGAGATTCCAGACAAACAGCACCATGTTGACCCCTTCAAGTTGGCTTTGGCTAGGAAGCTATTCTTTTAATTAATTTCTGTGATAGCTTCTATTTTCTACAATACTCTAAGCTAGCTATATTCAATTGTTGATTTTCCTGCCTTTTTTTTCCTTTTTTTTTTTTTTTTGAGATAGGGTTTCTCTCTGTAACAGCCCTGGCTATTCTGGAACTCACTCTGTAGAACAGGCTGGCCTCAAACTCACAGAGATCCGCCTGCCTCTGCCTCCAAGTGCTGGGATTAAAGGCGTGCTCCACTACCACTGGCCACAGATTTTTCCCCTTATTGTCTGTGTTATTAACTTTTCTATTCCTTGATAAAACATTACTGACCAAGGCAGCTTATAAAAGGAAAGGTTTGTTTTGGGCCTATAGCTCCAGAAGGATAAGAGTCCATCATCCTCACAGAATGGGGAAGCATTGTAGCAGGCAGTCTGGGATCGGAAGCTGAGAGCTACGGAACTCGTCTTGAATCACAAACAGGAAGTGGGGGACGAACTCAAAATGATGGAGCCCTTTAAACTCTCAAAGCCTGCCCCCAGTGATGTATCAGTTCCAAGCAGGCCACACCTCCCAAGCCTCTCCAAACAGTGTCCCTAACTGGGGACCCAGTTTTTAGATGCCAGACCTTATGGGGGACATTTCATTCAAACCACTACACTGTCCATATTTCTCTCCTCTCTGAGAGACCTTGGTTTCTCTGACCCTGTCCTCACGTCCACCCCACCCTTTTATCTTTTATTTCGTTATGAATACTTATTTCTAGAGGTTCCTTCTTAGCTTTGTTTTTTCCAGGGTACTGTTGGGTGCAGAAGTGATCAACATCTTGGAACCACGCTTGTTCCCTTCTTTTTCCTACCTTTTGCTCTTCATTTATTCCCATCATTTTCACTGGAGGCTCCCTCCTGTTGATCTGTGTAAACCTGCTGGGAGCCACACCTGCGGGTGGGGCCTGGCCTGTGGTGGGGGGCGTCTCTGTGGTTCCCTAGGAATTGGCCCCTCCCACCTGGAAGACCTAGGATCTCTTCACCAGACCTGTGCCTCCTAGGACTTAGGAGACATTTTAGATTCCTGCCATGCAACCTAAAATTTGGTCTTTGTGGAGGAAATGGACAGTGACTTTCCATGTTCTTTCTCATCTCTTTCTCTTGTAGGGCCTCCTTGGCTTTGGTGGCCTAAAGAGGTCCCCCTCTCTCTGCATGGGTGTAGGAATGGGCTGCCTGGTGGGGTCCCTTCCATCTAGCCCAGCTCTCAGCCCCACTCACTTCCTCCTTCCATGCTTTGTTTTCCTCTGCTGACTCTGAGGCCTTCGCTCTAATCGGGAGATCAGAGACTCAGCATCCTCTACCTGTGCCGCCCCGCCTCTCTGAGCTCTGGCTGGGGTGAAGCAGGTGCTTCCTGACCTCTTCCCACACTTTACCCATGCTCATGACTCCATTTTATTAACGTGGCATTCAGCACCTAGAATATATTCCCATAACACCTGCTTAGACTTAATTCACATACTATACAATAAATCATTGAAGTGTGTGTTCAGTGGTTTTCAGCACATTCTTCATCACTGTGGTCAATAATAGGACATTTTGATGATTACCTCATGAAGAAAACCCGTGCTTTTCACTGCCACTGGTTCTCCCAAGGCCCTACCCCTAAGCAATTACTTAAAAAATTACTTACTATTTTTATTTCTTGTGGGGCTATGTAAGGCCTGGCTGGTCTGGAACTTGCTATATAGACCAGGATGACCTTGGACTCACAGAGATCCACATGCTACCTCCTGTTGGGATTAAGGGCGTGTGCTGCCACACCCAGCCTTGTTTATATCTTTAAACAGCAACAACATCTTTAAGTATATGTATCTTGCATGCATGTACGTCTATGAACTGTGTTCATGTATGGTGCCTTTGGAGGCCAGAGAGGTCATCTGATCTACTGGAACTAGACCTTCAGACAGTTGTGAGCTGCATGTGGGTGCTGGAAATTGAACCAGGTCCTCTGGAAGAGCAGCTCTTAACTCTTGAGCCATCTTGCCAACCCCTTGTTTATATCTTTAAAAATACTTTTAATATTTTTGTAGGGTTTCAGGAGGAACAAGAAAGGAACACGTGAGTTCATTCCTCTCTGTTTCTGACCTTGAGGTACCACAGTGGTAAGAGGAGATGCAAAATTAATCAGCTGTTACTTAGACAGTTCGGAAACCATTTTTTTCTCTGTCTTCTCTGCCTTCCACTCTCTCCCTTCATTTTCCTTTCCACTACTTCCCTTGGTTAAAGTGTGTGTGTGTGTGTGTGTGTGTGTGTGTGTGTGTGTGTGTGTGTGTGTGTGTATGTATGTGGGGGTGTTTTGCATTCATTTATGTCTGTGTACTGTATGTGTGCTTAGTACCTGAGGAAATCAGAAGACAGCAGCATCTGATCCCTGCGACTGAAGTTACGTACAGACGGTTGTAAGCCACCCTGTGGGTTCTGGGAATTAAATCCTAGGTCCTCTGAAAGAGTAAGAGCAGCCGTGTTCTTAACCATTGAGCCATCTCTCCAGTCCCATTCCTTTAGCTTTTTTTTTTTTTTTTTTAAAAAGGCAGGGTCTCTCTGTAGCCCTGGATGGCCTGGCAGGAACTTGGTATGTAGACCAGGGTGGCTTCAAACTCACAGAGAGCTAGCGGCCTGCCTCTGCCTTCCAGACCTGACCTCCTAATCTTTTGGGACAAGGTCTCATGTTGCGTCCGCTGACCTTGAACTCTGTGTGTTTATTTAGTCAAGGCTGCTGTGAACTCTTGCCCACATGTCCCTTCCACAGCTTTGCCGACACACAGCCAGGCCTGGCCTTAGACGTGGCTGCGCATTTCCATGGCCTTTTGCCCACCTTTCTTGGGAAAGAATGTTGTGGTTTTAACTTTGCTCGACCTAGAGGTCCTTGCTCTTTCAAGCTCCCTCTCCTAACTATTTATAACACCTAGATTGCTTAAGAGTTAACCAAAGTCCATGCCTTCTGTGGATTTCCTTTATTTTTAACCTCATGTCCTTTTGGTTTCTGGAGCTGTCTAATCTCAGATCTTTGCAGGCTCCTCTGGGCTTGCCCAGTTTGATGACCCTGACAGTTTTGAGGGACGGTCAGGGATTTTGTGAGTGTCCCTTGGTGGCACTTGTCTGATGCTCAGGCTAGACACTGTGCTTCTGGGAGATAAGGTGCCATTCTTACCCAAACACACTGTAAACATGACTTGTCCTACTTGATGGTGACCTTGGTGACCTTGCAAGGTAGTGTTGACAGGTATCTACTCTGTAAAATTACCCCTTCCCCCTTTTTTCCTCTTTCTATACTGAACTTTTTTGGAAGATAGTTACTTAAAAGTGGGTAACTGTTTTCTATAAGTGGGTTTCATTATTTATGTTATTTATTTATTGGTAGTTTTGTTTGTTTCTTGTTTTGTCTTTGAGACAGGGTCTCACTTTGTGGCCCTGGCTGGCTTGGAACTTGCTTTGTAGACCAAGCTGGCCTTGAACTCAGAGCCTCTGCCTCCTAGATGCCAGTATTAAAGGCTATCACTGCTGTGCCTAGTGTTTTGTTTTTATTTTTTTGATAGTGCTGGGTATGGAACCTAAGTTCTTCCACAGACTTGTAATTCTGCACAGGAGATAAGTCAACGTTAAAAAGTTATTATTGTTTGTGATTGTGATGTACATATGTGTATCTGTGCTGTGGGTGGGTGGGTGCGTCAGCGGACTACAGAGAACAGCTTCTAGAAGCCAGTTTTCCCTTTTCCACCATGGCATCAAGGGGTTGCGCGCAGGTCAGCTGGTCAGGCTTGCATAGTGTGCCTGCCCTTTGTGCCCTTTGACCTTCTGAGCCAGTCTCTCCTCATTGACCTTCGTTCTACTTCTTCAGTCACTCAGATCACATGGGCGCGTGGCTTCTTACTGCATCCCGGGGGCTGTAAGCCGCTGTTGCCTTGTCGTTCATTGTGGTTCAAGTTGCTGTTGCCTTTTGTGTTCTCTATGGAGGTATTTTATTTTAATTCGGGAGGTGGATTAAATGTGAATGAGTATATTGCCTGCATGTGTGTCTGTACACATGTGTGCCTGTTACTGCAGCTTGTGGGACATTTGTCTATTCTGGAGGAATATGCCTCTGTAAATCCGTACTTTAATCACGGTTCAGGGGCTGCAGAGATGGGAGCTCTGCTAGGCCTTCTGCCTGAGCATCTTCATCCATTTTCCTGGTCCTTTGTGTTGCAGCCTCTTTCTGACCCCTGCTGAGGCTCACATGGACATCCCCCTGGCCTCACTTCCAGATCACAGCCAGATCTCTGACCAGGCATGGCAGTCATGCCCTAGGATGTGGTCCTGACTGTAGGCCTGGGTCTTTCTGTGGTTATGGCGTGGATGAAAAGGGTAGCAGCCCTGAAGAAATTCTCTGACCACTGGTCTTTACTGTTTGGGTTTTTGTTTGCTGTCTTTTGGTGTATGTGTTTGATCATCCCAGGTTCCTTCAAAGACCATCACCCATCTCTATATTCCAGTTACAGTCGCCCTGTTGTTTATTTTTACCGTGTGTGTGTGTGTGTGTGTGTGTGTGTGTGTGTGTGTGTGTGTTTGCACGTGTATACGTGTCTCGTGTGTGCCTGGTGCCTGTGGAGGTCAGAAGTTGGATCTTGTGAAAATGGAGTCACAGACGGTCATTAGCTCCGTGTGCTCAGAGTTCTCTGTAAGAGCGGCCTGCTCCTGACCACTGAACCATCTTTTTAGCCCCCTTGTTTATTTACTTACTTGTTTAGGGACAGAGTCTTGCTGTGTAGCCCAGGTTAGCCTCAAACTTTCATTTTGCCACAGCCACCTTAGTTCTGGGATTACAGTGTGGGCTACCATGCCCAGTTTATCTTTCCAAAAAAAAAAAAAAATCCTTATTTTTTTAAGTTAAAAAATTTGGTCAGAGCTGGGTGGTAGTGGTGCCTGCCTTTAATTACAGGCAGAGGCAGGTGGATCTCTGTGAGTTCAAGGCCAGCCTGGTCTACAGAGTGAGTTCCAGGACAGGCTCCAAAGCTATACAGAGAAACCTCGTTTCAAAAAACAAAACAAAAAAAAATTGTCAGGAAGTCAAGGAGCGAAACGGGTCCTGGGGTGGACTCTTCCTGGAAGGGGTACCGTGCCCTCCACCTGCCTGTGATGCACTGGTAGCTGGGACATTCAGCGTTCATTCCCTTTCCTAGGGTTTTGTCTGCAGATGCTCGAGGCTGCACTGCTCTGAGAGGCGATGGGAGTGTAGACTGGTACTCTCTGTAGAACCACAGAACGAAGGAAGGGGAAATGCGTCAGGTTCATTCCCTGAACAAGAAATCCTCATACAGCTAGTAAGCCAAGGCAAGGAGAAAGTTTTAACTTTTACAAGAACTACATCTATTTATTCATTTTTTTGTTTTTATGTGTGGGCACATTGTGGGGTATGGAGGTCCAAGGACAATTTGCAGGATTTGGTTCTCTCTTTCTACCATGTGGGGTCTGGGCATTGGATTCAGGTCCTCAGGCTCGCGGGGTGAATATCTTTACCTACTGGGCCATCTTGCCAGCCCAAGTTTAAACAAATAATGATATGGAAATTGAAATATAAGGCATCCTTTGTGGCCTTCGGCACTAACTAATCAGCATTTGTAGGTTGGGGTTCAAGATGCACTGAAAATAAGTGATGTACACTGGCAGCAGCGAACATTTTTGTAGTCTTTTGTGAAGCCATTTTGGCATTTGTGTTTATGGGTCTGGATAGATGGCTCACAGTGCAGCCCAAATCCGGGAGCTGTTGGCATTCCTCTCTGGGAGATTCCTACTGTTCAGTGGCGTGATCGAGGCTGTAAATGAAAGCTGATGAACTCAGAAAAAGTCAGCACTGCTCTTGTAATCTCTGTGTCTTTGTGAAAGCCTCCGAACATCCATCAGAAGCAGAGCTACGCTAGTTCCCGAAAGCCTCCTGAGGGCTCAGGTGTTTCCCAGAGAAGGGACATGTTACTGGCAAAGCACAAGTAGGGCTTGAAGCGGGGTGCGGGTTTGGGGTTCACAAGAGTGCTGATGTAAGCAAGAGAGTGTGGCATAATGTCCAACTGGCTGTTGGTAGGATAGCTCTTGGTTAGAACTAGGGCTGACCACAGGAAGGTGGGAGAGCCTGTGAGATCGCTGTGACATGTAGGGTGCAGAGGTTGCCTTTGAACAGGAGAGAGAGGTAGCTAGGAGACTGAACAGATCTTGGAAGTGGGAGAAGAGCCAGTTTCCAGGAAGTTAGTTAAAACTAACTAAGCAGGCCTCTGGTAGTGGTGTTAAGCTACAGGAGGAAAGCATTCCTGGAAGATAGAATTCTACAGAAAGGCTATAAGCAGCCAGAAAGATCAGGGGCAGTATGATTAGGGAGGAGAGAACATGCACACACTTTGAATTCATCTATTCAAGTCATTTTGAGTGGCATTGGAGGTCACACTTGCCCCCCACCGACCCCTGTGCTAGGCACTGATCTACTCCAGACTTTTCTTTCCTGGAACTCACTCTGTAGCCCAGGCTGGCCTCGAACTCACAGAGATCCGCCTGCCTCTGCCTCCCGAGTGCTGGGATTAAAGGCGTGCGCCACCACTGCCTGGCTTCTCCAGCCTTTTCTGATGGAGACACTGCTGTCCTTCTGCAGTAGTGATGTAAAGTGAATGTCCCTGTCTCAAGTGTCTGACATCAGATGTGTTGCAAACTCTGGAAGTCCTTGGGTTCTGGAACGCCCACGTGAACTTTGCTGGTGTCACCCAGGTTAGTCTGCTCTGGACTGCTCGATGAAATACCTGAGAAACCCACTGAATAGGAACAAGGCTTGTCTTGGCTTGTGGTTTAAGAGGTTTCTCTGTCTGGACCCTATTACTTCCGGCCTATGAGGAGGAGGAGGGACTTTGCGGCAGGAGGCATTGGGGCAAATCACTACCCATTGGGACTAGGAAGCAGACAAAGAGGCTGTCTTATCCTCTCAAGGACACACCCCAATGACCTAGTTACTCCAGCTAGTACCCTCCTGAGGGTTCCCTGCACCTCTGAAGAGTGCCCCAGCAGGGGTGATATCCCAAAGTTTCTCCTACCACATGGGGAAGAATCCTCCGACCATTGCAATCTAAGCTGTTATATTCCTAATCTTAAAATCCCCAAATCACAGAACTCCAAAAGAACTTGCAGTGTATGTATGATGCTCAATGCTTTGGGGTTGAGAGCATTTCATAATTTGAGTTTCCAGATTAGGAATGTGCAGCCTGTGTTCAGTGACAGGATGCACTTTGGATGTGCTTGGAGTTGAGTGTGACTGGAGTTGAGAAGTGCTTAGCAACCTCTGCCTGTGTCTCTGGGGAAGTTTCTAGAGAAGACTAAATGGGCAGCAGCATCTTGAGGTGAAGTGAGAGGAGGAAGGAGAGCAGAGCGTCCACTAATGCAGGCCTCCTCCCTCTGCCTCCTAGGTACCGAGAGGTAGGTAGCCTCTTCCACATGCTTCTGCCGCCAAGGACCCAGAGTGAATGGAGTCCAGGATTGTGGACTAAAACACACTGTGTGCAGAACTAAGTCTCTCCTGTCGTCATCACAGAGATCCAAAGTCTGCTAAACCCAGAGACATTTCAGGAGGTGATAGGGGACCGCCCTAGTCACCAGCTGGGTGTAGTGTGTAGTGCAGCCAGATCACACAGCCTAGAGGTTTGTGTTTGAGCTAGGGTCTGATGTAGCCCAGACTGGCCCAGAGTTTGCAATCATGCTTCAGAGTTTTGCAGGCTGGGACTTTTTTTTTTCTTTAATAACATATTTTTATTGATTATTTGGAAATTTCACATCATGCACCCTGATCACATTTTCTTCCCATTTCTCCCAGGTCCACTCCCCACCCTTGTGACCTCCCCCAGAACAAAACCAAAATACCAAATCCAATTTGTGTTGCCCATATACTCACTGGATTATGATCAAACTCCCAGTGGGCAGCCCCTTAAAGAAAACCAGTCCTTCCCCGCCCCCACCAGAATCCATCAACTTTGAAGAGCTACACTTCAGCATCCCTATCACAGTTTTTTTTTTTTAAATGCAGAATGCCGTTTATTGAAGGAGGGAGGAGGGAGAAGGTCTTAAATACAGGCTTACAGCACAATGGGAGAATTGCATCTAAGCTGTTAACGCCCATTATTCAGGATACACAGACAAGGAACTTCCCTTAAGCATTCAGGAGGGTGGAACCCAGCAGGGAATTAGCATAGGGAAGATATCAAGGTCAGCAAAGAAGGTATCAGTTACCCAAAACGGGGGCCAGGGCCCTACAGGTCCCCCCTTTTACTAAAAAATGAGCTTCTGACTTAGGTTGTGTGGGCCGTCAGCAGGTCACCTTACCCGTCATGGAGACACCTGCCCAGGCCACACAGGTACTCTGTCTTAGGTTGGTGAGCACCCCCCAGGCAAGTGTGAGCTGCAGAGTTAACTGCTGCCAAAGATCTCAAAGTGGTGCTGGGCTTGCAATCTGTGTGTTCCACACAGAAAAGACCAACAGAAGTCCTAACCCACCAGAGTCTTTTTTTTTTTTTTTCCCCCGAGACAGGGTTTCTCTGTGTAGCTTTGCGCCTTTCCTGGAACTCACTCTGTAGACCAGGCTGACCTCAAACTCACAGAGACCCGCCTGGCTCTGCCTCCCTTGTGGGTGGGGATGGTGCACGGAGAGGTAGGTGGATCTCTGGTGAGTTCAAGGCCAGCTTGCTCTACAGAGCAAGTTCCAGGACAGCCAGGACTGTTATAGGGAAACCTTGTCTTGAAAAACAAACAAGTTTCCATTGTATCCTTTACTAAATTAATTATAATACATTTAGTAACAGCAGAAGAATGTTATTGTAGAGTCCTGTTAGCTATACTCCAGCCTTTATTCAAATTTCACTAGTTTTCCACCAACCAGAGGACAGCATCTGTACTGGGTCCTGGTGTACAGTCAGGGGTTGGTTTTCCAGGTGGCTTGATCACTCTACTGTGGTCATGCCAGTCACTTGTGATACAGCCAGGGTTCCCTCCTACTCATTCTTGATTGATTTTTGTTTGTTTGTTTTCTTTTTTTTTTTTTTTTTTTTTGGTTTTTCGAGACAGGGTTTCTCTGCGTAGCTTTGCGCCTTTCCTGGAACTCACTTGGTAGCCCAGGCTGGCCTCGAACTCACAGAGATCCGCCTGGCTCTGCCTCCCGAGTGCTGGGATTAAAGGCGTGCGCCACCACCGCCCGGCTGTTTGTTTGTTTTCCAAGACAGGGTTTCTCTGTGTAGCCCTGGCCATCCTGGATCTCATTCTGTAGACCAGGGTGGCCTCAAACTCAAAAGAGATCTGCCTGGCACTGCCTCCCAAGTGCTATTAAAGGCGTGCGCCACCGCCGCCGCCGCCGCCGCCGCCGCCGCCGCCGCCGCCGCCGCCGCCGCCGCCGCCGCCGCCGCCGCCGCCCCCGCCACCACCACCACCACCTGGCTTGATTTTTTTCTTTTTCTTTTTTAATTTTTGGGGTATACACTGTATACTATTCAGCTACTTAGGTCTGACAGATGTGTAGAAGCCTGTTTCCATTATTGTGTCTGGAATATAAAACACTGCCATTCCGTCCTTCCTCAAATTCTTAGGCTGGGTTTTCTGGAGAGTGGATTGCCAAGGGCTGGGAGGTTGTGGGATTTACCTGTGTTGAGGTTGAGCCAGAGGCAGCAAGGACACGGGACAGAGGGCCAAGTCCTGAGTTGTCAGGTAAGGCTGGGAGCTCTTTGCCAACAGGTCTGGTGACAGAAAGAGAAGGACCGAAAAACCAAGCCGAAAGGGACAGACACCCTTTGACATTTGACTAGGGCAGGAAGTGCCCGGGGAGAGGTCTTGCCTGGTGACTTATTTGAGTTAACAGTAGGAAGATCGGGGGGTGGAGTCCGGAAAAGGGAAAGATCAGAAACAGTCTGTATTCTGGGTCAGGATGTGTTAATGAGGAAGATCGTTACCCAGCAGCTGGAAAAAGCACTGGAGGGAGGCCTCCCTTGTCTGTGCTTCCAGTGGAGGAGGGGAGAGCCCCGTTAGAGAGGGCGCCAGGGCCCAGCATTGGTGACCTCTGGGGTGGGCTAACGTTTGGGCCTTTGCTTCTGTGGAAGGCATTTTCCTTGCTGTTCCTGAATGGGTGAGGCAGGGCTTGTTTGTAGAGCCTTGAGGGAAAAGTGTGGCTAACTGCAGGTAGGACTTGGGATGGGTGTGTGCCTGCGTTTCCCAAGGTTGTGAGCAGTGGCTTTAGTGAGCAGTCCCTGTGTGTGTTTCCAGAGCAGTTTGAAGATCATGTCTGTCAGGTTTAAGTCAGGAATATGGTAACTAAGGAAAAAAAGCACACTGCCTGGCAGTTGGTATCAACTGATTTGTGGCCAAAACAATGTGCTTCCCCAGGGGCTGGGAGAAGCAGACCTGGTGTTGGGGGTGGAATCAGAGACCCCAGTCAGATAGAAGCAGGAGGTTGGCTGGAGGAAAAGGTGTGATTTCTTTCGTTTTTTTTGGTTGAAGACGCCATGTGGTTATCTGAAAATCCTCAAGTGAAAAGGGATCGGTGGTGGAGGGGGAGCTAACGTTTTCCTCATGGAGGGGGAGAAGGGAAGGGTGTAGAGAATGCCCTAACACTGCTCAGTTGGGGGAGCAGTTAGGTCGACGTGAAACCTTGCATAATATAAGCATGTGCTGTTAAGAACATTTTGCATCTGAAGGAGAATGATAAAGTCATGTGTTAGGTCCGTTAGTCTGGTTTAGTTGCTTTGAAAATTCAGTGGAATAAAGAAACATCACGACCACGCAGAGCTAGGCATCCGCAGCAGGAGGGTGATGCCCGTGTGATCACAGTTGTTTCCTGGGGAGCTGGCGGAACGCTGGGGACAACACGTCAGCTTTCCTCTCTTTAAGCAGCACAGTTGAGGTTAATAACAGCCACTGATTTTCATTAAGGAGAATGTCAGTCTTTTCATCACGTGGGGAATCTGACATGTCTCCTGGTCAGGCTAACTTTCGTATTTATTTTATATTTCATTTATTTTTGTGTGTGGGTGCGCTCATGGAGGTCAGAGGACAACCTGTAGGTGCTGGTTCTCTTCTCGAGCCGTGCTGGCTCCAGGACTGAACTATGGGTGGTCAGGCTTGGTAGCAGGTACCTTTATCCACTGAGTCCCGTCTCCAGCCCGTCATGTTTTTATGTTAAGGTAGAACTGTGGCTGGATCTAGGTTTGCATCTTTCCTCACGGGACCAGTGTGATTGCAATTTAGTGGTGGCTTGTCCCGAGCCTTAGCCTTGACTTTCTCTTGCTTTGGCCTGCCCCCCCCCCCTTTTTTTTGCATCTTTCCTTCCTTTCTTTGATTGATTGGTTTATTTTTGAGATAGGGTCTCACTATGTAACCCTAGTGGCCTGGAGCTCACGGAGATCCACTTGTTTCTGTCTCAGGTTCTGAGATTAAGGGGGTGAGTGAATCGCTCTGTCTGTTTTGAGCCTGGGTCTCTGGTGCTGGGCTGGCCTGACCTCACTCACTCACTCACTCACTCACTCACTCACTCACTCACTCACTCACTCACTCACTCACTCACGGACTCTCCGCCTTGAGTGGCAGTGGTGGGATTGTAAGCAGGTCCCGCCATGCCCCACAAACCCTTCCTAGTTGAAATTACAAAGCAGCTTTTATTACAGATAAAATAGGTTTTTTAAAAAAATTGAACAGCTTTTTATTGTAAAGTATAAGAAGTATGATTAAGGGCTAAGTATGGTTTTTTTTTTTTTTTGAAGTTTTTCTTTTAACTTGGTAACTCTTAGGTTGTACCAAAAAAGATGGAAGATTTTCCTGTAATTCCAAAGGCTTTAGTAAGAAAGGAAACATGTTTCTTCTGTGTCACAGGAGGAAGCAGAATGGTCACTGGGCAGTCTTTAAATTCTTTCTTTTTTTCAATGTAAACCTGCCTCCCATTTTTTTCCTGGCATTATGTATTAAGTACATCATGCTATCAGTACATTATGGGTATTTATAAATGACCACTGGTCTTTTTGTTTTGTTTTGTTTTTTTGAGACAGGGTTTCACTGTGAAACTCTCGCTGGCCTCAAACTCAGAGAGACCCACCTGCCTCTGCCTCCCGCTGGAATTAAAGGTATGTACTACCATGTCCAGCCTGATCATTGGTCCTTTTAAAGAAGACACATGATCTTCCTAAGAAAAGGAACTCACTCATAAGCATACACATGTAAATAAATGTAATAAAAGTGAAAAGGGCTGGGATTTGTTTTTAAACTGATTTTAAGCAAAAGAATTGGTTTTGAAGGTGGTAATGCTTAGTCGGAGTGGAAGTGAAGGAAGCTGAGAGGAGGCATCCTCTTTGTGTTCAGAGTAACAAGCAGTTTCCTCTCTAAGCAGGTAGGTTATTTGCTTTGGCCTTCCAGAATACAGGAGGGGTCGGGTGATAGGGTGAGTGTTTGTGGGTATGAAACATTTCTATCAACCAAAAAAGAGGTGTGAAGTTACAGAGCGGTGTTTCTTACATTAGTTATACAACCCAGGGAGGTGAGCCTGCCCGCCACAGGGTCTCAGGTTTCAGGTGCTGATGGACTGCCCCTGGACTTAGCTTAGCCGCAGGCCTGCTGAAGGTGAGCGTTGGTGACTGAGTTTTAAATCTGCGGATTGCCCAACTGTTTCTCCGTGTGTTCTTTTACTGTTCCCAAGAGAAGAGGGTGAACTGTGTGTGGGAAGAGTAGGGGACAGGGAGCTGGGCGTGGCTGGTTCCAGTCAGACAAGACCTTCTTGGCCCCAGGGATGTGTGTGGTGCAGACGGCCACAGTCCTTTCTGAGGCTGTCAGACCTTAGCTGTGCTTGAGTTTAGTGTGCAGGAAAGCATGGGGAGTGTGGAGGCCACAAGCCACCGATGACTAGATGATCTAGTCCTGTGGAGTGTGGGAGGCAGGTCCCTTAGGTATAACAGGAGAAGGTCGTGATGGACAAATTTGATTCCTAAAAAGATACCTAAGAACACCCACCACAGTGCTTCTTAGCACCTGCCAAACTCAAGTTTGGTTTCTCATAGTGACCTTTTGTCGTTTCTTGTCATTTTCTGGCCTGGGCTGTCACCAGTGAGTAACTGAATTATCTATCTTCTGCTGTTGTTGTTTCTGAACCGATTGCCCTCTGATGGACAGTGTGCAACTGTGATGTCTTTTGATTACGTCATCCTAAAGAAAGAGTGAGACACAAATCTCATGTTTCTGTGAAGACAGCCTAGAGATACTTAGGACCTCGCTACCACTGGGGATGACTACAGCCTGAGCCCCAGCTTTTATATCTTTTAAAGATCGGCCTTTCAACACAGTGCTAGGTGAAAGGGTTGGTGCGTGATTCTGGGCCCCCTGCTTTTTTTTCTTTAATGGTGCTGGGTGGGTGTCAACACTAGTGTGCTACCACTGAGCCCCAGCCTGATTCCGGGTACTGAGCTTTCAAAAAATGGAGATCTACTACATGGAGCCGGCTGGTTAGCAGCTTTATTATGGGTGTGGAGTCCGCAGCAGCAGTGTGATGCTTGGGGGTGGACGTGGTTACATGCGGGGTCTGTTCTCAGGTGGGTGGGTTTTTGTATGTGGCTGCAATAGCCAGCAGGTTGTTTCTCGTGCCCTCCATTTTGCAGTTTGAATGCTCGATGCCATTTGGAAAAAGGAAATCACATCTACACGCCTAGCTCCCGCGGGTGACTTCTCAAGAGACATTGAATGCCAGGCTCACTCTTGGAGTGCTTGTGTTCTGTGTCTTGGGTGCAGCCTTTGTGTTGGAGATAGTGTGTTGCTGGGGATGTGTCATTGTTTGTCTGGTCCACCAGTAAAAATATAGTGACCTCAAATATATATATATATATAGTTTGCCCCAAGGTAAGGAGATCACCAGGAGAAAAGTTCCTGCAACTTTTCCAGCCGTGTGTGTAACTGTTGAACTTGTATTTGTCTCTTCCTCAACAGTCTTAGTGGCCTTTAGATCTGTCCCTGGAGTGGTAATATGATGAGAACGTGCATCTCATCAAGCATGTATGACCTTTTATAGATTGTGTAAGAAAACAGTTAAGTACTTGAATAAAATGTGGAAGACAGCCTTTTAGAGAGCAGTAGGGCAGATTGAAAAGAGGAACAGCATGGTGAATACGGAAGGGCGAGGAGTCCAGCGCGTATATCTACAAGTCCTCCAGGCGATTGCCCATCACAGGGTTCCTGAACCAGCCTCGGCCCTGTTCCCTTTTGATTCCTTTCTTTTTCCTGCTTTTTTCCCCTCCTTCCTGTTTTCCTTCTTTTCTTGGCTGCTGGCCCTTACTTCTGCAGGAAGGGCCAGATCCAATGAATCTGTTACTTCCTGAGGTCCTGAGCTAGTGAGTGCCAGAGCTGAGCCCACACATTCTGTTACAAATCTTATCTTTGGCCTCTGGTGTATGCCTTGTTCATTCTTTAGCATTTATGACGTAAAGATGTGTGACACATTGCCTGTCCTCAGGATGACAGAGGATAGGACAAGTGTACACACAGTGGATATACCAGAAAGTTACAGAGCCCCAAGGTAGAACTGTCCAAGTTCAGAGGGCCCCCCCCCCACTCTTTTTTCCTCTGCCAGTGTGTGTCCTAAGGAAAGACTCCAGCACTGCATCTCTGTAATGGATTGACTTATCTTTTTTCACCTAAAACCCCTCCATCCTACCCCAGAATACCCTGTATTCTTTTTCAATACAGTAGGGAAGCTAGAGTTAAAAATGGATGGGATTACCCCTTAGAGAGTAGGAAGAAGACAATCCCAGATGAACTTAGTGAACGCCTGTGGTAGGTTTATGTGACCTTTCATTCTACTGTGGATGAAGTTTGACATCTGTAGTTGTTTTTGTTTTGGTTTTTTTTGTTTGTTTGTTTTTTTTGTTTTGTTTTTTTGTTTTTTTTTTTTTTTTTTTTTTTTTTTTTTTTTTTTCGAGACAGGGTTTCTCTGTGTAGCTTTGCGCCTTTCCTGGAGCTCACTTGGTAGCCCAGGCTGGCCTCGAACTCACAGAGATCCACCTGCCTCTGCCTCCCGAGTGCTGGGATTAAAGGTGTGCGCCACCACCGCCCGGCTCTGTAGTTGTTTTTATTGTACTTTTCAGTAGTGTAGCATCCCAAAGCTGATGGTGACTGAAATGATCAGATTGTGCTAGTAGAGTTAAATGTTATCAAGATGAAAATATTTGGAGAAGTAGCTTTTTAGGAAAACTGGGATGGATCTGGTGACAAATGGCTTTTTTGGGTGTTACACTAAATGGATGTTCTGTGCCACTCTGCTGAGCTCTGCGGGCGATCCTGTGCATACTCCGGAGCACATCCCTGTGCAGCTGTGGTTATGTTGGTTAACACTTACTTTCTGGCTGTTACACAAGGTAGAGTTGCTGCTGTGCACACTTGGTAATCAGCCTGTGTTAGTTGAACTGACTTCATTATCAGTGTTAATTGCTGATGAGATTCTTTTCCCTTCCTTCCACAGGGCATCTGATCAAATTCATGACCATGGGGGATATGAAGACCCCAGACTTTGATGACCTCTTGGCAGCATTTGATATACCAGATATGGTCGATCCCAAAGCAGCGATTGAGTCTGGACATGATGACCATGAAAGCCACATTAAGCAGAACGCTCATGTGGACGACGACTCTCATACCCCATCATCCTCAGATGTTGGCGTGAGTGTGATTGTGAAGAACGTTCGGAACATCGACTCCTCTGAGGGAGCTGAAAAAGACGGCCACAATTCCACAGGCAATGGCCTACATAACGGGTTTCTCACAGCACCTTCTCTTGACGGCTATGGTAAGGAGGGAGCGAAGTCCTTGAAAGGAGACACACCTACCTCAGAGGTGACTCTTAAAGACCCAGCGTTCAGCCAGTTCAGCCCTATCTCCAGCGCTGAAGAGTTTGATGATGACGAGAAAATAGAGGTGGATGACCCTCCTGATAAGGAAGAGACACAGCCCAGTTTCAGATCAAATGTACTGACTGGCTCAGCTCCCCAGCAGGACTATGAGAAGCTAAAGTCTCTTGGAGGGGAAAACACAGGCAAGACTGGAATCTCTACATCAGGCCACACAGAGAAAAACAAAGTCAAGAGAGAGACAGAAACAAATTCCATAGCCCTGAGTGTTTACGAGCCTTTTAAGGTCAGAAAAACAGAAGATAAGCTGAAGGAGACCTCTGAGAAGATGCTTGAAAACAGGGTCCTTGATGGGAAGCTGAGCTCTGAGAAGGACAGCACCCTCGCTGCCGTCACATCTTCCAAAGCCAAGTCGGCCTCCAAGCTGTCTTCGTGCATCGCTGCCATTGCAGCCCTGAGTGCCAAGAAGGCTGCTTCCGATTCCTGCAAAGAACCTGTGGCCAACTCAAGGGAAGCGTCTCCATTACCAAAGGAAGTGAACGACAGTCCCAAAGCTGCCGACAAGTCTCCTGAGTCCCAGAATCTCATCGATGGCACCAAGAAAGCCTCCCTGAAGCCATCGGATAGTCCCAGGAGCATATCCAGTGAGAACAGCAGCAAAGGATCCCCATCTTCTCCTGTGGGGTCTACCCCAGCAATCCCCAAAGTCCGTATCAAGACCATCAAGACATCTTCTGGGGAGATCAAGAGGACAGTGACTAGAGTGTTGCCAGAAGTGGATCTGGACGCTGGGAAGAAGCCTTCTGAGCAGGCGGCCTCTGTGATGGCATCTGTGACGTCACTTCTCTCATCTTCAGCATCAGCCGCTGTCCTTTCCTCTCCCCCCAGGGCCCCTCTGCAGACGGCCGTGGTGACCGGTGCAGTTTCCTCTGCAGAGCTGACCCCGAAACAGGTCACCATCAAGCCCGTGGCTACTGCTTTTCTCCCTGTGTCTGCTGTCAAGACGGCAGGGTCTCAGGTCATCAACCTGAAGCTCGCTAACAACACGACAGTGAAAGCCACAGTCATATCTGCTGCCTCTGTTCAGAGTGCCAGCAGTGCCATCATCAAAGCTGCCAATGCCATCCAGCAGCAAACCGTCGTGGTGCCAGCATCCAGCCTGGCCAATGCCAAACTTGTGCCAAAGACTGTGCACCTTGCCAACCTTAACCTTCTGCCTCAGGGTGCCCAGGCCACCTCTGAACTCCGCCAAGTGCTAACCAATCCTCAGCAACAAATAAAGCAGGCAATAATCAATGCAGCGGCCTCACAGCCACCTAAAAAGGTGTCTCGAGTCCAGGTGGTGTCGTCTTTGCAGAGTTCTGTGGTGGAGGCTTTCAACAAGGTGCTGAGCAGTGTCAATCCAGTCCCTGTTTACATCCCCAACCTCAGTCCTCCCGCCAACGCGGGGATCACGTTGCCGATGCGTGGGTATAAGTGCTTGGAGTGCGGGGACGCCTTCGCCCTGGAGAAGAGCCTGACCCAGCACTATGACAGGCGGAGTGTGCGCATCGAAGTAACGTGTAACCATTGTACAAAGAACCTTGTTTTTTACAACAAATGCAGCCTCCTTTCCCATGCCCGCGGGCATAAGGAGAAAGGCGTGGTGATGCAGTGCTCCCACTTAATTCTCAAGCCAGTCCCAGCAGACCAGATGATAGTGTCTCCGTCCAGCAATACTCCTCCTTCCTCCACTCTGCAGAGCTCTGTGGGAGCTGGCACACACACTGTAACAAAAATCCAGTCTGGCATAACCGGGGCGGTTATTTCAGCGCCCCCCAGCACACCCATCAGCCCAGCCATGCCCCTAGACGAAGACCCCTCCAAGCTCTGTAGACACAGTCTCAAGTGTTTGGAGTGTAATGAAGTCTTCCAGGATGAGACGTCTCTGGCTACACACTTCCAGCATGCAGCAGATACAAGTGGACAAGTAGAGTATCATTTAAATTTGGGTGTTTCGGTGATGAGTCTGTAGCCATGAGTGCTCCATCAGATACCTTGAATATGGGGTGGCAGCACAGTTGCGTGGAGGGGTGTGTGTGTGTGTGTGTGTGTATGCGTATGCGTGCGCAAGCAAGCTTGGGGAAGGCAAAGGACTGTTTTCATAGGATAGGTGCAGTGTTGAAATACAAGGGTGATTCTTTTAGCCAGGTAGGAAGGGTGTGCTCTGGTTGAATTAAGTAATTGTTCAGGCATTGGAATATAGTGAAGTCTGAGATTTACTGTAAAAGTAGAGGGTCATTCCATCGTATTAAGTGTTTAGTGTGGATTACATTGGCATGGTATGAGCTTTCACTCATGGTTTAGAGTTTTGACAGTTACTGGTATGTATAACACTGAAACGATTTATAAACGCATCCACCTACTAGGGACCGACTCTAAGGCACGTCTGCTTAGGGAGTGTGTTTCAAAAGTGTGTTCAGTAGTGGGTTTTAACTATAAACTGCAAACCATCTGGCCCAATAAACCTTTGTGTCTTTGCAGCTTTTTTGAGGTAAAGTGCAGGCTGCTGTTGGTGAAATGCATTTTATAATTTGCGTCATCTCCTTGTCTTCTCATCTCCTTCCTCCATGAAGCAACATTTGCCTGCTATATAGTCTCAGAGCGAGCATTCCAACATGCTGAGGGAAGTAGTTCCCAAGCAGAGAGAGCAGGCTATATCTATAGTTGGGTGGGAAAAGTGGTATGGCTGGAAATGGGGGGGGGGGGGGCGGCGGCTAGGTTGAGCTCCCGTCTGAGGCATCTCAAACTCCTTGTCATGGAGGTCCAGTGGTAGGTGGGCTTCCCTGTTTCCCCCAGTATTTTGTTACCTAGGAACCCTGTGCTGTGGTCAGAAGCCTGTATCAGACAGTAGTATCTACTGTCTCTCTAGTTCTTCAATGTCAACTGCTGACTTAAACGATTTGTAGCATTGTGAGTTTAGGCAAAGAAAGATGATAATACCTGTTTTGTTGTTGTTTTGTACAACCACCCCCCCACCCCCCCCCCCACCCCCCGTGTTTTCTGTCTAGTTGAAGTAGAAGCAATGCAGGTTGGGTGTTTCATGTATCCCGGAAGAGGATGAGCCGCCAGACCAGCTATTGCTCTCAGAGAACGACCTAGATGATAGTTGGGTTCTGTCCATGCACACCCCCTTACCCTGTCACCAATCCCCCCTAAGGGCAGGCTTCCCTCGCCATGAAAATAAAAGCCCCAAAGCCATTTCCTGAGTGGTTTGTGCTGTTGTCTGTCAGTGGGCAGGGGGTGGGGGGCTGGGTCCTGGCCCAGAGTTTGCACACTGCCATGGTTGTGGGTTCTTAGCGCAGAGCCTCTGTCAGGCAGTTAGGTCATTTCTTCGGGACCTGGAAGGACACGGGTGGAGTAGCACCCCGTGCCGCCCAGCTTTTGTTCTCAGATAAAAATGTTCAGGATTGACGTTCGGGATAGGGTCAAACAGAGGTAACTGAGAAGAGATGTCTCCTGTTACTCAGTCATCATTTTCTTGTGTTTTGCTGGGACAAGTAAAACCTGTTGATCATGTGCATCACCTGCAATCCAAGGGAATGAGTCATGGCAGCTGTACATTAAGTAAATGTACAGTTCTGCCAGGCCACACCCCCCCCCCCCCAGCTCTTACTACATAAAAACCAAGAGGTGTTCTGTTGTAAGCCTTTGCCAGCTGTGGAACCAGCTCTTCAGGGCTGGTGTCTCAGCGCTGCCCTGCGTTAAACTCTCCTCCTGGCACTCACTGCCTTGTCTCATGGCAATCATGGTCCACAAGACCTTGGGTATAGTCTCCTGTGATGCACAAACAGCTGGCTCAGCTGGCCAGCAGCTGGGGCCCGGGCCAGTTTTGCAAGGAATGGCTCTTCTCCTTGGCGTCTAGTTTGAGCCACGTGGAGAGTTTTGTGAACCTGGAAAAACACTAGGGCCTTATAATGTAGCGGGAGCTCGGGTGGCCCCCCACCCACCCACCCCCAGCGCAGAAGAAGGAGGGCTGCAGTATTCAGAAGGGATCATAGTTTTTATCCGTCGTTAACCTTGACAGCCACGGGAGTTTTAGTCTCAATTCAGGAACTACCTACCTATCGAGATAGTATCCTCTTTGAGAATGGTACCTCAAATTCTTTTTCTTAGAAGTTTTGGAGGTTGAATCCGGGTACCTCTAGTATCAAAAGCCAATTTCCTGTTCTCTGCTGTGTCCATGGATTCAAAACCTACTTTCGGTTTCCATTTTCACACGAATCTCCACACTCTGGGTTACTCCTTGGTGGATTAAGAAACAGGGTTTCTGCACAGTTGTAGAAACTCCCTTGTGCTCATGTCCTAGCATGCCCTCTGGAGCAGGTTCCCAGTGCCACCAAAGCCTGTGCTCCCAGCTCTTGGCTCCCTCGAGATGGGTGGGCCCCAGTGTTGGGTTGATAGATTCCTGGGGTTGACCCTGCTGGCTCTGTTAGATTCTGAAGGTTTGAAGGTGGCCTCAGGGACCCCTGACCAGCAAGGAAGCTTTTCAGTTTGGGTTAGCTGGGCCTGGAGAAGGGCCACTGTTTCATTGGTAGCAGGGTCTTATTTCTTTTATTATTTTGAGATAATTGTAGATTCACGTAAGAAATGTGAGAAGTTCCGTGCGTACCCTTCATTCAGTCCCTGATGGTAACAGCTCACCCACAAAATCGTAGAACAGTATCACAGTCAAGACACTGACATTGCCGGGCGGTGGTGGCGCATGCCTTTAATCCAAGCACCCGGGAGGCAGAGGCATGCGGATCTCTGTAAGTTTGAGGCCAGCCTGGTCTCCAAAGCAAGTTCCAGGAAAGGCGCAAAGCTACGCAGAGAAACCCTGTCTCGAAAAACCAAAACCAAAAAAAAAAAAAAAGCCACCTCTCCCCTCATGAGATTTCTATAATTTTGCCAAGTCACAAACATTAAAATAAGGAAGCCATGCAGTATGTAAGTGGATTGGCCTTTTTCACTCAGCCTAGCTCCCTGGAAATGCATTTAGGTTGTTGCCTATATCCGTACAGATGCTTTTTGGCTTAGGATGGTGAGCTATGTTCTCATAAGTAAACCCATCATAAGCTGAAAGTCTAAGAAGTTGTCCAAGACAAGACCAAATATCCTAGCTTTGAAATACTGTGGAGTGTCAGCTGTTGGCCTTTGTGACTGTGTGGTTCTGTGGCTGCTGTTCACCTTTGTGACTGTGTGGTTCTGTGGCTGCTGTTCACCTTTGTGACTGTGGTTCTGTGTCAGCTGTTCACCTTTGTGACTGTGGTTCTGTGGCTGCTGTTCACCTTTGTGACTGTGTGGTTCTGTGGCTGCTGTTCACCTTTGTGACTGTGTGGTTATGTGACTGCTGTTCACCTTTGTGACTGTGTGGTTATGTGACTGCTGTTCACCTTTGTGACTGTGTGGTTCTGTGTCAGCTGTTCACCTTTGTGACTGTGGTTCTGTGGCTGCTGTTCACCTTTGTGACTGTGTGGTTCTGTGTCAGCTGTTCACCTTTGTGACTTTGTGGTTCTGTGGCTGCTGTTCACCTTTGTGACTGTGTGGTTATGTGACTGCTGTTTACCTTTGTGACTGTGTGGTTATGTGACTGCTGTTCACCTTTGTGACTGTGTGGTTCTGTGTCAGCTGTTCACCTTTGTGACTGTGTGGTTCTGTGGCTGCTGTTCACCTTTGTGACTTTGTGGTTCTGTGGCTGCTGTTCACCTTTGTGACTGTGTGGTTCTGTGGCTGCTGTTCACCTTTGTGACTGTGTGGTTCTGTGGCTGCTGTTCACCTTTGTGACTGTGTGGTTCTGTGGCTGCTGTTCACCTTTGTGACTGTGTGGTTCTGTGGCTGCTGTTCACCTTTGTGACTGTGTGGTTCTGTGGCTGCTGTTCACCTTTGTGACTGTGTGGTTCTGTGGCTGCTGTTCACCTTTGTGACTGTGTGGTTCTGTGGCTGCTGTTCACCTTTGTGACTTTGTGGCTCTGTGGCTGACTGCCTAGCACCGAACAGACTGTAGCCGGTGCCTGGGGAAGGTCAGGTCAGGATTCAGGATTCCAAGTGTGCTTTTTCTGGGTGTATTACTTTTGAGCCAGTCACAGCTAGTTTGGGACCCTCTGTAGCCCATTCTGGTTTATGGTGGTATAGTAGTGTAAGCATATGGTTGTACCATAGTTCTGTTTTTTTGTTTTTTGTTTTAAATTAGAAAAATGTAGGGTTGGAAAGATGGCTTAGCAGTTAAGAGCACTTCCTGCTCTTGCATGGGATCCTGATCTGCTTCTCAACCACATGGAGGCTTACATCTATTAACTCTAGTTCAAGGGCATCTGATGCCCTCTTTTGACCTCTGTGAGTACTGCACACATGTGGTGCTCATACACACACACACACACACATACACACATGCTGAACACTGATACACATTAAAGTTAAATATTTAAAAAATGGGCCAGGCAGTGGTTGTGCACACCTTTAATTCCAGCACTAGAGAGGCAGAGGCAGGCGTAGCCCTGTGAGTTCAAGGCCAGCATGGTCTACAAAGTGAGTTCCAGGACAGCTAGGGCTCTTACACAGAGAAACTCTGCCTTGAAAGAAACAAAAGGGAAAAATTTTAAAAAGTGTGTTGTGCTCATGTGCATCTGTACGTGTGTTCATGTACATGTGTGTACATGTGTGCCATCAAGGGGTTGACATCATGTTTTCCTTTATTGCTCTCCACCTTACCGCTTGAACATTTTTTTTAACAGTTATTTCTTTTATATGTTGGGGTGCTTTGTGTACATGTGTGTGTGTGCCCCATGCCTGCTGGTATCCATGTGGGTGCTGGGGATTGAAGCTAGGTCCGCTGCAAGAGCAATAAGTGCTCTTACCCATTCAGCCCTCTCTCCAGACCCTCCACCTGATGCCTTGTTTTTATTTTTTGAGGCTGGTTCTCTGTATGTAGCCCTGCCTGTCCTGGAACTCGCTATGTAGACCATCTCAAACTCACAGAGATCCACCTGCCTCTGCCTCTTGAATTCAAGGATTAAAAACATGTGCCCAATGCTAGGCACCCCAAAGGTTTTTAGTTCTGTGTTTAACCTCTGTGTCCGGGATCCTCTTTGAGCGTCGTTAGGGGCTTGACTGTGTTGTAGGGTTCAGTTTTGGGCCCACGCAAGGCCCTTTCTGTAGCACCACATGTCCAAAGGCTGTCTTTCCTTCTGGGGACAGTGTGCACCTTCGCCCTATGTGCTGTGGGGCAGCTTCTGATCCGTGTGTCCATTCCTCTCCCCATGCACCCGGGTTTGCAGCTCATGATGCGTACTATCATCAATAGAGTAGACGCTTCCTTCGTGATTCTGCCTGTCTGCCTTCCATGGGAAGCCGGGGTCACCTCATTTGCATCTACAAAGAAATCATGTCAGCCCTGTGATAGGAGATTCGTTAAAAGGAGTTTGAGGAGATCATGGCATCATGGCGTTCTGAGTTGTCGAGTCCCCAAACACAGCCTCACCCCATTTATCTAGGGCTATAATTGCTTTGTGCTTTCCAGCATGTGAATCGTGTTCATGTTTTGATAGATTTTGGTTGCTTGGTCAATTGATCAGTCAGTCAGTTGTTTGTGGTCCTGGGAATGAAACTCGGAGCTCCAGATGTACTTGAAGTACATCCCCAGCTGAAATTTATTATTTTCAAACAATGTAATTTTGGTGTGCACAAATTCATCCATAGTATGTAGAGAGGTGGATGTTGTTTATTATTGTGTATGTTGTGAGTCTCTTGAGCTTACTGGGTTCAGAGTTTGAGGGTTTCAGCTACTGATTTCCCAGCTATGGGAACAGGCACGCCTCATGGAGTGGGTGCGCCTGGTCAAGCTGTGTGACCCTTTTGCTGTACTGTGATATTACTTTATTTATTTATGTATGTATTTATGTATTCATTCATTCATTTTCATTCATTCATTCATTGTTTTTCGAGACAGGGTTTCTCTGTGTGGTTTTGGTGCTTGTCCTGGATCTCGCTCTGTAGACCAGGCTGGCCTCGAACTCACAGAGATCTGCCTGGCTCTGCCTCCCGAGTGCTGGGATTAAAGACCGTGCGCCACCACTTGCCGGCGTGATGTTACTTATTGAGATTCTTTTGCATCTGTATTCATGTAGGTTTACCACCCCTGTCCTCTGCTGTCCTTGTCTGGCTTGGGGTGGGTTGCTCCTAGCTTTGTAGAGTGAACTGAGAAGTTTCTTCTTCCATATGAAACATTCCCTGTGTTCCATATGAGAGTGAGTAGAATTGGAGTTAGTGTCTCTTTAAATGCTTGGTAGGTTCTCCATTGAAACCATCTGGGCCTGGAGATTTCTTTGGACACTTTCCATTCTCACAGGATTAGTGAAGGGGCTCCTGTTCCTCTTGCCTCCCCCTCTTCTGGCTCTATCTGGGCCGGGCCTTCGGCACAGTTTCAGGAGGTGGGAATTTGGCATAGCCTGGTAGCTACACTATTTCCTGGGGGCTTGGCACTCACTCACTTAGGTTTCTGTGCTGCCCCTGGCTGCTGCTCCGTGTTCTCTGGACACCAGAGAGCAGGCTTTGGGGGGGTGGGGTGGGGGGTGTTCTCCAGCTCCAGTCCGCAGATGTGGATGCTCCCAGCCTGTCCTTTACCGCAGCTCCCTGGCCAGGCTGCTTTCTTGCTCTCTCTTCAGTCTGCCATGGGTGTTTTTTGGGCTCCATTTTCCTGGAAGCAGAAGTTGTTCTTCTGCTTTCCTTTTACCTTCTCTTTCTTGTTTGTTTTGAGACGGATCTTGCTTTGTAGTCCAGGCTGGCCTTGAACCCAGGATCCCTTGCTCCCCAGTTCTGAGATTGCAGGCATGCACCAGCACATCTGCTCCCTGTGCCCTTTGGTTCTGTGTTTTCCGAGACGGGGTCCCTCTGTTATGTAGCTTTGGCTGTTCTGAAACTTGCTGTCCTTTCTTTAATGTGAGATCTGGAAGTGGTCACCTTCTGTTCCACCTGAGCCTCCCAGCAGCTCTTATAGGCGAGACTAGGTTCTTGTTGGGACTGTTTTTAATTAATTGTTTTTTGATTAGCACATAAAGAAATAAATTCACTGTGTGGCTTTTTCATGTACACCATTCTGAGTTGGGTTTTTTTTTTCCCCCAAGGCACAGTTTCTCTGTGTAGCCCTGGCTGTCTTGGAATTCACTCTGTAGACCAGGCTGGCCTTGAACTCACAGAGATCCGCCTGCCTCTGCCTCTCGAGTGCTGGGATTAAAGGCGTGCGCCACCACTGCCTGGCACTCTGTTGTGTTTTTATTTATTCTTTGCTCTTTCTCCTCCCATGCTGGCCCACTTCCTCCTGGCAGATGGCTCCCGTCTTCTTTCATGTCATGCACATTCCATTTGGGGTTTCTCTTTGACTGGCCCTTCTCCACCCAGTGTCAGTTTCTTCCCGCTCAGCCCCATCGTTCAGAGGAGAGACAATTTCCTCTCTTCCCTCTCATGGCTGTGAACGCCCCTCAGCCTTCCTTCTGAATCCTCAGCCATGCTGAGTAGCTCACCCTGGTTCCCCTCACTCTCTTTCTTCCTAGCACTGACGGAACCAGAGCCTCCTCCGTGTTAGGAAGTCTCTCTACCCTGGTGCCACACCCCTCGCCACAGGTTTCCTTTCTTTTTATCTTTCCTCTTTTGCTTTTTGTCTCACGTGTATTTTCAGAACAGACCTTCCATTTCCCTGTGCTTCTCTGAACCCAGCAAGGCCTTTTTCTGAGACTGCTGTTGTGGCTGGACCGGCCACAGCTCTCTCCACTGACTCCCGCTTCAGTGTTAAGCCTTTGGGGACCATGCCCATGTCACTTGGCTGACATTTGCTGAGCTTGTCTCTCTTGTCCTTCCCATGTTTTAGGAACGCTCTATAGGAAAATTAGTCACCCCAGGGCAGCAGAGCATCTCTGTTGGGAGCTGGCGCCATGTTCAGCCATGCCCCGGTAGTCTCTGGAAATAGCTGGCTTGCCATACAGAGTTTATGTAGGCTTCTTTACCTCACACTGCTCACGTCTATGCCTGAGTCTTGGGGTCTTACCATATGCTTACAGGTGATGTGGTCCAGGAATCCCAGCAGATGCCTGGGTGGGTTCTGCACCTAAGGGAGAGGACAGTCTCTTCACTGCAGCATGGAACCAAGCAGTGTAACAGAAATGGAGCTGTGGTAGGCTACACAACTTACTCATGCACTCACATGCACTTGAGATACACACTTGTGCTCACGTCACACTCAGACACACTTTTGCACTCATGTACATCCACAGATTCACAATCCTTCTTGCACTTCACAGACTCATAAACTCACTTACGTATTCACAAACACTCACAGGCTACAGTTTGGGGCTCCTTTTCACTGTCTGGTGCAAATACCTGTTTCAGGCGCCTTGGACCAGGCGGTGGGTAGAGAGGCCAGAGAAGCGCTCCTCTGGTGAAATGTTCAAGGGCGGAATCTGCAGGTTTAATAATTGATGCTGAGATGCACTGGGATGCCACACCTCACCTCTTAGTCAGACATGGCTAAATTTAGTCAACTGCAGGCTGGAAATGCATAATGTTGTAAGCTCTTAGTTGTGAAAACATCTTTTCTTTCTATAGGTTCCACATGAGCTGTGAAATCAGAGACGTAGCGGGCTCTTTGGTATACTCTTTTATTTGGCAATTGGAAAAAACAGATGTCTAATTAGTGGCAGAGCTGGGACCTGGGGCAGGAGTCCTTCATTGCCAGCTCACTGTCTCTCCGTCTTTATGTTGCTTCCCTAGGACACAGAGGCTTAGGACTTTCAGTGGGGACCCGAGGAGCCCAAGAGTAGACCCTTGGGCTTACAACTGCCTTGGCCTCAGGGGTACAGCAGGTGAAGGAGGGGTGTCTGCTTGGTCCTCACTTTCAAAACTGATGACTCACTTCAGTTTCAAGAGCTTTCTGGGCATTAACATCTTCCTTTTGAATACTTCAGTTACAGTGTGTATATGGTGTTTGTGTACCATGTGTGTGCCTGGTGCCCACAGGGCCTGGAAGAGAAGCATAGGACCCCCGGGACTGGAGTCGCTAGTGGTTGGTTGTGAGCGGACGCGGGAGCTTTTAACTATTGAGCCACCTCTCCAGCCCCTCTGAGCAATTGCAACAATTATTGTCTGTTTTGGAGTTGGTGAGATGGCTCAGCAGAGAAATGTGCCTGCTGGAGGATCCAGTTCCACCCCTGGACCCTACACACTGGAAGGAGAGAGCCAGTCCACAATGGTTCTCTGATCTTCACATGAATGCCTCTGTTCCTCTGTGTGTGCATGTGTGTGTGTGTGTGTGTGTGTGTGTGTGTGTGTGTGTGTGTGTGTGTGTATGTATGCATGTGCGCAGATGTAGCACCCCCTGGCCAGACCATCCCTGGAGCTGGAGGTGCGCTCAGTTGTGAGCTGCCCCATAGGGGGTCTGGGATCTGGTCCTCATCCAGAGCAGTGTGTGCTCTTAACTGCTGAGCCCTCTCCTCAGTCCCCTTTCTGGGAATCTTTAACCCCGCACCCTATACATTAAATTCTTTTGAGCAGTATCTGCCCGTTCTCATTTCTAGATAAACTTCTCAAGAGCTTTCTTCTAGAAGTCGTGGAGCATCCCACCCACCCCATCATTATCAGAAGACTGAGTTTCCTCTCGTCCACTCTTCTCCATCCTCTTCCCTCAGCACGCTGGAGACTAAACCCAAGGCCTGAGGCATACTAGGCAGGTACCTGGCGGCCGAGCTGTACTCACAGCCTTTGGCTTTTGTTCTTAGACAGGCTCTTGCCGTTACCGCGATGGTCTCGGACTCGTCATGATCCTCTTGCCCAAATGCAGGGATTACAGCTGTGGGCCACTGGCTTTCAGCTGAGACTTTTTGGCACTGCTCCCCAAACTGCGAACTTGGTCTTGTTTGAGCTGGTCCTGCCTCAGTTTACATGGTAGTGTCACCAATTCTTAACAGATCTGTTCGCTAAAGTAATCGTGTGAGTAGTTTGTATGTGTCTGCCGTACAGTGTCCTGTGAATATCCTCATTTGCTCAGCCCTTGCTAGGGGTCCTGACTGTGGCAAGGGATTCGGCAGCGACTGTTAACTAACTAGCTCTGGGAACAAAGGGTTCATGCAGTCAGCCTGTGACACATGCTTTGTGTCACTCCCACTTAAGTGAGACCTGAAGTAAAGCTGTTTTCTTTTCTCTTCTAATTGTGAAACTGTGAAAGCCAGGAAAGAAACTGCTATGCTTTATTATGGCCATTAGAAACGTCGTCATACTGTCGTGCAGTGTATGGAACTGTGTTAAAGGGCGCAGTAATTGACTTAGCATCTGGGCCCCACTGAGCTGCAGTGGTCTGGCTTTGGACCTAGTTGATTTACCTGTGAGTGGGTGCTTTGTGTAGCTAGTCATATTCTCTAGCTTCTCTCACCTTCCCCTTTTGCTTTTCTCAGGCTGCATTTCTCCCTAAAAGAACAAATTGAAACAAAGAATTGTTTTTCTTGATGCCCAGGTAATTCCTCACTTATGCAAAGAGGGTGCCGAGTCCCACAGTCCAACTTTACAGGACATCCGGCCCTACCCCCTCCTCCAGCCTGTGATGTTATGCCAGCTGTCAATTTCAGGCCGCTGGCTGCTGGCCCACCAGGCTCAGGAAGGACTGTGACCTTTTCAGCTCCCTTTCCTAGTCATCTAGTGCTGCTTTACTATTGACAAGTAGAATTAATTGAAAAATCATTCCCTGAGCAAATGAAATTGCCCCAGAGAAGAAATTAGCCGCTTCACCTGAGCATCAGAAGCGTTATGCACGTTCTGATGGCATTAAGCCTAATGTCCAGAGACATAAATCCATGTGCATGCATTTCTTCTGTTTTGTTCTCTTTCTGAGCCACACACCACTGGGTTTGGCTGCTGCTTCTCCTACTGAGTTGCTGAGCAGCCTTAATTTGTGCCAATTAGGAGAACTTTCTTTGACTTAAACAAAAAGGAAGGGAAAGTCAGACCACAAAGAATCCGGATGCTCTCCTGTGCTCAGTGTGCCCTCTGAGCCCAGACAATGTGCATTTTGTCATGAATTTAGAGCATCCCAGAGAGCTGGTGGACCCCCCCCCACCCCCCCCCCCACCCCCCCGGTGCTGACGAAGCCCATCTCCATTGCTCCATTGTCTGCAGCAAGGACAGTTATACAATCTGCCTCCCCCCCCCCCCCTGCACAGTTCAGGAAACAGTGTCATCTGAGTTCAGAAACATGGGTACTGTGTAAGCATCAAGGAGAGAGAGTGCTTATGGCCACAGTGGAGCCCAGAGAGAAACCCTGGAGTAGTGTGGGGTGTGTGCACAGATGCGTGTGCACCTGTGTAAAATGAAGGTAAGATCCCTGCACATCCGCTGTGACCAGTGACCATGTCCTCCCCTTTCAAGAGCTCCAGGATCGATGCCTTTGGAGGCTGGAGTCCTTACACTTTCTTCTTTACTTCTGGGTGTGACGTGGGTGGGGAGCCTCATCTGGTGGCTGTGCTGGTTGGGAAAGAGGGGGTCGTGATGATGGTGATGGTGATGAGCATAATAAGCTGTGCATTTTATATGTATTGTAAAGAGCAACCACTTGTTATTACTTCCTGATGGATGATAATGTCAAGGGTTTTTGTTTGTTTGGTTTGGTTTTAGCTTTTACTCAACACATGCCCCTTGTTCTTCTAGATTTTCTTTTCTTTTGGCTTTGTATTATTACAAAAGTAGTATGATCACGTTGTAGATATGGGAGAAGCTATGGGGAAAGAGAAACTGATTTCTTATCTTGACATAACCGGGTCATCTTCTTTGACATTCAGGTTTGTTTATTCATGTTTCTCAACTGTGTATTTTTTGTGGTTGTTCATTCACATGATCCCATCCCACTCTTTCCACTGCCCCGCCACCAGAGCCTGATGGAATCCTGGTTCTTGCCGTTAGCAGTAGGGCATGGAATACATTTCTTACGTCATTAATTCTTATTTCCACCTCTGTAAAATGAAGGTATTATTGACTTCATAGATTATGAGAAATAAATGATATGATGTATTTAAATCTCTACAAAGTTCCTAATGTATTTAAAGGACTTAATTCACTGCTTGGCTCATGGTGAATTGAAACCAACCCGTATCTATATCTATATTTATATCTATATACATACATGAGTATGTGTGTGTATATACCTATGAATGTGTGCGTATGTGTATATGTAGACATATATGTATAATGTTTTTTGACTTCTCTTAGAATTGAAAGTATGAGTTTTCTTTGCAGTGAGTGCACACTAAGGTGCCGCCATGATTCTCAGATGGGAGAATGGCTTGTGGAGGAGGAGGAAGACTAGTTCACGGAGGAGGGATCGCCACTGACTGTACTGATAGCAGGCCCTTTTAACTAGTGACTGTTGGCTGGTTGTGTTGTTGCATGCTTTAACCTTTGAAGGATGTGTTCCTAGGAGTGCCGTCTTTTAATGACCTTGACCTCATCAACACTGCCTGTAATGCCCTAATTTTGTGATTATAATAAACGTTTTATGGGATAAAACTTGTATTTTAGTCCTTTCAGGAGAAAAGCCAAGAGATAATTTTCTTTCTTTCTTAACTTTCTTTTTGTTTTTTCGAGACAGGGTTTCGCAATGTAGTTCTGGCTGTCCTGGATCTCACTCTGTAGACCAGGCTGGCCTTGAACTCAGAGATCCGCCTGCCTCTGCCTCCTGAGTGCTGGGATTAAAGGTGTGCACCACCACCATCTGGCAAGAAATAATTTTCAAGTGAGTTTTCTTTTTCTCTTAGTATAAGTCACTTCAAAACTTAAATTTTTGGGCTTAATTTGAAATAACTGAAGAATTAAAAATATGTTTTAAGCTGCTGTCAATCTGAGTGTTTTTAATCTCAGAAAAATCTATAGTTTGATGCTTTCTTTGACTTCAATACAGATGGTTTATTTAGAATGTGCAAGAGGTAGTTGTTTCTGCACAAATGTCTGAAAAGTGTATTGATTTTAACTCACATTCTGTTGCATTTGTTTTGAGGATGGTAGTCAGTTTATATTGACTGAGGTTCTTTTTTTTATATTTTAGAAATACATTTATACTTATATTTAAGAGAATGAAAAATAGAGTATTTGAGGGGTTTTTGATAATTAAATATTTTTCTTCAAGGAAAGTTTCAGTCTTTATTTTAATACAGTCAGATTTTAAGCTTTGTAAAATTCCTTGTGCTCTGCAAATTTCAATTTAATGTCCAAATTTATTTATCTGAGCTTGAATTTTTTTTATTTTAATTATAAATCATGTTATGGCCAGTTCATCCATTTGAAGGCCAACTTAGGTACAGAAAGAAAACCAGTCCCTAAGCCATACAAGAAAGAAACTGGATTAACCTGGGTGAATTTCTGTTGTCCTGAGGCAAGTTCTGGATTGTGGGAAGTACAGCTCCTGTTGGGCCCGGGAGCTAGGAGATGTGTTGGTCTGCCAATACAGTTTGTAAGAGGACCTTTGCTCTGGACAAGATGCAGGAGAAACAGGCCCGGAAGCAGTTAAAGCTGCTGGTGTTTTCTTTAGCTCACACTTTGGCATGAGCCTGCCTCTGTAATGCTGATCACGTTTATTTTACAGGGTGAAAAATTTCCATTAAACATGTGATCATCAGGTTTGCTCTTCCCGCGGGCTTTAGAGTCATTGATAGCCGTGTTTAAAATGACGCGTAACTGCTGTACAGCTTGACTAAGGTACTTGTCTACAGCCATGCTTAGCAGGACCAATCGTGTTTCCCCCTTTGGTTTATCTAGAAGACTTGCACTGTCTGCCAGATGCTGCTTCCTAACCAGTGCAGTTATGCTTCACACCAGAGAATCCATCAGCACAAATCTCCCTACACCTGCCCCGAGTGCGGGGCCATCTGCAGGTCGGTGCACTTCCAGACCCACGTCACCAAGAACTGTCTGCACTACACACGGAGAGTTGGTTTTCGGTCAGTATGTCGTTCACTTCTGCGCAAGTTGTTCACTGGTCACTGCACTACGATTTGAAGGGCCCGTGCACACCCCTAGTTCTCAGGGCTGTCTGGTGATACTGCAGCTCAGATCCTCTGGGAACTTAGCTCATTTGTAGTAGAGTTGATCCGTTTGAATCCAAGTTTAATGTCATGTCATTATCCATACAGATGAGGATAAATTGGGTGATCCTTTCAGGTAAATGTGCGTGTTATGGAGCTCGGCCATGACTGACAGCCTGCAAAACCCTCTTCCCCACCCCTGCACATAGGTTGCTGCCCTCCCCATATTTATCCTCTGCAGGAATACCATGCATTTCTGCACCTCTTATTAGTCCCCTTCTAATAAATATAAACATGATGGATTGCCGTAGCCACACAGAAGGGTCAGGTGAACATTTTTCTCTCATCAGTCTTTGGAGCCTCCCTTCCAAAAGTCCTTCCCTTCTGCCTCCTCCACCTCAGTTCCGGCCCTTTTATCTTTTCACTGGCCCTGGAGATTCCCAGATGTGTATTTTTTGACATCTGGCAACTTCATTGTTAATTTACCCAGTGTTAGGGGATGATGTACTTTGTTCTCAAACTTCGTTACCTTCTTAAATGTGCTCCCGTCCCATTACACTTGACCTGATGAAAACCCCTCAAGGGACTATGTCATGGGTGACATGTCTTTGTATTAGCTTTGTTTCACTGTGGCATGTGTTTATCTTACCATGTTTGGTTAGACGGTTAATGTGCAATGATTTTGCTTAGTCGTAATTTGTCACACGGTTTATAAAAATGAGGTAGCATTGGTGTAATTTGATGGTTTTATTTCATTTTAGTTTATGTTCCAAGATCACTAATTCCTGGGTAGCTCTGCCCAATTGTTTTTCTTTTTCTTCCTCCTCATCTTAAGATTTATTTCTTTTTATTTTTTGTGTGTAGGTATTTTGCCTGCATGTGTGCATGTCTGTTAGCCATGTATGTGTGTTGCCTGAGGAAGTCAGAAGAGGACCTCAGTTCTCCTGAAACTTGAGTTACAAATGGTTGTTAGTTGTGTGTGGGTGCTTGGAATCGAACTCGTAAAGAAGAGCCAATGCTCTGAACTGCTGAGCTATCTCTCCAGCTCTCCTCTGCTCCGTTTTCTAACACTAAAATATGAGGCAGATTCCTGTTTTTATTCTTATACCTTCAAATTTGTAGTGTGCAAATGCCTTATGGTTTGAGATCTAACCTGGTAGGAAACTAGAAAACAAGAAACCAAGGTTTTTCCTTTGTGCTAGATTTTCTTGTCATGATTTGTGTGAAATTCCTGTGTCCTCTCCTTTTTGTACCCCGTAACTTGGGTGATGACCTGCCGCCAGCCCTCAGAGATGTGACAGTTAAACAAGATGGTCCACAGAGCTACTCAGAGTAGTACTTTGTTCTTACCGCATGCTTGGGGACCGTGAGTGGCTTCTGCACACGGCCAGGGGACGCAGCTGTGCGGCTTGGACGCCTGCTGCCGTTCTCTGCGGCCTGCTATGTGTTCCCACAGAACTGAGGACAGCCTCTGCACGCCCAGTTAGTCCTGCTGTCTTCCTAAGCTAAGACAGACATCTCACATGCAGGCTGGGAGAAGATCGCCCTGCCCTTCCTTTGTTCCAGGCAGGACTTGCTGAAATTGGTGCTTTCAATCTTACATTTTGGATTTTATCAAGTTTGTATTAACTGTGGATTTTCTAGGCTAGACTTAAGGGTATACAGACTGTGAAAACATCGTGCTTTGGGGTTTTCTATATTTGCTTTTGATACAGGGTCCTACTATGACTCCCTGGCTGTCTTGCAACTTGCGGTGTGGAAAGGCTGGCCTCACTCCTGAGCCTCCAGAGCTGGGATTATCAATAGGCATCACTATGCCCATCCTCCATGCTTGTTTGTGGTGAAGTTTCGTTCATGCTGACTTCTTTGGAGAAGATACAAAAACTCAAACATTTTCCCTGCCCACCTCCTTTTTTTTTTTTTTTTTTTTTTTTTTTGTGAAGAGTCTTATACTGTAGCCCAGGCTAGCCTGAAACAGTTCGGCCCGGGGTTAGACACCAGTGCTCATGCCCAGTCCTCCTGCTGTTTTAAACAATGGGGTAGTTCCTGCCTGGTCTTGGCAGCCTGTTGGTCCTGCCCTGTTTCTCTCTGTCTCTCTGTCTCTCTCTCCTCTCTGTCATCTCTCTTGTCTCTGTAGTTAATCATTGTAGGTATGATCTTTCTGTAGCCAGGGAAGGTTTTCTGAGGGCTCCCACTCCTGCCTCTCTTCCTTCCTAGGCAGGTGCTTGCCTATCTTTTCATCCTGTTGTGTCTCTTAAATACGGCTAAGCCTGGAGCCTCCTTAACTTGTGAATGTCAGTTATGAATAAAAGTCAAATATTTTTCTGAATTTTCCTGCCTCCTGATACGAACATTTAAGGAGACATTATTGTCAGATTGTATACTGTAAACACTTTTGAATTAAAAATGAATAATAAAGAGAGCTGGGCGTGGTGACGCATGCCTGTCACCCCCAGAACCTGTGAGGTAGATGTTCGGCAGCATTGTGGTAGCGTAAGGTGTCTGAAATTGTGTTCCATGTGCCTGCTTCACCTGCCACTGTCCTGGCCTCTGCTGCCCTCCCTCTCTCCTCTCTCTGCCTTCTTTTGGCTTCTGTGGTCCCCTTTAGACTGAGTCCCTTCACATCTGCTGCCAACTCAACAACCACATTTCACCCTGTTTGCAGCCTGGGAAGCTTTTCTCTTGCTCCAGTGGCTCTGGAACATGGGGCCCATTAGCGCACTTCTCTTGGCTTTAGATAGAGTCTGGTCCTGTGTTTGGTGGGAAGCTGTGTGTGGTCTGCACTGTAGCCCACCCTGGGGCAGCATTTGGGTCGCACTGGGACAGGTGGAAACATCAGACCCCAGATTCTAGCATCTGTCTGTGGTCATACTTCCCTGGATGTGTTTGATCTCCTCAGATGGGAGTCCTCCCTAAGGCCAGGAACCAGGGGAGCTGGCAGGACTCTGGCTGTGACCTCGTCTCCCCTTACCTTGTAGTCACTAGTTTCTAGGGGACGGTGGGACTAAAAATGATCTGTCCAGTTCTTAGTTTACAAATGAGTCATGGCAGACAGGCGCATTAGGCAGCCCAGGAGACCTTCAGTGTGTTTGGCCAACTCCTGTATTGAGAGAAGTTCCCTGTTAGTAGGACAGGGAATCTTTGTTGTTCTCTCCTTACAGTGTTTTAGTTTCTGTGTTGGTGACCACTGTGCCTTACGACAATAAAACTGAGAATACACCTTGATTTTCTAAAGATCCTACAAAGCCTTCTTAGGTCTATGCTCTGTAGAATACACACCCTCTGTGTGGCTTTACAGGAGTTATCTCCATGAGTCCAGGTGTGCCTCAAAGCCTAGAAGGGCAGGAGTGTCTGTCTGACATGGTGTCCAGGAGGACAGGCCCTGTCAGCAGATTTCTTCCCCAGGTGACTTGCTTATACATGATTAGGTGCATGTGTATTCAGTCACAAGCGAGGCATGCTCTCTCAGACAGTTTCCAAGAGCCATGGTGAACATTCTTAAATGTTTTCCATATGTGGATCAAGAAGAAAGACTCCATCGTCTAATGGAGGTGTTACAAGTATTGCTGTGAGTCCTTGTGAGAAGATGAGCTGGGGGTGGGGCTAGTTTTGAGGTTGTTTCTGTGGGATTAGGTTTGAGCAGGGAAGGAGCTCGTTGTCCTACTTAGACATCCAGAAGCTTGGAGCCAGTTGTTTTTGGAGCTGCTGACTTTTTAGAAGCTTGTGTTGATGTGGTTTAAAGGCCAAATACAAGCACAGTCAGGCCATCTCCCAGCAGACAACACCCAGGTGGCTGACTTCCACCACCTTCTGGGTCACCGTGCAGCGAGAATATATTGCCCACACCGGTATGTGCCAGGAGACCATGGGCCATGCCCTCTCCATGTGCCCCTCTCTCCCTCTGTCGAGGGCATGTAGGTGCAGATCCCAAGACCTCTTCCATTGGAAAGGTCCCCCACGTGGTACGAGGACAAGTGGGAACATCAGACCCTAGTGGCAGTCCAGTACATGAACGTCCTTCCCCAGTTCAGGATCCCTGTTCTTGCTGGGTCCCCTCACGGTCTGTTGGCCTTACTATATATCCTTCCTCAAAATGTTGAAGATGCTCCAGACACTGACCATCTGTACATTAATTTTCTTCATGATCTTTCCTCTTAAACACACAAAATTAACTTGACTCTGTTGCAAGCAGAGAAGTACTTTCCAAAAGCCACGCGAAACCTCTGTGGGCTGTGAGATGTGTTCGCTTCGCCCCGTCACACAGTGATGTCCCTCACGGTGTTCCGTAGTCTGTGCTAACGACAGTATTGTTTCTCTGACAGATGTGTACATTGCAATGTTGTGTACTCTGACGTGGCCGCACTGAAGTCTCACATTCAAGGCTCTCACTGTGAAGTCTTCTACAAGTGCCCTATCTGTCCAATGGCGTTTAAGTCTGCCCCAAGTACACACTCCCACGCCTACACGCAGCATCCTGGCGTCAAGATAGGAGAACCCAAGTAAGTTACCCATGGCTGAGTTTCACTCTGCTGCTGTAGTGTCCTTTAGAGGAGGTTGCCATTGCAGTGAATCAGACGTAAGGTCTGAACATGCGTGGACTGTGTTGACTGGATGTGTGGTGTTCTGCTGGTAGCTCACCAAATCACTGCTTTCTCCAGGTAAAGTCTTTGTCCCAAATGGTCACCTGTTTTTCATGCTCTTAGCATTGATTTCTGCTCAACAAACGAATACTTATCCATTTTATTCCTAAGGTGATTTTTAACAAATGAGTTTTAGGAGAATTATCAAATACAAAAACAGAAACCCCAAACGATGCTAGGGTCCATGCTGTCATCATTTGTTTATTGTAGGACACACTTTCCCTAGCAGTATTCCAAAGGTGAACTCAGCTTGAGACACTAGTTACTGAATTAACTTTATAGCTAGGGCGAGCCATTGATTAGTGGAAGTAAATCCAATTTTACTTAATGCTGTTCTTGCTTTAGGGCTGGTAAATAGATAGGGCTACCTGCCTGTCTGCTGCAGGGGTCAGTCAGCCACGGAGAGGGGGCAGTGTGGGTGCAGGGGCAGCTCCGAGGGCCTCCAGCTGCCAGTTGTGAGGCCTGTGAGGCCTGTGAGGGGTTGTTACCCGTCTCAACCTCTCCTGTAGATGCAGGTCATGCTTGTGTCCCAGGGTCGGAGTAAGATGAGAATAAGGTGATGTGGCTGATGTTTGTGGCCTGAGGCGTCTGTTTGGGGTGGAGAGGAACTCTATAAGCATTGTTTCTATATCTACTCACTCCCTCTTTGTGTACACACAGTGTACCACCTGGTGGTGGTCATTTTATTCCTGATTCCTGTGGCCATGTGCAGTGTGATGACTGGAGGCTAGGGTGGCTCGCCCAGTATTTTAGTGCCCTTTTTCATCTGTAACTTCATTATCAAAGATCCCTGAGGGAAAGAGGTGTACTTCTTTGTATGTCCATTTTTTTTTTTTAATTTTGGGGAAATACTATTGAATATATACAAATGACTGTTTACTAAAACAACGTTAAAATCTACTTAATTCAAATAGGTCTTTTCCTTGATGTTTTGTGTATTGATCTTCAAAGGGAGGCACATTACAAATTAGAGGATTCGAATTCCACTGGATGTCTTCACACAGAGACAGGGATTAGTGAGATTAATGAATGTGTCTCCAGAGTTCGTGGGGGGAAGCTTGTACACACTGACAAACAGCCGTTGCCTCGTGATGAATATAGCCCCTTGATTCTTCACTCAAATAAGCCACATATTCTGTCCGTACAGTTTTGTAAACTGAAAAGAGAGGATAGTAGATTATTAAGATAAGACAATATTGCTCACATTTGAGTACAGTAGGTCTAGAATTTTCATAGCTTTACTTAAAAGAAGCCCTTTACAGGGTGCAGTGGTCCCTTGTCCTTTATCCACAATTTTAATTTCTGAAATTTCCATTAACCAAGATCAGCCGTGGTCTGAAATTATTGAATGGAACATTCCAGAAGTAAACAAGTTGTAGGTCTAGATTATGCACTGCTCTTGATAGTGTCATGGAATGTCTTAGTGTCCGGCTTCATCACGACACCAGCACCCTTTGTCCAGGGTTTCTATACTGTTTGTGCTACCTGCCCATTAGCCAGTTAGTGACCAGCTTGGTTATCTGATTGACAGTTGTAGTACTGTGCACAGTACTGTGTGCAGGTGGCTCTGAGAGCACTTCACAGTACCCCCATAGTGAGAGTAGTGGTACCAGCCCCACCTAGAGAGGCCGAGAAGTGCCTCCTTTAAGTAAAGACCCTCACGTTCTAGACTAGTAAAGAAACGGGGAACAATCGGATGCTGAAATCCATGGAAAGAGCAAATGTTCTACCCATGAACCGGTGAAGGAGAGAGGTGAAGTCAGCCATGATTACCTGTTACACCCCGACCAGGAGAAGTGACAAGCGGAAGTGCCGTTGAGATGGTAAAGGCACCAGATTAGAGTGTTCAGTGTTTGTGTGGCTTCCGGACCCCACTGGGGGGGGGGGTCTGAGGATGGACCCCCACAGATAAGAGGGAAATTGTCTGGTCCAGTTCATCATCCTCATAACCCACTCTCCCTTTCATCCCTGGGAGTAACAGGACATTATGACCTGATACTTCAGTGTGTTCTTCCCTGTGCAAAAGCACGCTCCTAAAAGTCACGAGCACACAGCTCCTGCTCACGGTAGTGGTGCTGATCCCCTGGCCAGCCAGTTCAGACTGGATTCAGATCGTCCCAGTTGCCTAGACACCTAGACAGTGTCTTTATCCTTGCTTTCCAAGATGCTGACCAAACCCCGACCCCACCCCCATGCAAAAAAAAAAAAAAAAAAAAAAAAGAAGAAGAGGAAGCAGCAACTGTTCATTCTGGGATGGCCTTCTCTGTCTGTTCTATTTTTCGGAGTCAGCCCAGGACCTGCTCTCATCATCGAGAATCTTGCAGAAATGAGGCTGTGCATCTTCTCAGTGGGCCACATGGGCACCGCCGGGGCTCAGCCGGTGGGCAGCTCCCCGACAGCGCTGCTGGCAGCTTTCATTGACCTGTCGGTTTCTGCCATATTCCTCACCTCTTCCCCCTTCACATTCCTTAGTGCTTTTTGTTTGTTCTGCTTTTTGAGATGAGACCCTGCTGTGTAGCCAGGATAGCCTGGAACTCACCCCGTTTTGCCTCTGCTGCGACTAGAGAAGCTTATCAGTGCTCTGGGCTCATTAGTGTTTCATGGAAAGGTTTTTTTTTTTTTAATATAACATATCAACAACTTGTTCCTCAGTTTCCTCAACAAAGGCTAAGTTACTCTCTTGTCTTTGGTTTTATATTTTTCCCCAAGAGAATATACCATGAAGAAAATGATCGTTATACCTGGTTTAAGATTTATTTTTAAGTGTGTGTGTGTGTGTGTGTGTGTGTGTGTGTGTGTGTGTAATGTGCGTGCACATATGTGTGGATACATGCATTACCAGAGGTGTTGAATCTTCCTGGAGCTGGAGTTAAGGAACTGAACACTAGTCCTTTAGAAGAGCAGTGTAAGCTCTTGATAACTGAGCCATGCCCTCATGCCTGGTTTTATGAAATACTGAGAAAGAGAATCATAAGTGGATAATCAGTCCAACTAATAAATCTCAGTGCTTCTCTTAAAGCTCTTCTCCCCTGCACCAATTTTTCATGTATTTTTTAAAATTAATTTTTTAAGCAGACATACAAAGTGGGAGGTCTCATTATGGCATTTCCATATAGACACCATTATGAGGCTATTCTCCCCCCCAGAGCTGAAGACCGAACCCAGGGCCTTATGCTTGCTAGGCAAGCACTCTACCACTGAGCTAAATCGCCAACCCTGAGGCTATTCTGTTTGAAAGATTTATTTTTAAGTGTGTGTGTGTGTGTGTGTGTTTGTGTGTTTATACACGTGAGTACAGGAAACCAGAGATCCCCTGAAGCTGGAGTTAATAGGCAGTTGTGAGCTGCCTGACATGGGACCATGATGAGACCAAACTTGGGTCCTCTGCAAGTGCATCCCATACTCACAACAGCTGAGTCATCCTGCAGCCCAGTCTCTTTTCTTTCCTCAAATGCTTGTCTTTTGATTACAGGAAACCATAAAATAAAGATAAGCAGAGTAACAGCATGCACACACTATCCATTCCTAGAGGTGATGATAATTTTATGCTTAGAAATGTGATCTTGAGGCTGGAGAGATGGCTCTAAGGTTACGAACACTTCCTGCTCTTCCAGAGGGCCTGAGTTCAGGTAGTAGCACTCATGTCTAGAGGCTCCCAACTGCCTGTTGTTCCAGCTCCCAGGGATCCAGCACCCTCTTCTGACCTCCAAGGATGCCTGCATATATGTGGCATCTACGTATACACACCCAAAAATAAAATAATTCATTAATAAAAAAGAAATGTGCCCATATCATAATATACTGCCTTGTTTTAATTTTCCTGAAAATCTTTATAAGCAATTTCTTTTAAAAATGTCCTTCTATGGTTGCCCTATGTGATGTTTTAGTTCACTGGATATTGAGCAGTCTCAAACAGTAAGGAAATGAGCATCCCTGGGTACCTGTTGCTGTGATGGTGAAGCATCCCTGGGTGTCTGTTGCTGATGGTGAAGCATCCCTGGGTGCCTGTTGCTGTGATGGTGAAGCATCCCTGGGTGTCTGTTGCTGTGATGGTGAAGCACTGGGCTGTGTTAGGAAAGCCTGTCAGCAATGAGCTGGATCTTTCTCCCCATCTTCAGTTAAAGGTGAAAAGTGACTAATTTAGCAAGACCTTGGAAAAACATGTGGCCTTCTGGTTACATTTGAAAGCCTTCTATGAGAGTTAAAGATAAAGTCACAGCGTTAAAGCTATAATTTTAAAAGAAACTAAATTATTTATTTATTTATAGATAGTCTTGCTGTTTAGCCAGAATGATATTTGCAGTATACTGAGCTGGTCTTGAGGTCGTAGCAACTTCTCTGCCTCATCTTCCCAAGTGCTGGGATTAAAGGCGTATACCACCATGCTGGGCTAAATTACAATTTTATTTATTTTTGGACAACATTACCCAGTGGAGTGTGGAGCTCTGAGGAGCTGTCTTAAGAACATACTCAGGAGATGCAGATGGGCGTGTGGGGCTCCCTTGACTAGCTTTGCCGTACAGCTTTTAAGTTAAACGTCTACATTTCCCCCGGCTTTTCTCTTCAGTCAGCTTGCTTTCTTCTTTTCTCAGCTGCTCCCCAGGCTCCCTGTGCCTGGTCCACAGTTCTGCAAAGGGGCCAGGTTCCCCAGGCCTCCCTAAGGACCAGGATGACCTAGAGCAGTTGTAAGGAAGGGGTCTGCTGTGTCCAGCTGCATACACCCCAGTGCCACCAAACACCTGTCCCCGAACTTCAGGAGAGGTCTAAGTGGGTGGAAGAGGTTTGTTTAGGAGATTCCAGTCTGCTGAACAGTAAGGAGGTGGCTTCGGATAAGGCATTTGGTATGGAATAGAGTCTAGTATCCGGGTACTAAAACCATTTTTCAGAAGCATTGGGTTTCCTGTGCTGTGTGTTGTCTTTTTATCTCTGTAATTGTGTGCTGGTGTATAGTTTTCTGTGTTAAAATTGGTGTAGATAGGTTGATATCCAGGTCTGAAATTGCTGATTTTAAATGTAAACTTGAGGCAGGTTGTCCAGGTATTAGAGTTTGGGTGTCTTTAGTTCATTAATCAAATTCTTTTCCTAGTTAGGGCACCACATTGAGCTGTGTTGTTTTATTTGACCTTACAAAAAAATTGCCCCCGCATCTTTTTCCAGGTTAGGATGCCACTGTTTAGATGTGTTGCCTTTTTCAAAAGAAGGGAAGGAGGGAGGGAGAAAGAGAAATTTTGGTTGTTTCTTGCTGTGTGTACCAGCACTGAGAGGTTTTGTACAAATGCCCATCGTAGCCTTGTGAGGCAGAAAATGGTCACCGAGATTTCTAAACAAATGTCGCTGAATGTGTCTTAGTCAGAACTGAAGCCGTATGTGTGTGACTGAGTGATGCCAGTTGTCTTGAAAAGTTTGTATCACAGCTAAAATGTTCTTTTGTTTGTGTTCTTTCAATGGCTTCTACCTCCCGAGTTCCTTAGATGCTAAGCCGTAGCTCTTTTGACTGAGACGAGGCTGACTGACTGTATCTCGCTGCGCTTCTTCTGTTCTAGAATAATCTATAAGTGTTCCATGTGCGACACTGTGTTCACCCTGCAGACCTTGCTGTACCGCCACTTTGACCAGCACACTGAGAACCAGAAGGTGTCTGTTTTCAAGTGTCCAGACTGTTCTCTTTTATATGCACAGAAGCAACTTATGATGGACCATATCAAGGTGTGTGTGCGCGTCTCTCCTCTGTCTAAGTGAACTGCAGACACTTGCATGGTTTTAGGGCTCTGGCTGAGCTGCAGGTTTCTGTAAAGCATGCTGCTCTCTAAGGAAAGAGAAGGGCACTGGCCCATGCCACATTCTGTCCTCATGTTCAGTTAGCTTTGGGGTGCCCTTTTTCCAGGAGCCAACGACTGCTGACAGAGAACTAGTGTGCATGCTCTGGTTTAAAAGAATAATGAAGTTATTAGGGCTCTTTTTTATTTACGTGAAAATGATGACTGTGAAGTTTTCTTTAAAAAGATAAGGTTTATTTTTGTTTTAGTTTGGGTATATGTCTGTGTGTGATATATGCGCATGTGAGTGTGCTTGGAGACCAGACTTCAGATTCTCCTGGATCTGGAACAGGCAGTTGTGAACGGTGTGGTGTGGGTGCTGGGAATTGAACTCAGGTTTTATGCAGGTGTAGTGTGTGCTCTTAATCTTAGCAGCATCTGTAGTTTTCTGTTTTGAGAACTCTGTCTTATGGGATTAATAAATAGAAGTTTGGATGAGTTATGCTAATTTATACAAATATTGGTACATTGAAAAAAATCAAGGTTTAGCCTTGAAATTATATAAGCACTTAAATTTGCATTATATTTGATTGAGTCTTTCACTTTTTTCACCCTATAAAAATGTAATTTGGTCATGATGGCACACACTTTCAATTGATGGTAGAGGCAGGAGGATCCCCGTGAATTCTAGGCTAGCCAGGGCTGCATAGTTATACCTTATTTTTCTTTTTTAATTTTAATTTTGTTATGTGTATGTATGTTTTGTCTGCATGTATGTATGTGTACTCTATTTGTGCCTGAGGTCAAAAGAGGGCATCCGTTTTCCTGAAACTGGAATTATAGATGGTTGTGAGCCACCATGTGGGTGCTGGGAACCAAACCCAGGTCCTCTGCAAGAGAGCAGTAAGTGCTCTTAAGCACTGAGTTGCTGGTTTCAATATTTAGGGTAGATTAGGTGTTGGACCTGATGTGGCTGTTGGTGTAAGTGTCTTGTTTGGGTTCTTGTATCCACCCCTCTAAAGAGGCACCATGCTCCATTTTCAGTATCAAAGGCTGGTACGGAATTAGAGCTTTCTTTCCTTTGAAATGGACAGGGTCTTACGATGACACTCTAGCTTGCCTAGAATTTACTGTGTAAGTCATGCTGACCTTGATTTCCCAGAAATCTTCCCACCTCTGCCTCCTAAGCGATGGGATTAAAGGCTGGTGCTGCCCCTGCTCAAGTCTAGCTTCTTGCTCTCCCCCTCTGAACAGGAGGCAGGCATGGAGGGAGGAAGTCGCCTCTTCCAAGCTGCTTATTGGCTTTCTGGAATGTAATCTTGCATCAGGAAGTGGTGTGTGTGGTGGTATAGGGGGTTCTTCTTGTAATAGTGAATGTGGATGAATACAGTCCCCAAGGAATAGAGATTGAGGAAGAATGGTCTAATCCTGTGTCCATAGGAGGAAGGATTGTCTTTAGTTATCCAACCTTTACCAGCCTATGTGATAAGAAAACAGGGGGACTGTTTTCATTTTAAGTACATTCTAGTGTCTTAAACTCCTTTTACATTATGCTTGGTAGGTAAGAATAAATACAATGTTTTAGAGGCACCTTTATGTTTAAAATGATGCATCTCTTGCTCCATATTTATCTTGCCTGGTACCTCTGATGCAGTCATGAAGGAGAAATGGAATAGGGATTTTGGAAAGAGTGGTGCTCTCCCTCTCTCTCTCTCTCTCTCTCTCTTGCTCTCTCTCTGTCACACACACACACACACACACACACACACACACACACACACACACACACACACATTCTCTCTCTCTCTCCCTCGCTCACTCTCTCGCTCACTCCCACGCTGTTAGGTGGCCCTTTATTACCTGATTCATAGCGTGTGTCTGTTCTCCCAGGATACATATTTATTTACTTTGTAGGTCCTTACCCTCCATATATTGACATTCGCTGTCAGTCAGACCTTTAACTTATAGTCATCCTGGTTAGCTGTTCTTTACAGGAACTAAGGGAAAATCATTTCTGAAAGAATTAAGTTCTATTAGTATTTTTTTAAATGGTTCTGGGGATCAAATGTGGGCCTTGCGTATGCTAGATATATTTGTATTCCTTTTGTTGCATTACTATTATTTGCAATGTGTCAATAAATGCACAATAAATAACTTAGAAACCTGCATTTCAGCACATATATGCTCTTGTTGTCTTGGCGGAATCCCCATTTCTTGGTGATTTCTGTCCCCAGGGTTATTTTACAGAGGAGACATATGTCCTTGTCCTCTCTTCCATTTGCCTTGAAGCTTACAGAAAGTTTGAGGATTTGTTCCTTGTGTTTTAAATGATTAGAAATGTTAAAAACCCAGGGGCTGGACAGGGAGTGTGGTTGTTAATGGAGGGAGGACTCCTGGGGTTAACCTCTGGTCTCCTCATGGACACACACACACACACACACACACACACACACGTACAACAGGTACGTTGTGTACTGAGGCACAAACTAGCTGCCCTCTGTGCACACGGAAGTCTGTCATGTACATGGAGAAACGCACGTGTGACCTAGGGAAACTGTCTGTCCTGTTTTCCCCTGCTCGGAGGGCCTGGTCTGACATTGCCCTCAGCCCCTTGGATGGGCCAGTTGATGCTTGCATACATGGAGAGCTGTGGCCTCTCTTGGTGAGAATACCGCACAACTCCCTTTTCCTCCTGGGAAGGACAGTGCCCAAGAACGCCACTAAGGCCGTGCTGTTTAGCTAAGCCCTCTCCTAAGAAAGCATCCTGGGGAGTTAGAATGATTGATGTCCTCCTTGACAACTCAGGAGGAACTTGGGGCCAAGCCTTCCACAGAGCCAGTCTGTTGACCACGGGGACCTGGGTGCCAGAGCTCCTGGGGAACAGCTTCTGTGAATGTACTCTTGTAGGCACAGGGCTCCCGAGGCAAGCCACCAACCTGCCTCCTTATCAGGAGGAAGGCCCCACTCACAAATAATCTGTGTCTGGACACAGACTCATTGCCTTTAGTATACAGACAACAAACCCAAAGTCTTTAGAATCAATTGCATCGGTAGAGCTACTGAGTCACAAGTTCAAGGCTTGCCTGAGCTGTTGAGTGAATACAAGGCCAGAGTGGGCAACTTGGTGAAACTGTCTCATAATAAAAAGTACAAAGGTATGTATCTCAGTATGGAGTGCTTGTCTGGAAATCTCGCAGCCCTGGATGCAATGTTTAGGACTTCAAGGGGCAAAGAAAGAATCATTGTACTGATTTTATCTCACTCACACTTGAAATCCTGTGGGTTTAGGATGGCAGTTTGCTGACTATTGTATCAATGATAATAAATAGCCACACAATTTTTAAAGGCTTTTTGAGTACCTACTGGGTACACTCACAGAGGCGGTATACTCCTCCTAGTAAAAGTGACTGAGAGGTAAAAATTACCCCCAAACCCTGGCAGGTTGGCACCTGTACCGACAGGTTACAAGTGTTCCAAGAATATGAAAAGCAGTAAGTCTAGCTGGATCCTGGGCCTTGGATACCCTTTTGCACATTAGCCTGCGTACACAGCTCTGCAAGCAGGAAGGTAAAGCCATCTCCAGAAATGGTCAGCCACACAGAGGGCTTGCTCTTGGCCAGCCAGGAGGGGGTACTAATATGTTCCAGTACAGGGGCCTGTCTTCACAGAGTGTTAAAATGGCACTGGTGGATAAGCCCCGGAAAATTATTTGGAACTGTGGCCAGTAAGATGGCTCAGTGTGTAAAGGCACCTGACAGGCTGAGTTTGATCTCCAGGACATCCTGAATTCCATATGGTGGAATGAGATGCTCAACTCCAGATAGATCCCTGACTTCCACATGTGCGCTCTGCCACCTGTGCACCCACGCATGTAAATACATGCACACAGAATAAATAAATGTTCAAAAACATAGCTTAGAGCATTCATTTAAGTTATTTATTATGCTTCTTTATGGCGCTGGTGAAATCACTCAATGGCTAAAGGTACCTGCTGCCATCCTGATGGCCTGAGTCTCATCCCTAGGACCTACCTTCACACATGTGCCGTGACATATGAGCCCCCCAACAAGTAAAAAAGTTGATGTTCCTTTACCCACCCACCCCACCCCCTGCTTTTTTTGAGACAGGGTCTCACTGTATCACCCTGGCTTGTCTAGAACTTGCTATGTAGACCAGGCTGGCCGCAAATTCACAGACATCTGCCTGCCTCTACTTTCTGAGTGCTGGGTCTAAAGGTGTACACCACCACACTCAGCTCTAGTGTTTTTAAATTCATCTTGATTTATTTAATTTTTTTTGTGATGAGAGTTTCACTGTGTAGTCCAGGCTGGCCTGGAACTTGTTGTATAGCTGAGGCTGGCCTGGAATTTGCTCTGTAGAGATCTTTCTGACTCTGCCTCCTGAATGCTGGGGTTACAGGTGTGTGCTACCATGTCCGACCACTCCTTTATGCTTTTAAAAATGTATGTTTTCAGTTTAGGATATATTTTCTGAATGACTGTCATTCTGTTGAAACGGTGTGATTTGTGATAGGCATTTCTTTTCTTTTTATAATGCAGTCTATGCATGGAACATTGAAAAGTATTGAAGGGCCTCCAAACTTGGGTATAAACTTGCCTTTGAGCATTAAGGCTGCATCTCAGAATTCAGCAAACCACAGCAGAGAGGATGCCAAGGCCATGAATGGGAAAGAGAAATTGGAAAAGAAGACTCCATCTCCTGCAAAGAAATCCACAGAGTCTAAGAAGATGGCCAGTCTCGGGTGGACGTGTTGGGAGTGTGACCGTCTGTTCACACAGAGGGATGTGTATCTCTCTCACATGAGGAAGGAGCATGGGAAGGTCAGTGAGAGTCAGATCCATGCTCTGGCAGCAGCAGGAGCATCTGAGACTCAGTCTGTGGCTCTGTCAGGAGTTAGGATTGGTGTGACCTCGATGTCCGTGTGCCTTACTTTCTGTCTCTGTGGATTGGACATTCCCAAATCCTCCCAATCTCAGCACCTTCCCTTGCCCACTCAGTGGCAGGAGGGAGTTAGCTTGTCCATCAGGTCTGTTGGTAGCTGAGGAGGCTGTGACCGGAGCTAAGGCAGGGATCCGAGTCTGCCGTTTAGCTCTGTGACCAGTAAGGAGGAGAAGGGTGAGAGGCTGGTGACGCCAGTGCTGCTGGTGGCCTTGTCCATCACCTGTCCTTCCTCGAGTCTGTGCACAAGGACAAGCTTCATCCCTCATGAAGCTTTGCAGTCTGACCCCTGAGACAGTCACCAGATGGCTGTGCGCTCTCTCTTTGATGATTTGTTTGTTTTGACTTGGTGTGTATGAGTGTTTGCCGGCATGTCTCTGCACCGTGTGCGTGCAGTGTGCACAGAGGGCGTTCACTCATTCCCTCTTGTGAGCTGTGAGTGCTGGGAATTGAACTGAAGCTTCGTGAGAACAGCCAGAGCTCTGACTGCTGAGCCATCTCTTCAGCCCACGGTCTCTCTTTAAAATAATAAATACACATTTCTCACTGATCAGAATGTTTAAAAACCACGCAAAAGGGCCAGTGAGATGACTCAGCAGATAAAACACTTACTCTGAGTCTGGGGACCGAGTTCAATCCCCAGGACCCACATAGTAGAAGGAGAGAACAGACTCCTGCAAGTTGCCTGTTGACTGCCACACTCGTGGACACATGCATGTGCATGCACACATAGAACAAATCAGTGTAAATATTAGACTTAATAACATAAGCAGAATTACTTTTGATATTACCTATTACTGTATTTGGATACCATATCAGGCGGTGTTCACCTTTACTGATTGCTTAGGATCCGGAAAGAATCCTTATTACATTTAGTTATTGTATGATTCCATAGCAGGATTCTCTCAATTTTGATTTTGAATGTGCTATTGGATTATTGTGAAAATTAAATTTTTTTTTTTTTTTTTTTTTTTTTTTGAGACAGGATTTCTCTCTGTGTAGCCCTGACTGTCCTGGAACTCACTCTGTAGACCAGGCTGGCCTTGAACTCACAGAGATCCACCTGCCTTTATCTCCCAAGTGCTAGGATTAAAGGCAAGCGCCACTGCCACCGGGTAAAAATTGAGTTGTCTAACTGATGGGTTATCTCTATCGGTACTGGATTTGAAGTCTTTGTGTGCGCGTGTCTTCTATGTGTGAGTGTGGGTACGTAGGTGCTGTGGCTGGTGTAGAGGTCAGAGGACAACCGTGGGTGTTGGTCCCTCCTTCCCCCTTGTTTGAGACAGTCTCTTGTTCACCGCTGCTGCGCACACCACACTAATGGGCCTATGAACTTCCTGAGTTCTCCTGGCCCCGCCCCCGTCCAGCTCACTGTAGGAGTGTCGTGTATGTACTACAGGGGGCGCTCTCCATGGGTTCTGGGTCCAGACTCAGGTCCGTGCTCGTTCGGCAAGTGCTCTATCCACCAAGCCATCTCCCGAGCCTCGGGGTGAAATCTGTAGATCAGAACAAGGCCTGGGTACTGTATTATTTTTATATCACGTTTATGAGGAATATAGCTTGTCTCACTTTTGACGATTCTAAAACTGATTTGTGGGTTCAAAGGCATAATATCTTTAAAGGCAAAACATCACCTCATTGCTTTAACTTTTATCTTGCTTTGTCCTTGGGAAACTAGATAAAGATATGCAGGAATTGATTAGCAACTAGTTTATACTCAACCTTGGAGAAGTTACTGATAGGGGGTATTAGTCACATTTATTAATCAATCTCATCTTTTTTTTTTTTTTTTTTTTTGGTTTTTTCGAGACAGGGTTTCTCTGTGTAGTTTTGTGCCTTTCCTGGGACTCACTTGGTAGCCCAGGCTGGCCTCGAACTCACAGAGATCCCCCTGGCTCTGCCTCCCGAGTGCTGGGATTAAAGGCGTGCGCCACCACCGCCGGCCAATCTCATTTATTTATACTGTTTATTTGAGCCACTCATAAAACAACCGTGTTACCTTTTGACCACCCAGATGCTGTAACTCTTCACCCATCACAGGGATTCCCAGTTGTACACAGCGTTTCTATTGCATTCAGTTGAGTACATTGTGTCTCTAGATGAAGTAAGCGTTCATTGTGGGATGTGTCCAGCTTCTTCTAGGCAGCTGTGCATTCTTGTGTAGTGTTCTCACTGGCAGCAGAGGACATCTTCTTTCTAATTTTCCTCCTGAGAACATTTTCTAAGGTAAAGATTGGACCATGTCGTTTTCTTTCATAAAGCATTGTGTTCCCGTCACTCTCGAGAGTCAAGTCTTGGTTCAGTGCCTTCCTGGGTCTGTTCCTCCAGCAGCCCTGTTGTGTCTTCACGAGTCGCACCCTGGGCAAAGTGTTTAGTGTTCTGAACACTGATCGATCATTTGTTTCTGGATCTCTTCAGGTGATAACCTAGTGGTGTGAGACCACACTACTCTTGGTGGCTAACTTCTTATCCTTCAGGTCTCGGCACCTCATCTAGAAATTTCTTCTCAGTCCCTAATACCAAATGACTCTTCTTCTTGAATGCTTCTGTGGCAGCTCTTACCTCGCTCCTCTGTTGCATTGCGGGCACTCTGGTACCCACCTCACAGGAGGTGGGAAATCTTTCTCACGTTAACGAATATGAGTGAGCTCTGACTTTAGACTTAACTTTCTCTTTGAGTCATACAGACTGTCATCACCTCCAAGTAGCCTGTGTTGTGGGGACCTAGAAGGAGTTGTGTGTGAGGAGGAGACAAGCAGCCTTCACCCCTTTTCGGCACAGATGAGCTGAGCGAGGCTCTGAAATAGCTGTTCTTACATGGGGACAGTGTTTGGAAAGGCTTCAGGGGAACACAGTGGTCGCCCCTGTCTGGCCAGAAGCATCCACGTTTGCTAGTTCACCTGGTGAAATGCCATTGTACATTGAAAGGACCAGCCACCCTGCAGGTATACCTGACTCCAGGACTACGGGTAAGACTGGAGAGTAGATGTTTGCATGTGTGGGGTAAGTTCTCAGTAGCCCTGGTGGCAGTGCCGGCACAGTACAGTCACTGCTTGGCTGCTGGTGCTGATAGAATGGTTATCGTAACGAGGCCTGGGAAAGAGACCTAAGTTAGGGGTATCCTCAACTGGTATAATTATGTCACAATAATCTGCTGTGTGTGTGTGTGTGTGTGTGTGTGTGTGTGTGTGTGTGTGTGTGTGTGTGACGTGAGCACCCACATTTTGTGACATATGTGTGAATATCAGAGGGACAACCTTGCAGAGCGTCTTCCCCTTCTACCTTTACAAGGTGTTTTACTTTTCTGTTGCTGTGAAAAGATACTCTGACCAAAGCAATGTACGGAAATAAAGGTTTATCCTAGCCCCGTCATGGCACGTAAAGTCAGGGCAGACAAGCCAGCGAGAGCTCGCAACAGCTGGTCACCTCACACTATACTTGAGAAGCAGAGGGTGATGAATGCTCACTTCCGTTCAGCTTCTTTTCTCTGTTGATACAGTCCAGGATCCTAGTGAGGGAATGACGCCACCCACAGTGGACAGACCGTCTTTCCACCTTAAGTAATGTAATGAGAACAGTCCCTCTCAGGCATGCCCAGAGGCCCCATCTCCCAGGTGATTCTGGATTCTTAAGTTGACAGTTAACACTGTTTATTACCCTTGGGTTTCAGGGATTGAGCTCAGGTAGTCGGGTTTGCGTGGCAAACATCTTTACCCACCAAGTCACTCTGCTGGCTCAGATAGTATACATTAAAGGGTTAATAAAAAACACGTAAACTTGCTGAATTATGACTTTCGTTGTTTTAAAAATCTTTAAAGTATTTTATTTTTGAAAGGAAAAATAGTTAAAAAGAAGATGGTCACAGGAATTCCTCAGTCAGTCAGTTAAAAGGTGGGCCAGTTGCCGAGGTTGGCGTCATCATTCAGTGTGGCTGGATTTAACACGCTCTTTGGTGATGAACTCTTTTTCTTTTGAAAATTTTGTTATAATTGTGTATGTATGTATGTGGGAGGAGGAGGTTTGTTACAGGAGCCAGAGAGTCTGTGGAGGTCAGTGTGTGTGTGTGTGTGTGTGTGTGTGTGTGTGTGTGTGTGTGTGTGTGCGCGCATGCATGCATGTGCATGTGTGTGTGTGCATGTGTGTGTGTGGGGGGGGGACTTCTTACCCATGCCACAGAAAGCTTGTGGGGGTCAGTGTGTGTGTGTGTGTGTGTGTGTGTGTGTGTGTGTGTGTGTGTGTGTGTGTGTGGGTTGTTATCCATGCCACAGCCAGACTGTGGGGGTCAGAAGAGAACTTTCTGGAGTCCACTCTCCTTCCACCTTTCTGTGAGTTGTGGGAGTCCAGCTTGGGTCTTCAGGCTTGCGTGGCGAGTACCCTTCCCTGCTGAGCCAGCTCGCTGGAACCCGGTCGTGACCGTGTGGTGGTGAGTCCTGCGTTGGCTTTGTTATTTCTCAGCCCTTCTTTGTCTTATAATGGGGTACACTGCCGAGTGTCTCTGAAGTTACTAATTGAAGTATTTCTCTTTGGATCAGCACTTCCTGTGTGGAAAGGGGCTTTTGTGGTAGTCACAAGCACAGAGTTGAAGTACAGGTTTGTGAATCTAAATAGTTTTTTAACCATACAACTCCTTTCATGTTTGGGGGTCTCTGTACTCTTTGCTGTAAAATTTGCTGGTCAATGTCATTTACCTAAAGATCTCTAAGCTATGAGTCCTTCCTCAATTTCAGGTGGGTTATGTATCTCCTGGCGTTTTCTTTTAGTTGCTCTGTGGGGTCTGTCTAGGGACCTCAAATTAGTATCTACTAAATGAGATCATGTCTGAGGTCATTCTTACAGATCATCTATTTATTATGCAGTTATAAGAGCTAATGCTATATACCACAAAAAGTAAGTTGTCTTTATTTATGTAAATCTTTAAGAATAAAGTGTGGTCTGTGATAATTGTCATTTTCTCATTGATTGTCTGGTAATACAAATACAAAGGAACAGTTAACTAACTTGTTGATAGGAAGATTCTGAAATGGGCAGGTTATGGATCACGGGACTCAGATCTCAGATGGCGCTAAGAGCCTTAGAGTTTGGCCGTGTGGACATGGTTCTGTTCTCTCCAACTTGGAAGGGGCCTAACAGACTTGGGGTTCAATGGTGTTCTTCACCAACCAGCAGTGTGACTTTGTAGACTAGTAACTACCCGACTCCCCTTTATGTGGCCTGCGGAATAGAAGCAGCAGTGGTCACCCACAAGGTTCTTCTGAGATTGATGACATGACATTACGTGTCTTGAATGGTGCAGTATTATCGCTATTATTTCTTCGAACCCTATATTAATCAAAAAATGATTTACTTTGTATCTGTGTGTGTGCTGTGGCATACAGGGGATGGGGGTGTCCAAAGACAGCTTGCAGGAGTCAGTTCTCCTCTTCTACCACGTGAGGTCCAGGGATTGAACTCTGGTCATCAGGCTTAATTGCAGGTGCCTTTACCCGTTGAATCCCTGCCAACCCTAGAATCCCTGACCCCTCCCCTGGAACTGGGTCTTGCTATGTATCCCAGCTCTGTGTCCTGGGCTAATAGGCGTGCACCAGCACACCAGCATTAGATGTTTAAAAATTGAAGTTTACACAAAAGGATCTTTCTATGATAAATATTTTTTTCCACCGTTTATTATTTCTGAGAAAGGTCTCACATAGGTCTTCATCCTGATGGGTAGCCAAGGTTGACCTTGAACTCCTGATTCTCTTGCCTTAACTTCCAGAGTCCTGGGATTTCAGGCATGACTACCCAATTGGTTTATTTAGTGTTGGGGATTGAACCCAGGCTTTGTGCTGAGGTCCATCTCCAGCCCTAAACTGTGCTTCATGTACTTTATAAATTTGTAACTTTTACAAATTTCCATTTTAAAATGATTTTAGACTTGCAAAAATTGGGTAAAACTTCCATTTGTCCAGTATCTGGCTTGACCACTCTTTACATTTTTGTAATTAGAGAGTGTGATAAAAACTTGGGTGGACATCATCACTGATGAAGTACGGTTAACAGACCTTCAGACATATTCTAGTTGTCCTGCAGACACCCCCTTCTCATCCTCTACCTAGTCTCGGTCTTAAGTTTGTGTTCAGTTGCTTGGTCTTCCGACTCTGCACCATCTGTGACCATTTGTGCCATCTTCATGATGATTTCATATGATGTTCTGTAATTTGGACTTGTCTGGTGTTTCCCTTGGGATTTGCTATTTGGTTTGGGTAAGGATGTCACAGAAGTGACATTGTCCTCCTCAGTGCCTCCTGTTAGGAGGTACCCGGTGGCTCTGACTCACTCCTGGGTCTGTCCACCCTAAACACTGGGTTATTGAGATGACTGCCAATTGCCATTTTCCCATTGTAACGAATGTGCTTTGTGGGGAGCTGACTTGGGATTATGCTAATATCCTGCTTCTTGTCATTTTTGTTCCTTCTGCTGTGGTCATCTGCCTACGTCATGTCTGCCTACGCCATTGCCAGGTTTGCCTCGTGGGGACTTCCTTCTGTCATTGTTTTTACATTTACTCACGGAGGGAGACTCTCTGGTTAGAGTAAACTCAGTTTTTATCAAGAGCTGTGTGGGCTTATGACTATTTTCCAGTGAGTTAGAATCCACTGCTGTTACCCCCTCCTAGTGGTCCTAGACGTTGTGGCTTCCAGGGACAAGCCTGTTCCGAGAGCATCCCCTCTGTCACGGTCTGTGCTTTCTTCCCTGTCCTGCAGCCAGCCAGCCAGTGGGCGCCTGGATCCTTTCACAAAGAATGACAGCAGCACGCTTTATTATGTATTATTTTTTATGTGTATGAATGTTTTGCCTGCATGTATGTCTGTGTACCACTTGTGTGCAGTGTTCACAGAGGCCAAAAGAGGGTGTCAGATGCCCTGGAACTCACGTTACATACAATTGTGAGCCACCCTGTGGGTGCTGGGAGCTGAACCTGGGTCCGCTGCAGGAACAGCCAGTGCTCTTAACCACCGAACCGTCTCTGCTGTCTTTACGTGGGTTCTGGGAATCTGAGCTCAGGTCCTTACACCTGCACGCAAGCACTTCACCCTGAGGTGTCGCACCAGCCCTGGAAGGAGGTTTAAATAAAGACATTGAGTCAAATAAGGACCACAGCATGCACATAGTTTTGAGGGAAAGTAGGTGTTGCTTACAGCTAACTAAAAGGAGATAGAATTGGCAGAATTGCCAGCACGTTATTCCTGGGAGGAAAAGAGTCATTGTTGTTACATAGGATTTAAAGTGGGGCACGAGGATCACCCCTGTAGTTCAGCACTTAGGAGGCAGAAGAATCAATGCAAGTTGGAGGCCAGCCTGGTCTGAGTAGTGAGTTCAAGTCAACCAAGATCACACAGTGAGGCTCTGTCTCGAGAAAACAAACCAAGATGGTTGGTTCTTTGAGCCCTGCTGTCTCAACAATGTAGGTGTTAGTGAGGACATTGGAGACATCCCCATCCCCATTCTCATATGATGCAATCAACAATCAGGGTCTCAATAGAAAGCGTTTCTTTTCACAGTTGATCTAACCTGTGGATGGAAACATCTAGGAAGAAGCCACTGTGTCAGCGGGAGGGCTGCAGAAAGAGCCGGGGCTCAGGGCCTCCTGTTAGAGCCCTGCCTTACCTGCTCCCCAAGGCAGGTCTCCATGGGAGGGGAGCACAGGTGGCCGATTTTTAACACTCCCAGGTGATTCTGGTGAAGAGCCAGGGTTTAAAACACCTAAGGTTAGGACATTTCAAAGACAGTGAGGAGAGGAGTAGTTGGACTTGAGTCTGATGCAGTCTGCTGTCTGATTATAGGTGATCATGGGATGTTTAATGTTGTTCCCTAAAGGTGTAAACCCCAGTTTAAGGTAAAACTAAACATGGCATCACCAATTTTTATCTATCATCCATCTATCTATCTATCTATCTGTCTGTCTGTCTGTCTGTCTATCTATCTATCTATTTATTTATTTATTTATTTATTTTGGTTTTTTGGGACAGGGTTTCTCTGTGTAGCTTTGGAGCCTGTCCTGGCTCTCACTCTGTAGCCCAGGTTGGCCTCAAACCCACAGAGATCTGCCTGTATCTGCCTCCCGAGTGCTGGGATTAAAGGCATGCGCCACCACCGCCCCGGCTTTCAAATTTTATTTTCATGTGTATGTGCATGTATGTATCTATAGCCATACATGTGCTACTGTGCATGTGTGGAAGTCAGAGGACAGCTTGTGGGGATCTGTTTTCTCTTCCTACTCCATGGGGCCCGGGAGCTGAACTCAGAACATAGGTTTGATGGCAGTGCCTTTACCCACTGAGCCATCCTGCCGAAGGCTGCAGGTCTCACCTCCTGCTCTTCCTGTACTGGGTGTGGGTGATGCATAATACTTGCCATTTTTCAGTCTTTTGTGGAATAGGAGCAATCAGAGAATGGTAGGTGGGTGGGTGCGGGGCCTTAGCAGAGCGGAGGCAGCACATGCTGTCTTGAGCCTTTGAAAATGACGGTTATATGTTTTCCAGCGTGCAACAGCCATGTCCAGACTTACCGTAATCCTTTACAGACTTCACACTTGCCACTCTCGTGTGTGTGTGTGTGTGTGTGTGTGTGTGTGTGTGTGTGTGTGTGTGCGCGCGCATGCTCACCTCTGTGTCTGTCTGTCTGTCTGCGTGCATGTACATGTGCGTGTGGGTATTAAGTATATATATATATATATACACTTTTTAAAAGCTATCTATTCTAACCTGGGTCCCACTCACATTTGTGAAAGGGACAGGGCACAGTTCCTCTCTCAGGCTTTATTAAATGTGGATTACACACACACACACACACACACACACACACATACACACACACACACACATAACTTGGCCAGATGGTTAATGGGTGTAGTTTATACTGTTCCCACAAGGCATGAATTACTTTAATGTAAATGCGGGACAAAAATAGCTCTTTTTTTTTTCTTCCTCCCAACCTATGTTTAAATTGTGAGGATGTTGACTTTCAGCCAAAATCATGTTATCTTGACAGCAGGATAAAAATTCAGTTTTTCTTGTCCTTTGATTTAGAATACGTGATCGCTCAAAGGTCAGGAGGAATGCATTTACTAAGTGCACAGGCCGGGGTTCGGAGTGTGGCATAGTGGTAGACAGGCTGGACGTGGACCCCAGGTCCGTGTCCGTGCCCACGTCAGCAACAATGCAAGAACGCAACAGCAAGATGGCTGCTGCGGCCCAGCTCTGACCTGCTTAGCTGTGGAACGGCGACTGCTGAGAGCCATAGGTTTCCAGACACAAACTGGTGTGTGCATGGACGCTTTGTGCTAGAAATATGTGTCTGATGGTAATAGTCATAAGATTCATCATAGCTACAGACCTTGATATTTTATTAGAATTTTGTTTAGGACATTTTACAGTATATGTAATTTTATGGTTAATGTAATGTTTATAAGAATTGTTATAATTTATATTATTGTATTTTATTGGAGGATGGTTTTATGGAAGTCCCCACTTTTTAATATAAGGATATAAATGTCTTGCAAAGATGGTATTGACGATTTTTAGCTTAAAGAGCACAAATACACGTCTAGACTGGATTTTGATAACCTGACTAAGTTAAAGGGAGAGTACTTACAGGGGCAGGAGCCAAGACTGGCCAAGGGCTGTGGGCAGCAGTTACTCTAGTCTGGGACTTGACGCTGGGCTGTTTTTGCAAATGGAGAGCTTAGGGAAAGCTCAGAACACCTTGTCCTGCAGCAGAGACTGTCTGTGGGAGGGTTTCTAGCTGACCACGGTGAGCAGGAGCAGGTGCAGATGCAGATGCACAGGCTACATCTTGGTGGTGGGCTATCTCCTCACTGACGTTGAGTAGCTGTGGACCAGTCAGCAGGGGCGTCTGCTCTATCTGGTTTCTAACTCCGGGTGGATTTTTTTTTTTTTTAAGCTTTTAAAGTTAGGATACAAAAGCAAGAGTTTCATTCTGGCATTTTATGTTGGTGTTCATCCCTTCTCCCCGCTCCCCTCCTTGCCCTCCTGCCCCTCAGCGGTGCCCATGTCCACTGCCCTCCTGCCCCTCAGCGGTGCCCATGTCCACAGTTGCTCCTCTTCGGCCGCCATGGCACGCGTTAGTTTCGTACTTCTCCCCTGTCTCTCTTCTTCCTCCTTTCTCTTCTGTCCCTTTACCTCAAGAGCTCTCCCTCCGCTCCCCCAACTTTCTACTTTCCTGACCTATGCACCCTCACACATAGACTGAAATTTGGGATCACCTAATGAGAGAACACTTGTGATTTTTGTCTTTCTGAGTCTGGCTCCTTTTTTTTTTTTTTTTTTTTTTTTTTCAGCATAACCATTTCCCATTCCATTAGTTTGGCTGCAAACTAATTTCATTTTTCTTTACAGTTGAATGAAATTCCATATGTACATGAACCACATTTCCTTTATCTCCTCGTCTGTTCGTGGAGACTTATGCTGTTTACGTTTCCTAGCTGTTGTGAGTAATACCAGGAGTAAACATGGCTATGTTAGTATCTCTGTGATGGCCCTTCCTGTCCTTTGGATGTGTGCCCAAGAGTGGTGTGACTGGGTCGGATAGTCTGGTTCTGTTTTGAGTCTTTGGAGGAGCCTCCATCGGACTTAGGTAGTGGCTGCACCAACTTACACCCCACACCCTTGCCAGCATTTATTGCCATTCCTTTTCTGGGTGTTAGGCTTTCCGGTGGGGTGTTTACTCCAGCTTTCCCTGATCATTTCCTTGAGACGCTGGTAGGTTATGTCATCACCAGGGGGCCCACGGTTGTGTTTGTGGTTGCCAGGGAGCCTTGGGTGTGATAGCCTGCTGTTCCCAGCTGGGCCCAAGGCTTTTCTGGGTTGTTTGCAGCTGTGGTGAATAGCACAGCAGGGTGTCAGTTAACTGGGAGATCTCCTGGAGACTCTCACCCGGTTTTCCAAAGGCCTGTCTTTCTTAGCGGCTGCCCAGGATGTATTTGGATGTTGAATGGATTGCGGCCATCCTGGGTATCCTTTTGAGTAGTTTCTAGAGAACGTTTGAGAACCCTAGAGACACGCACCAGGCAGCCCCGGCCTAGCAGCAGGAGTTCCCTCTCACAGAGGCCCTCTGGCGTTGGCACTGCCATCCGGATGGTGTGGTTGTTGGTGTTGGGGCTAGGGCTGGGGCGCCAGGCAGGACACCAGTGGGAGCTCCTCCTTGGTCACTGTGATATGTATACGCACATCTTCCCAAGAACTCTGCCCTAGGAAATAGGTCAGTTGACAGTGGAGAGAGGAGCTGCGTGGGGTGATTCTCTCTCTCTGCATTCGCAGAGCTTGGAAACTGGCCCAGTAGGAAGGGGTTTGGAGTATGACTTCAGTTTTCAGTATAATTTTCTCTGGTGCTGGAGATGGAACCCAGGCCCTTGAGTTATGGTGGGATCATCAGCCAGAATCTGGAAAGCCCCAAGCTTGCCCCTGTGTATTACTGCCCTGATTCTAAACAAAGGGAAGGATACAGAAAGGGGCCCTGAGCACTGGGGTCTAGTTCAGTGGTAGAACACTTGGCCTGGTTTGCACAGGGCCCTCATTCACTCTACAGAGCACTCCTGCACCCACCACCAAGAGTCCAACTGTTGAATGCCTTCACCTGGGAGGAGAAGCTAGGAGATTGGGAACACTGAATTGAAAGAAAGGAAATGACAAGCAAATGACCCCTTTCTGCTTGTAAAATACACTGATTATTCTGGGAGGCATAGACAAACAAAATGAACTGGATCTCGCAGGAAGCATGAAGTTATTTGAAAACGTGGCACAGATAAGCCCGTGGCTCTCATTCCACTTCCTGTTTGTAGCCAGAGGAGCTGTGTGTCAGACAGGGGATTTACCGTTGGGATGAACTGTGTCTGCTAAGATGTCTGCTGGAGCCGTAGGAGAGGCATTGCTGTAGCAGGAATCTTAAAGAGTCTCGTTAATAAAATCAAACCTGAGCCAGGTATGGAGGTGAATGGAAGATCAGAACCAGAACAAGCCACAGCTAACCTCCCTCACCTGGCCAACTTCTCAGCTGGCCTTGTTTCCTCAGACTGGAAGCTTCTGTGTCCTCATCCCAGTGGGTCTCAGCTGAACTGCTGCTCGAAAGCCTGAAGCTTAACCAGCTAAAAGCTTAACCAGCTAAAAGCTTAACCAGCCAAATGCTTAACCAGCCAAATGCTTCTAGTTTCTGGTCCTCACGCCTTATATACCTTTCTGCTTTCTACCACCACTCCCTGGGATTAAAGCCTCGCTTTCTGGGATTAAAGGCATGAAGTCACCATGCCTGGCTGTTTCCAGTACAGAGATCCAGAGGGATTCTATCTCTGGAGTGCTAGGATTAAAGGCGTGAGTGCCACCATTTTCTAGCCTCTGTATCTAGTGGCTGTCTGTTCTCTGATCCCAGATAAATTTATTAGGGTGCACAATATTTTGGGGAACACAATACCACCCCACATTTCCTATAAACTCATGTGAGTTTGTTGCAAACAACCTTGAGTGGAGTTAGGCCTATATTTCCTAGCACTCATTTGTGTCCTAAAGGAAAGGATATGGCTTTATTTGCTGATTATGGGTTATTTCTGATGACACTGTGTTGAGGGTGTATATCAAAGTGCATTGCACACGTTATTGAGCATAAACCCCCCAAATCCAAGGATGTGCAGCCAAGTTATAACACAAAGCAGTAAAGCAGAGATGTTGAGCCCTAGTCATCACAGTTCCTTGTTCTTGAAAGTATAATTGGGGGTCCCAGTAGGATCCCCAAAAGAACCAGTCCCTTGTGATTGGACCTCAGGGTAGTGGCCCCTCCGTATCCATGGGAATTGGTTCTGGAACAGATTCTGCTGCTTCTGCCAAAACCCAAGGATGCTCAAGGTAACTGCGCTTGATGTGCCTCACCTGTGAGTGTTGACTAGCCTCAGGGTGACTGAAAAAGAGCCCACACAGTGGAATAGCATGCAAACTGTTGTTATGCTAATGGTGTTATACTATTGCTTAGGCATATTGGCAAGAAAAAAAGGGCCTGCACTTGTTCAGGAGGAACAGCTCTCCCCTCCCCCAACCCCCAAAATTTGAATTCTGTGGTAGGTTGGTCCAGAGTTACAGAACCTTCTGTTTGGGAGCCACAGCCAAAGAGCCCATTGTAAATCCCCTGGCAGGTCCCAGAGTGCTCTCTGGCCACCCCGTGGAGCTGCCAGAGCGATTCTGTAGGTCCTGGCCTTTCTGCATGTGTGAAGCCCAGCCGAGGCCTGGGTGTGTGGACCTTGCCTTCAGCTGTATCAGTGACAGAGGGTTGCTTGTAGCCTCCTGATACACACCATTGTCTTCATCCTCTTTAGTTTATGAACTACTTTAGTTCCTTCACCCAGGAGCTGGCTCTGCGTTCACTGTGGCCACCAGCAAGCTCCCATCTTCCTGTGTCCCTGCTGTAGCCTTGGGGGCCTGGGATGACCTCCCTGGTTATGTCTGCGTTCTCTTGGTAGATCACAGTGTGCTCAAGGGCAGGGAGCAGCCTTGGATGAAAATTAGAGCTCAGTAGATGTGGGAGGGAGCAGTCCAGATGTACAGCTGTTGTCTTTCTGGTGTTCGAAGCTGGTGAAGCTGGTTTAGACTCTCAGTTTGGCCAAAGTCTATTACCATGGCCATCTGTGACCTGATTCGGCAGCTTTTGATTTGCACCTTTAATTTTATCTCTCTGTTGGACAGACTGACGCTTTGGCTAGAACTGGCTGAAAGGGCCTTGATGGGACAGTGTGGGCTCACTCGGCAGAACCACACAATTCAGCTTTAGGTGGCATCTTTGCACGTGAAGTACCAGAGCGTACATGGCACTCCCTGAGGAGTCTGCACCCTTTGAGGCATGCAAGCAGTAACTGCTTCAGAGTGGGAGCTTTCACCACAGTGAGTAAGATGTTTACAGACATCCAGACTTGCCTGCTGAGGTGCCCGCAGGGCTGATGGAGGAACAGGTTTCCTCCCCAGGCTTTCCTGTTTATTTCTAGTATGCTCAGGAGGTGGAGGGTGTCTGGATTCTGGGCGGGTGCTGGTGCCCAGACAGGCATCCTGCCATAGTCTGCTCTGGGTCAGCATTCCAGGCAGGGCTTGCTGGCGTAAGAACAGTTCTTATTAAAAACACCACCCACAGTCAGGCACTGAGTTCAGCTCCCTGGCACAGACAGCTGTTTGTTTTCAGCCTGCTTCCGTCATATGTAGCCAGTGGCTTCAGCTTCCTGGTGGCCTGGTTCCTTGAGCTTGGCTGCTGTCTATATGCTATGCCCCACACTGGGAGCTTATTGTATAGCAAAGTCTTGACTTCTCATTCTGCCAGATAACATACCAGTACCTCCCCTTTCACCCAGCCTCACGTGCACCCTGTCCCTGAGATCCCTGCGTTGTAGAATATGGCAGCAGGCCCCATGGAATGTAGATGAAGGAGAGTCACTGTGCCTAGAAGAGCTCTCTGTTAACTGTGCTGATGTGGGAGACGGTTGTCCGCTCTGTTGTGTCCCAGGATTGGGGTTCTGCTACAGTTCAAGAGGTTCACATGAACTTGTCTAAGACTGCAACCCTCATTTGTCATTTCTTCTGGAAAATGTTCTTCAGTCCAACTGGCAGACCAGTTTGTGACTCTGTAGCATTTAACACACACTTCTGCCTGTAGATGGATACTACATTGGGAATCTGATAAGCTGATGTATCAGTGGGGATGGCAGAGGAAGTGATGAGCTACTCTGGGCCAGGGTTGATTTAATAGGGATTTATTTTATTTTTTATTTTTTTAGTGGCACTCACCGGTCTCTGGGCGGTCATAGATTCCTACTTAGCTCCATTCTGTAAAGAGGGACAACTTTAGACCCAGGAGCCAAGGAGGGCTAATGTGACGACCTGTTAGGAAAGGGTAAAGAAGTGGGACCTGTGGATAGGCTCAGGCATCGAGGGGGGTTCAGCATGACCAAGGGGATGTCTGGCATGTACCCCAGGGTGACTCACCCCTGCAAAGCCTAGTAGTTCCTTTACAGGAGTCTACGGGAGCCGCGGCACAGCCATCACAGAGAATTCTCTCACAGGGCATGCGATGCTGGCCAGGACTACCTCCAGGGTTCCTGTTTCTTTACCCAACATGGTGGTTGATTGTACCAGCAGTACTTCATGAAATAGTTCATCTGGACAGTTGGGAAAACTCTACGCGGTGTAGGCTTTGAGCACATCCCATGGGCGTAGCCTGTCGCTGACCAGTTTTAATTAAGTTCACTTTGGGACAGTCAAGTTTACTTGCTTGTTTACTTTTTAAAGTTATTAACAGATTTCTTACAAATCATCTGATTTTAAAATGGTGATCGTCTTTAGAAGGAATGATTCATTTCTCTTCTGGTTTGAAATGAACACTATTAGAAGTCTACATCTTTAGACATATAAAATTCTATTTAGATCATTTTTAATTCAAAAGGATGAAAATTATTGTATGAAGAGTTATGTTAGAAGGCAAATAGGAAATGGAGATGTAGAGTGTGTACCTGGTGTGCCCAAGGCCCTGGGTTCAGTCTAGGACCACATAAACTGGCCTTGGCACACACCTGTAGTCCCTGTTTGAGTTGGAATCAGTAGGATCAGAAGTTCAGGGTCTAGCTACACTGTGAGTTCAGGCTTGGTTGGTCTTCAGGAGATCCTGACTTGAAGAAAAGAAAGGAAGGAAGGGAAGACAGGCAGGCAGTTTGTCTGTAATTCTTTCCAGCAGTTCCTCTTTGAAGATGGATTCTCTGAGAATAGACATAGGACACATGTTCCCCATCTGTAGGCAGACGCTGTAGAAACAAAAGGCAGCTCAGAGATAGGACCAGCCCCTGTGGAGAGGGGATATAGGGCTGGGAGTGAGCAGATGATGGGCAGTGGAGACAGACTTCACCGTCATGTGGTCCTATGAGCAACATGGCGAGTTCAGAAAGCACACAGCACAGCACATGGCTGAGACCTGTCTGTGCCCCCGCCACATCCATCCCTTCACTGTTCACCTGCAAGAGCCCTGTGAGGCAGTGTTAGTCCTCTATCCAGTGGGCGGGCCTCCTGAGAAGGGTTTGTGTGGAAAGATGGACTCAAGCTGATGGCAGGAGGGTAGAGGCCCAGGAGTTCCCTGACAGGGCAGAGAAGGGGTTTCTTTAGCCCTTCTGTGTGCAGCCGCTGTTGAGCAGGAGAAGATGCAGGGAGCCCAGGCAGGCGTTGGTAGTTCTCTGGCCCTGGTGCCCAGGGCTTCCCTGGAAGTGAGTCCTTCTCTCAGCTGAGTGTCTGGTAGTGCCCTGATGCCCTGAGCTTGGATGCTGTGGGCCTGCCTGCTTCTGTTCTTTCTGCTCCGGATGTGGCCTTTTGTTATTGCACATTTATCAGCATTTTGCATTGCAGTTTTTCAATTGTGCAATGTCACTAGCAGACCAGAGTTTTACACTTACTTATTTTGTAGGTGTGTGTGTGGGTGGGGGTGGGGAGGTGTTTGCACATACATTTGCCACAGTGGATAAAGATGCCAGAGGACAGCTTGCCTGGGTTCTTTGCGCGCCCCCCCCCCCTTTCCCCCAATTTCAAAGCTGCTACTTTCATAATCTAGATCACTTTCAAAGATACACTTAGCCTGGGAATCTGTTTAGAGTGTGTTAGCATAAAACAATAAAAGCATTCCCCTTGTGTTGTAAGTTACAATTTGCGTTACTTTTTTCTAACTTGGAGGTCACAACTTGTGCCCTGGTCGGGGCTGGCACCTGTCCTCAATAAGACAATGAAAAGAGCCAAGTTAAAAGGGAGAAGCAGACAGTGATTTGTTCAATGTGGCCACACTGGGAAGAGGAACAAAGAGATCCAGCGAACTCCCCGAGTTTGTCTTTGGAGGTCCTGAAGTGAGGTCAAAGTTTAAATAGAGGGCCAAAGATAGGAACTTCTAGCAGTCCTGGAGGTATGGTCCTACTTAGAAGAGTATGGTCCACTCACCACTGACCCACCATTATCGGGGCTTCAGACTTACTTTATAAGGTGGTCTGATAAATTGTTAGAACTGTATAAAATCTTTGGGAGACAAAGTCCCCCTCTGGCTGGTGCCTTTTCCTTCTTCCTGGAGAAAGTCCCATGGTGGATGACTTTGTTCCATTGTTCAGGAGTCTGCCGTTCACATTGAGAGACCAGTATCTCCTTCATAGAACATCCTCATTTTTGCTGGCCCGTTACTTTACCTAGATTGATGAGCCACTTGGTTGAGTAGGTTTGCTTCTGCAGGGTATTTTCTATTGAATGTGGGGTAATGGTCTGAGTCAAGGACCAGGAACCCACATTTCTCATTTCAGTAGTCTGTGGAAGTACGCTCCTGACATTTACATCTCACTGCTGCTCCTCAGTCTGCGTGCAGAATCCAGTGGTTACCGTGGGAACGTCATGGTCTGAAAAGCTTGATATGAACTTGGCTAACCTGTAGTCTGAATTCACACTGTTCTCAGATGTTTCCCCAGCATTGCTCAATTTGACCTGCAGAACCTGGGTATTGTGATTACTTTTAACACCCTAATTATATTTCTCAAAGCTTCCATGTGTGGGCAGTTGTGCTGTGTGCATCAAACATACTATCTTGGTCTATTCTTGGAAATGACGGGATTGGAACAGAACAAATGACACCGTTTGCCAGGGTACTAATGTCTCCCTGTCAGGGTTTAAGGGTGTATGACTAGGTTCCAAATGTTAGGGGAAGGCTAACCTTCCTTGTTTGTGGAAAGGTCATTTGCCCAGTGAGCAAGGGTCACAGGGTCAGCAGGCTTATTTCCTATCATTTGGCATTAGTAACAGGAGGTAACATTATGTAGCGGGGCCCAACAAGAAAAATCAATTTTTTTAATTTTTATTTTTTGTCTTTCAAGACAGGGTTTCTCTGTATAACCTTGGCTGTCCTAGTACTCGCTCTGTAGGCCAGGTTGGCCTCGAACTCACAGAGATCCGCCTGCCTCTGCCTCCTGAGTGCTGGGATTACAGGTGTGTACCACTTACTTCTGTTCAGTAAACATTTACCATATTGCATAGTACCCGCTATGAATAGTATGAGGCATGAAAACTAAAACCAGTTTGTAGAGGGGAGGCATCTTGGAGGAATCACAGACAGTATGAAAAAGTTAATATTTGGTGAGAGATACTTTGAATTCAGATTCCAGTTGGGAGTTTGCTTGTTGAGTCCCCGTGAACATGGTGAGCCATAAAATGCCAGCCTGCTGTTAATGAGGACAGGATTAAAAATTAAAACCCCTAATGATCATTAGAGGAGAAGTATTGGACTTGTAGCTAAGTGCAAGGAAGCAGAGTTGAGGGCTGCATCTCATTGGAGACGGGTGGGGGGTAGGAAACTCTAGGGTAGGCTCCTCAGAGGAAAGACTTCCCACAGCATCTTTGAAGGATGTGTGGGAGGAACGTGATTGGTTGTCAAGAGCGTGTGGGTGTGGCAGAGGCACAAAAGGGCTGGTGGCTGTCAACAAGGAGTGCTTGAGCATGGGTGCCTGAAACTGTGTGTTTGTGTGTGCACGTGCGCGCACAGGGGTCCGGGGTATGGGGGGGGGGGAGATTGGGCTGGAGACGGGCAGGTCCCAGGTCCTCGTTCTTTAGAACTGCAGAGCACAGCACTGTGGTTTAGGCAGAGGAGAGCCCAGCTGTGCCGCTCCAGTGGTCTGCCCCCTAGCCGCGCAGTTTGTAGAGGGCAGTACAGTGACTGCAGAGAGCTGCTTGTGAGTCCGGAAAGGGCTTCGGGGGCCTCTGGGAACCTGTGCCAAGGAAGGGTGGGGCACCACTGTCTCCAGGAGCCAGGAGTGAAGCTTGGGCTTTGCCCTGCACTCAAGAGATGGTCCTGGAAGGACTTCCGAATCTGAATTCACATCCTTGGCCCCTTCTGTTCCAAGGGTGATGGTGTCCATGTCTTCAGCCCCTCTGTGGACTGTTCAAGGACCTCAAAACCTTACCCACTCTCATTTACACTTTCATTTCCCCCAGACATTTACAAAATCATAAAGCAGCTATAGTGTCTCATATGTAACAGCAGAACAAAAATCCTAACTTAGCTGCCTTTTTTCTCTTCGTCTCTGTCTTGAACATGACTTACACATCACAGAGAGGAGCAGATAGTCGGGTGTCATTTTCAAATGTACGGCTTATTATTCACATAAGAAGAAACACTTCACAGCAAATAAATTTAACACACTGAAGTTAATGCCACCAGTGCCCTTGGCAGAGCTCACTCAGAGACAGCAGATGAGTTAGCACGCGGCTGGGTCTAGTCCCATCTCCCCGTGCACAGCGAGCCACCATGCCCCCATTCACCCGTCGGGAAGGACAGTGTGTGGATGCTGGCTTCGTAGCGGGTGTCCTTGGAGAGCAGCGGAGCTAGCTGGTCAGGCCAACAGTGTGTCAGAGACAGGCGGGCAGGAGGTCCTGGTGGGAGACTGGTCACTGGAAGGCTCCCTCATTGCTAGAGTGCCAAGCATCCCTGCCTTGAGGTGTATTGGAGACCAGCAGAGACCGGTGTCTGCTGAGCTTCCCGGGCCTGCCTGGGTTTTTACAGCCCTTCTGAGACTTATCTTGCCCTTGCAGGCTTTTCTGCCTTTGTTCCCAATCTGTGCAGGCTGCCTGTTTCTAGGGCCTTGCTGGTTACACCCTGGCACTGAATTCACTAAACCTTTTGGGTTTATGGGATGATTCACCCACCTAAGCCTCCATCTTGTGAGCGCCCCCCCCCCTTTCTAAGTATTTCCTAATGTCCCTTTACAGTCTCCTCAGAGTCAGTTCTTCTCCTCATAAGCTCCATCCTTCCAGGTGGGCCTGGCCCTGCGGTCCCATCAGCGCTGACCTGTGGCTTTCTTGTCTTCAGTTTCTCCATGATTGTGTCTTGTCCAAGGCAGTTGTCTGGCCTACAGGATGCTGCTTTCTCTTGGTTTCTTCCTCATTGCCAGCCCCTGCGTAGTCCTTCCTGTCCAGTATGAACGATGATGTGTCTTTACTCTCAGGAGGTTCTTTTATAAAGCGTGTGTGTGTGTTTTGCGTTTATGTGTACAGGCATGAGTGTGGAGGTCAGAGGACGACGTGTGGGAGTCTTTGCGTTCCTTTTACCCTGTCGGTTCCGGGAATTGAACTCAGGTTGTTAGGCCGTGCCGCCATCTTCGTTGCTTACCGATCACACAGGCCCTCTGAAGGCTCTCTTTCTTTTTTTACTTTCTTTTTATTTATTCTTTGTGTCTTTTACATCATGCATCTGGATCCCATTCATTTCCTCATGCCTTTATATCCGCTCTCTGCTCATACAATTCCCCCACCCCCCAAATAAAATAAAATTTAAGAGAAAAAAGAAAAAAGGGAAGAGCTCATCATGGAGGCTGCGGTGTGACACAGCGAGCCACGCAGTAAACCCTTCTGTCATGTGTCCTTACTTGAATGGTTGTTGCAGAGTCATTGGTCGCTCAGAAGGTTCTTACCCAGCCAGTAGATTAGATCCTATTGATCCCAGATGTGACTCCCTGATTGGGCTCTCTCCTATATCCCAGACTTGACCGACCACCTCTTTCACATCTGTTTAGATTGTCAACGGGCCTTCCATAGTATCTAAAACATTTCAACCCAGCCCCTCGAGAACATCCGGCAGATGCTCCACCACTGAGCTGCACCCCACCCCCCAGTGTAACTTGGGTCCTCTTTGTTCCTAACTCCACTTTTCTCCAGATCGTCCTTAGTGTCTAACTGGGAGTTCTCTGCTGCTGGGTGCCCGTGCCAAAGAATATGGAAGGATGCTTAACTCATCCCCTCTCCATTGTCCACATTCAGCCTCCCCACAAAGGTCCCAACAGCTCTCCACCTTTGAGAAAGAACTTTGCTAAATCCAGCCATCTTCCCTTTCCTCCGTCACTGTCCAAGCCAAGGACCATCTTCTCCTCCTTGGAGCCTTGCAGACAGCTCGGGTTTCACACATGGCGGCCAAAATGACCCACTTATCATATGTTAGTCACGTGACCCTCACTCCATGTGTCTTGTTACGTACATGGTAACCTCTAGCCCTCACCGCGGAGCCCAGACCTTCCAGTCTGTTCTGTGGTCTTCCTTTTCCCTCCCCTCATCTTTGGACCTAATGTTTATAACAGCTTTATTCATCATTTCCTCCAAACTGGCAATGTTGATGTCATCAACTGGTAAATGGGTCAGTGAACTAGGGTATAGCTATAAGTGGACATTTCTCTGACGTGAAAAGGAATACACAGGCGAGTTAACCGTGTATTGTGCTGGGTGCCTGGTATGCTGTGGGGTGGCCCACTTCATGACGGGTGCACAGAGCAAGCCATTCGTATAGAAAAGAGGGCGTGGGTGCTGGGCAGAGCGAGCCACAGAGGGCTCGGGGACTCTGGAGAGTAATGTACCTCTTCTGTACCGTGATTGACATGCCTAACTCAACTGCATCTATGTCTTTTTTTTTAATATCTATTTGAGTGTGTGTGTGTGTGTGTGTGTGTGTGTGTGTGTGTGTGTGTGTGTGTGTGCATGCTGCCCACTGAGGCCAGAAGAGGATATCAGATCCCCTGGAACTAAGTTACAAGTACTTTGAGCTGCCTGATTTTGATGCACTCTCAACCACTGATCCATTTCTCCAGCTCTCACATCCCATTATTTTTGAGACAGTCTTATGTAGTCCATGCTGACCCTGAACTCTATCTTTTGCCTCTCGAATGCTGAGATTAGAAGTGTGAGCTATAATGTTTAGGGCTCTATAATAAATATAAGTAAAACTTGACCTTAATAAACCTTACAGTGATTTTTCTTTTTTGAGGCAATAGGTCAAAAAGGTTTGATTTACATGTATACTGTATTCACATGGTTGAGAAACTGAAGAGGAAGGCCTGCAGCAGGGTCTTCTTCTTGCCCCTACACCCTAGGTCTTTTACATGCCTTAAGTTTCTTTATAAAAGCGCCATGTCCTACCATCTCGGTGGTTTCACTTTCTGTGTCCTGTTACCTGTGGTCACCTGCAGCATGAGAGCGTTAGGTTGACAATTCTCGATGTGAGCAACTCGTAAGCAGCATGATGAAATCCTGTCCTGTCCACCCAGGAACTGCATCATCCCTTTGTCTGGTGTGCCCTCCATACCTGCTGCCCACCGGGAGTCACTCAGCGCCACTCGGGGCCTTGGTGATCAGACTGTGGGGCTGATGTTTAACTGACCCATGTTTTGGTAATGCTGTGTAGGATGCCACAGTTCAGACAAGCCGTAGACAGGCTATAGCACGCTCTTTCACTGCACAGCTGGAAGGGCCGTGAACTCTTTGAGGCTTAGGCACGCTCACAGAACTTTGAGGAGCATGCGCTGTAGCTGTTGTTTGGCGGCTCATTTCTTACCGTAAATTTAACCCAGAAGGGTATGTACAGCCTGACCCTGGCCCCGGTTTGCTCTCAGAAAAGGTCACCACCCACACAGGCTTCAGTACTGTCCAGATATCAGGCATCCTTCGGGGGACTTGCAGTGTTCATGGTAATAAAGTGCTGGGGTGGAAGTGTGCAGGGGAGACCTGCCGTATAACCGGACCAGACCCTAGGTGAGCAGGTTCAGCATTTAGAAGTTGACTTGGAGGGGCTGCTGCTGTGAGGTTCCTTGGAAAGCGTTTTGATTGCGCTGGCGGCGTGTGCCGCCTCGCCACTGTGGCTTGGGAACAACGGGGCCCCCTTCCGTCAGCTGGCATTCTGCTGTTTCTTAGTGGCTGTCAGGGGGGCTTCTTGAACGCTGGCAGAGCATGGGCCTCGCCTTGTTTTCATTAAATTCTAGACCCTCGTTTCCATTTAATCCTGAAAGGAGTTTTGGTCACCCCGTGCTCAAAACGCTCAGGAAATAGGGCAGTAGCTGTTCCCGGAGATCAGCCTGTACCACCACACTCGGTTTGTGTGGCGCCCAGGAGTGGACTCAGGCCTTGCGCAAGCCAGCGAGCTCTCCTCCAGCCGAGCGCCACCCCAGCCCGTCTGCCATTTTGAAGTTCAGTTCAGTTTCCTGTGTTTTCCTAACCTCGCAGGTTTCTAGCTCTGCAGCAATGGACTCAGCAGGGCTGCTGCTCCCTTACTGTCCCCGAGGGTGTCCCCACTGGCTTCTCTCGGAGAGTTGGCTTTGGTGTTGATATATTGGGATGCCGATGTATCGGTGTGATGAGGGAGAACACACCAAACCCATCCCGCAGAAAGAGTCCGGTCCCCTCTCCCCGTGCCCTCTTGCTGTGCCACGCTGTCACGTGTGCTTCTGTTCTGAGCCTGGTACTTGACAGAGCTGTCCTTGAGAAAGCAGTCTTGTATCTTAGCTCCAAGTTCATCTGATACGTACAAGAATTATAGGGCGATCGGGCCTTTGGCTTTTTAAATACTGCTACTGAAACAATTATTTGTTGATGATTCTGTGCTTAAAGCTTTATTCTGAAATGGACACTTGTTGCTTCTTATTCTTTGACTGTATAAGTAGAGTAGAGATTACTAATGGTTTGCTCTGTGTAATCAAATATCGCTGTGGTACATGCCTGTAACCCCAGGACTCAGGAGAATGAGGCAGGGGAAATGTGCATCTGAGGTCAGCCTAGATCACATAGCAAGAGCTTGTCTCAAAAGAAAACAAGAATTATGGGGGAAAGGCCTTGGGAGATATCTTAGTTACTTTTCTGTTACCGTGACAAAATACCATGACCAAGGCAACTTGTAAAAGAAAGCCTTTAATTGGACTTTTGTTTAGACTTGGGCTTGGGGTTAGACTCCATGATGGCAGGAAACAGGAACAGCTGAGAGCTCACATCCTGATCCATAAATAGGAGGCAGAGATAGACGTGCTGGGAATGGCACCGAAACCCTAAAGCTCACCCCCGATGATAGCCAAGCCCTCCAGTCCTCGCCAAACAGTTCCACCATTGGGGACCAAGTATTCCACGTGGCCTGTGGGAGTCGTTCTCACTCAGCCCACCATGGGAGAGGTGGCAGTTTGTCTCAGAGGCTGCTGGTGCATGGTTAGTTCTTTATTTTCTCCCCATAAAATATTGATACTTTTATTGTTAATACGGAGATGAGAATTCTTTGCCTGGGTCCAAGACTCTTCTGAACACCTGCCAACCCTTTTTGCTTTATTTAAAAAGCTGGGCATGGTAGTGAACATTTTTAACCCTAGCACCTGGGAGGCTGAAGCAGGAGGATAACTATGAGTTCAGGGCCAGCCTGAGCTACAGAGCTTATTTCATAAATAAAACAAGCCTGTTCCCCCAGTCTTTTTAAATGAACCGCGGACATGGAACTGTGCTAATGTGACAGAGAATGAAGGAGAATTTTGTGCGTCTCTAGTTTGTCTGTGTTTAGTCTCTCTTAGGTGTGGTGTTTCCACAGCACCCCACAAGGAAGACATGCTTGTGACCTTAGTTCACAGTTGGGGGAGGGGGTGGCTGTTGTTAGCGGAGTGTCTGCTTGGGGCCACACAGTGAATCACAGAGCCCGGGGACCAGCCCCTCCGTGGTTCTGCAGAGTCAGACTCTCACCAGTTAAGTGGGTTTGCTTGTCGGTTCACGTACGGCCGATGATGAAGTTTAAACAGGTGTTTCTTCACCATTTGTACTGTTGAAAGACACGTCTCTCACATGAGAACTGATTCTACACAGCCTGACTTAATGAAGGCTGAGCCACATTGGCTCCATTCTGGAGAGTGACAGCCCTTGTGATATGGCAGTGTTTGCTTTTGGACTGCTTGATTCTTGTCGGGCCCGAGACTTTCTTTTCAGCTCAGCTTCCAGTTTGCTTCAAGGGTCCTGCACAGAGGGACATCTAACTAGCACAACTGTGTCCCTAGTCAAAGTGGGAAGCTTTTGTGTGTGTGTGTGTGTGTGTGTGTGTGTGTGTGTGTGTGTGTGTGTGTGTGTGCACGTGTGTGTGTGTGTGTGTGTGTGTGTGTGTGTGTGTGTGTGTGTGTGTGTTTAGTACTTGGAATTGAACTGGGGCCTCATATGTTAGACAAGCATTCTACCTGTGAATTCTATATCCCCAGCCTGGAAGCGTCTATGAAAAGAGTTATTTTTACCAGTAGTTTTAAAGTATCTTTATCAAGTATGATAGCTCATTTGTAAACATTCTCTCACATACGTTAAGGGGCAGCCCACTGAAAGTACCTACCCTTCAAGGTTCTATGTTCCCAAGATGACCACACACACCACGCAAGGGTCTTGTGGTTGCTTAATCGTTGAAGCGCAGAGGTTTTAAATGTTTAAGATCAGTCAGTGGTTTAGTGTGGCTCATTGAAAAAGACAAAATTCCCCATTTACAACAAATCAAGTGATGGTCTTCCTTGGTGTTGAAGTAGTTGAGGTTTCACATATTGTCTACTTTTAAAAACAATAATTTTTATGAAAATAATATTTCTATAATGAATACCTGGATATTTGAGTTAGATAAAAATTTTAAGTATTTAGAGGGTGAAAAATTCTACCCTCCTAAAGTAAGCTGCTTCCTGGACGACCCAGTCCTGCACTGTAATTGCTTTTTTTTAAATGTGTATGAGTGTTTTGCCTGAATGTATGTCTGTACCATATGTATGCAGTGCCCAGAGGCCAGAAGAGGGTGGGCATCAGATCCCCTGGGACTGTGGTTACAGACAGCTACGAGCTGCCCTGTGGGTGCTGGGAATCGAACCCTGGTCCTCTTAACCACCCAGTGGTTCTTAACCACTGAGCCATCTCGACAGCTCTGTAATTAGAGACTTCCAAAGACCTGCATAGTTTTGTTAGTTTTTCACTGTCTTAGGGCTGCCGGAGCTCAGCGGCAGAAGAATCACTTAACACTCGAGTGTCCCAGCACTGAGCGGAGTGCTGCGGGATGCCAGTTTCAGTACAGCAGCGGGTGACTTTGCCTCCCGTCTCAAGGGCCCTTTCTTCTCTCCTGCACAGCAAATGAAGAAGCACCCCTGCCGCCAGTGCGACAAGTCCTTCAGCTCCTCCCACAGCCTGTGCCGCCACAACCGCATCAAGCACAAGGGCATCCGGAAAGTGTATGCCTGCTCGTAAGTCTCACCTCTGCGGGGGACACTCAGAAGGGACCGGAGTCACAGAGCTTCTGGGGGGGGGGGGGGTTGTTTTTTTTAAAGATTTATTTATTTATTATGTATACAGAGGAGGGCGCCAGATCTCATTAAAGATGGTTGTGAGCCACCATGTGGTTGCTGGGAATTGAACTCGGGACCTCTGGAAGAGCAGTCAGGGCTCTTAACCACTGAGCCATCTCTCCAGAGCTTCTCGGGCTTTGCCGTTTACTTTGACTCCTCCTCTGCTCTGGCGTCTAGGCTCTGCCGTCTTACCTGTATCCCACTTCGGGGTGTTTGTTTCCATGGTTACATGTGAAGTGAGCAGCATTTCTTCACACACGCTTACACTGTATTCTGTTACTAAGTGGGACATGTTTGCGTTAGAGTGTGGTGGGCTTGTCAGGTGCACGGGGCGTGAGACACCTCTTAGATAGTGACTGGACCACGTTGCCATGTAGATTTGGGGTGGATTTACTCGGGCGCAGTGGGAGGCTAAGAAGGGCACCCGTTTCTAACTTAGCTCTAGCCCAGGCCGTGAGCCCTCTGACTGCAGTCTGCCACCTAAGCTAGAGAAGCTTTCACTGGTGGCTGAGATCAAACAAATGTGAGAGACTGAGGGGCCAGTGTCAACCCACCACCAGGAGTCAGCCCTAAATTGCCTCTTTGTATGAGGTGACCCGGCTGTGGTTATTGCTAGTGGGGATTCTGTGTCAGCCCCTCAACCCACACGCGCAGAGTGAGTACATAGGGCAAAGCTCCGCTCATAAGAGACCACAGAGGGGCTGGAGGGACGGCTCAGCACTCAGGAATGCTTGGTGTTCCTGCAGAAGTCTCCAGCTTGATTCCGGGTACCTACATGGTGGTTTACAACCATTACAACTCCAGTTCCAAGGAACCCAGTACCCTCTTCTGAATGCCTCAGTCACCAAGCGCACATGTGGTGTACGGACATACGTGCAGGCAAACCCCTCACACGTAAAAAATAAAATGAACAAATCTGGTTGAGAGAGAGAGAGAGAACAGAGCTAGTGTGGAACACAGTTGATTGTGGTCAGAGTCAGGCCTGTGGGCCTCATGGTGAGGACACATATGACATTAGCCATCAGATTAATGGGAATTTTCTGTGCCTTGGGTAAATAGGGAACATTTTGTAAGTAGGAAATCAAAGTGGGGAGTGATGTGTGGGATGAAAACGTTCCATCAAGGCTGTGTGCTGACGCTGAGAGCATCAGGTACATGGTGTCCCGGGTTGAGAAGATGGAAAAGCAGCTGCCTGGCGCGGCCTTCCAGGTTTCCTTTTCTGTTTGTTTGCTCCTTTTCCTTTTTTCTATTTTTTCCCCCTTTTACTGAAAGGCAGTAAAATGGAGAGGTTTTTTTTCCCCCAGCTAATTTACTACCAGCCACAAATGTCCTGAGGGGACCAGGGAGATGCCTCAGGGAGTGCAAGGGCTCCATAAGCTGACAGTGCAAGTTCAAATCCCCAGGACGCACCAAGGGTGGAGGGGGAGATCTGGCTCCACAGGTTGTCCCTGGCCCCACACACGAGCCATGGCATGCACACACACACACACATGCACACACACACACACACACACACACACATGCACACACACACACACACACACACTCGAAGGAAAAGCCTTTCATGCTTGAGAACATTGCTGTCAGGCTGGCTCTTGCTGCCACCCCACAGAGGCTCTCTTAAGATGGAGTCACCAGCATCTGGGGACTGTCATTAAGATATCCCCAGATGCCTTTTCAGGGTAACAAATGTGGTTCTAAAGACAGGAAAGAAGGTGTTATTACCCTTCACGATGCAGTAGGTTTTATGTTGGTTTGTTTTTTGGAGGGCTGCATTTAGACAGGATCGCACTCTTTAGCCCAGGTTGGCTCAGAATACTTCTGTCTCTGCCTTCCTGCTTTTAGAATTATAGGCGTGGACCAGCACATTGGGTTGTTTCAGTGCTATTCTTGAGGTCTGACATAGCATCCATAATCACTATGGTCATTAACTTGTTTAAACTTGTTTTTGGACTGTTATAGTAAATTAAAACCTTTCCAGGAGATCATCTTTGTAGTGTACAAAATTTAAGTAATTTACCTCTAATGGATAGCCTGCTTTCTGAATTTTAATCTCCCAAATGAATAAGCATTTCCAGGTACAAACACAAGTTGCATTTGACTCTGAGGAATCTAGGCCAACATTCCATCTTGAAATGCAGAGAGGGGCCAGGGGTTCTGAAGGGACCACCTGCAGCCTGAGGTATCTCTTACGTAAATTCTGAGGGCTGCTCTGAGTCACTGGAAAGAAAACTCAGAAAATTTAGTATTCTCCAGTTTTTTTTAGGATTGAGGCCATCTAGAAGTACAAATTAAATACTGCTTTAGCCAAATCTAGAAAAACAAATACCTGCCTGCACTAAAGTAGGCTGTTCCTGTGAGGACCCAAAAGTCAACAGAGGACCAGTGAAATGGCTCAGCAGTTAAGAGTTCTCGCTGTTCTTCCACAACCCCCCAGAACTCCAGCTCCAGGCTGTACCTGTGCACCTGTGGCCTGCACACATACACAGAAATATTATTTTTAATCAACAGCTTTTGCAGAAGTCTAGGGGTAGGCCCTTTTCACAGTAGGGGGTGGGGGTCACAGCGGTATTTTATTTGGGGGTCCCTGTGGCAGTCTGTCTTTCTGGGCCTCCTGCACATGCCGATAGCCAGGTCCCTCCTCAGAGAGCACCACTTGGCGGCCTTAGCTCCCGTCTCAATCTTGTGCTCACAGACACTGCCCCGACTCCCGGCGGACGTTCACGAAGCGGCTGATGCTGGAGAAGCACATACAGCTGATGCACGGGATCAAGGATCCTGATGTGAAAGAACTGACTGACGATACCAACGAGGAAGAAGCCGAGATAAAGGAAGACGACGCCAAGGTCAGACATCGCAGCTCTGTTCTGTCACTGTGACCTGTGCTCATGCGTGCTCCCTATTCATTCTCATCTTCATCTTGGGTAGTCATAGCTTAAGTTCAGCCTGTCAAGACTACAGCTCCCAACTGCTCCTGAAAAGTAACCTTTTCTAAGTTGCTTCTGTATCCTTCCAGAAACAACACACAGGATCTCCTCATATAACTCACAAAATTTACACACTGACTTGGGGAAGTTATCTCTTCATCAAAGAAATGGTACTAAGCAGATCTGGCCATGTCAGCCGTGGCACGTGTTCAGAGTGACTCTTTGATTCTCTTTGGAATAGTAAAATAGATCAAGTCCCACAACTAGGCCTCCTCCTCTGTGTGGGTGGTGAACCTCGGTCAGCTGACTCCCATGCACAGGCATTGAGTGGCCTGCTTGCTGTCAGAGCAGGAAAGCACCCCAGAGCAGTCACTGCTGGCTTCGGTGTCATGATAAGTCTAGAATGCACGCGGGCCAAAGCAGTCTCTCAAGACATGCATTAGTGGTTAATCATCGAGCATGCCCCTCATCCAGAGTTAGGTGGGTGTGGCATTAGGGCGGGTCTTCCCCACAGGAAGTTAAGTGTGTGTAGACAGAGCTGCAGGTGTAGGCCATCAGAGCGGTGCCCTAGTACAGAGGAAGTGGAGGCATTAGGGATTTAGACAGCCAGGGGAAAGGAAAAAGGCAACTCCGGGGGGGACATGGTGTGACAAGGAGGACCCAAAGGACAGTTGTCAGGGGCAGCAGCAGGTGCTGGGTCCATAGAATCTTGTAGTCTTCCCCTCTGGTCATAATGAAAGCATGTGCCCCATGTTCTCTCCCGTGAGGTGCTCACTCTGCCTGTCTTGGCCCAAGTTGTGTCTACTTCCTGTCTCAGTCCACCCTATTGTCCTGTAAGCACACAGGCCTTGCTCCACCTGGGCTTTTAGCACTCAGCTTCTGGTGTCTGAACCAGACCCCTGTCCACATACCACCCGTCACCATGGCCCTTCATGACCATGCCATATCATCACCTGACCCCTCCCAGCATGTCTCACACGAACCCTTTCCATGCCTTAGCTTTGTCTTCCGAGGTGTGGAAGGTGCTGCTCCCCTGTAGCCCGTGATCCTGAGCTCCGCGGTCACTGCTGTGCAGGGGCTCCTGGAAGCACAGAAATGCCTTCTTCAGGGTGGGGGTGGGGAAGCTACAGTGTGCATTCGCACCGTTAAGGCCCCCAGCTCCCCTGGTCCAGTGTCTGCGCGCCTAGCAGCCTCAGCATCGCTGCCAGCCACAGAGCCCACCCCCTTCAGCTCTATCTTTTTTTTTTTTGTCCTCGCTCCCCCCTAACAAAGGTCCCCAGTCCCAAGCGGAAGTCGGAGGAACCGGTTTTAGAGTTCAGGCCTCCCAGGGGAGCCATCACCCAGCCACTGAAAAAGCTGAAAATCAACGTCTTTAAGGTCCACAAGTGTGCCGTGTGTGGCTTCACCACCGAGAACCTGCTGCAGTTCCACGAACACATCCCGCAGCACAAGTCGGACGGCTCCTCCTACCAGTGCCGGGAGTGCGGCCTCTGCTACACGTCCCACGTCTCCCTGTCCAGACACCTCTTCATCGTGCACAAGCTGAAGGAGCCGCAGCCCGTGTCCAAGCAGAACGGGGCCGGGGAAGACAGCCTGCAAGAGAACAAGCCTGGCCCCGAGGACGAGGCTGCCGAGGACGCAGCGTCAGACCGGAAGTGCAAAGTGTGCGCCAAGACTTTTGAAACGGAAGCTGCCTTAAACACGCACATGCGGACACACGGCATGGCCTTCATCAAATCCAAAAGAATGAGTTCAGCCGAGAAATAGCCACAGCTCCTCCACAGGAAAAGCCCTAGCCACATAGGAATTGAAAAACAAGACTCTTTTTGTTACCAAAAGTTTGCAGTATAACAGAGTTCACAGTTCTGTCTAGGCTGTCGCAATATATTCTCTGTCCTGTCCCCTCACCTCCTCAGATGTACACCCCCCACCCCCCCCCGTAAGTATTAAGGCAGTATTTGAGTTTTAAAGAGTTTGTATATATTTAAATAACTTTTTATACTCTTTGTTACATGTTTGTATCAGTATTTGGTGGAAAATGTTTTGAGTTTTTAGGTTTTTTTGTTTTGTTTTTTTTGTGTGTGTGTTAGAGTTTTCCTTTTTTTGTACCGTTTCTTTAAAACAGAGTTCTTCGTAACAGGGGCAGTTCCTGAATTCAAACCAACCATTTTGTATGTTACCAATTTGAATGAGTTCAGTAATTACAGGCTAACATGCCTTTTTTAGTGTTTTTAATTTTTAGAACTCACCACATCAATTTTAGGTGATTGTGGGTCTCACAACACTAGCAGCTCTTAAGTGTCTTAGCACCACACTCAGTGTGCCTGCTCCTAGCAACTGAGGGCTCGGAGGACAACAGCACCCTGGGGAGGGCGAGGCCTGAACCCTCCCAGACAGCATCTGAAGCAGCCTGGCGGATCCCTTCTTCCGCCAAAGTGAGTGAAAGAGGCCAGGAATCTGGTAGGGAATGCAGGCGTCCTTAACCCATCTGGAAGAATGAGGAAGAAGGGATCCATAGGGGGAGCCAACAGCTGGCCATGTTTCTGGGTGAATTTACAAGGCTGATCCACAGAGCCTGAGGAGCCCGGCTAGCTAGGAAAAGGCCAGCCTACTGTCAAAGTTGAAAGCCGTAGTTAGACCTGTAGCTCTCTAGTCGGGTTTTGTCACGTAACTCACTATCTATCACAGAGACATGTATTCCAAGAACATCAAGTCTTTCTCTGGCTCTTGATAGGAACACAAAGGCACGGTTGACTTAACCCTACACAGTTGGTGTTTCCTGTTCTGGGTGCTACTGCCAAATGTCCTGGTCCTTAGAGTTGGGATGCACAACTTTACCACCGACCTAGCAATGCAGCAGCCTGTACTCTGCAATTGGCCCTAGAGAAGCACTGAGCCACCAGGCTTCTAGAGTCACGTCAGTCCCTCTCACGGCCACCGGACTGGAGCACCGCAGAGGTGCTCCCCGTCACTTCCCTGTAGTTCTCTGGGAAAGCTATCTAGTTCGGTTATCGTTTTGTGTTTTCTGTTGCATTTTATATCTTGTATTTATCTTCAGATATGTTTTGTACTTTCTGGTGTTGTTTTCCTAAGCCAAGAAGTTCATTTGTGTACATAGATACTTGCATGCTAGACTGTAGTCAACGTTCAGTTCCTTGAAAGGTCTTGCTGCTGTCGGGTGTACGCACTACATCCATTGTGACTGTATTCAACCCATTTCACGTGTAAATAAACGAGGAACATCTGGCCCTTGAGCTTCTTCAAGAGAGTTATTGGTGGGTCTCTGACATCAGGAAGTTTGGGAAGTGACTCTTTACCGGGACAGGCTACAGAATATTGCAGAATTCTTTCCACTCTGAAGAATGGCTTGCTCGTTCTCATCAGTGGCCAGCTAGCTACTCTGCCACTTTCTGTTGACGCCATCGGTACAATCCAAGGGTGTGACAGTATTCCTCAACTTGAAATTGAATTGCTGTTCCTTGTTGCATCTGTATTGCTCCCAGTTGTGTTCATGCACTTTCACATGTCCCTGCATTTGAACCTTGCAATAAGCCTGCGTGGTGGCCACGTGGGTCTGTCCAGCCTACAGTTGAGGAAGCTGAGCTCAGGTTCAGCTCTTCGCCTGAGCCCTCACAGCTGGTAAGTGGCTTTGCATATTAGAACCCAAATATTTTGCTCTCAATCTAGTACTTGCTCTTTGTGGTTATGTACATATTGACAAATATTCATCTATTCAACAAATAAAGTTATGTGCGAAATACAACAGTCAAACTTTGGTTTGGGGCACTCTGTGGCTTTTTAGAAGTTTTATTTTTACTTTTGTACTTGTGTGTGTGTCCGTGTGAAGGTCGCACACAGGTGCTGCAGAGGCCAGAGATTTCAGGTCCATGAAGCTGGAGTTACAGGTGGCTGCACACTGATAACCTCGCAGTCGCTGGGAACCCAACAGCCGGTCTACAGGAGCAGTACAGTACACCTCTCCAGTCCCGCACTACGTTATGAGATAACCGGAAGCACTTCTGCTTTTTAATAACCAGAAGAGTTTGACAAGGTGGAATTGCTATCTGTTAAATGTTTCGTTTTGAAGGGTTACAAGAATGACTTTTTAAAACTCCCAGAGGTTCAAAACAGAGAAACCAGAGTCCTGGTCACAAACCCATCACTCAAGTGCTGCACCCTGCAAGAAAATCTAAATCTGGCCAGTCAATTACCTCTGGGAAAGATCCATGAACTAAAGGATAGGTCTTGGGGAAGTTTCCCAGAATGCACAGCAATTAGGAGCTGGAGTTTGTGGTAGTCAGGGAAGAAGTCAAGAAGGACACAACGAGAGCCGGGCGGTGGTGGCGCACGCCTTTAATCCCAGCACTCGGGAGGCAGAGCCAGGCGGATCTCTGTGAGTTCGAGGCCAGCCTGGGCTACCAAGTGAGCTCCAGGAAAGGCGCAAAGCTACGCAAAGAAACCCTGTCTCAAAAAACCAAAAAAAAAAAAAAAAAAAGAAGGACACAACGAGAGGATCCCATGTTGGTTTAATAGACGTTCCAGAGGGGAATAGGGACCTGGAAAAGTCAGAATGGACCATCCTTTACCGTCAATTAAATCATGCACATTTGAGTTAACACAGAATACTGGCAAGAATCCATACGCTGGGACTCAGTCCCATCCATCATTCATGAAGTGTGGCTGTTTGAGAGAGAAGACACACAGCAAGCAAATGACTTGTCCAAGGTTTTTTTTTTTTCCCCTTATTTCCAGTGTCCACTATGAATAGACTGAGGGAGGTATGGCTCCCTAATACCTGACCCCATTTTCTCACTGAGACAGAAACTGAAAGGGCAAAGTACAATGAAATGCACTGGCCTGGAAGTAACTGTAAAAGCAGTGAGTCATCTAAGTCATTGACCAAAACCAGCTGTGTGGTCCCCAGAGGTAGGAAGAGCAATCTCCCGTGTACTCAGAGGCAGCTTGACAGCCACGACAGGAATCATTGCCGGAGCCTTGGTGCTAGCTCGGGCTAAGGACTGGACACAGCTGGGCAGAAGCTTCCGTTGGTTGTGAGCCAAACTCCTGAAGTAGGGAGGAGAGGCTTCCTGCAATGAGACACAGAAAAAAGGAACTACCTTTAGAAAGTTCAAGCAGGTGATTTCAGGATTTCTCCTGGACATTAAAGGATGAGTTTGAGTTTTAGATAGGCATTTAAGACAGGGTTGGGTCTAGTTGGGCAACTTAGTTTTACCAGTTATAGTAACAGCGATACCCAAGGAAGAACAGCAGCGAAATGATCCAGAACACGAAAAGGAAACGCGTAGGCTTGGTCCACATGGCCACATTCTCAGCAGATTCCTCCATCCTCCCACAGTAAGAAGACAACTGTATACTCCTGCCATGGCTTACTCACCATTTCACCAGCATCTCTGGGCTTGTGTGACCCCATCTCGGTATCTGGCCAACAGTGAGATTTCTAGTGGACAACCCCGGGGCGACTAGTATGAACATAAAACAGATTAATAGACTCACGCAGTGAGCACCTAAGAAAAATGCCCACTTGGAAGGGGAAATAAAGAAAACGTGCTGAAGAGCTAGCTTACGATGACTCCTAGAGCTTTTAGCCCAGGAAGATGGTCTGAAAACACAGCCCCGGCTGCACGGGCCTTCTCTTGCTGTGATGCGAGCAGAGCAGGCTACAGATGGTAGCTGCGAACCTCAGGTCTTCTGGAAAGACCTTGACTCCCCTTCAGGCATAGTTTGACCTTGCTTAAGTGCATCTCTCAACCTGCTGCTCCATCCCACCCCCACCATTAGTCTCACACGGAGTCAGTCGTGAACATGATGGTGTGGTTACGTAACCTGCAGATGCACGAACCATGAATGGGGATTCAGAGCCACCACAATGGAAAACCACTAAACCACAGAGGAAGACAGCAAGAGGAAGACAGTGAAATAGAACTCCCAAGCCAGAAAACAACCGACCTGCTATAACCTCGAGTTCTTAACCATTGCTGCTGCTTTGTAGGCAAACTGGTTATATTCTCCAATGCAGCAAGCATCATGCTGAGTGGCTTTTTTAAAAGCTCAACTGTGTGCTGCTTACAGGAGAATCACCTTTACAGGTGCACAAAGATCGGAAGTGATGGGTATTCATTCAGGAGAAATGGGGGGGGGATACTTAGACAACATAGACAAAGTCAACTAAAGAGACAAAGACATTCTATAATTAAAAAAGTTCATCAGCAGGGTGTACCAGTTGTAAATGTAAATGCACCCCTGACACTGAGCCCCTATGGATATTAATGAAATGTCAAAAGGTTTGGAGGGAAAGATAGTATATTATAAAAATATCAGGGGACTTTAATGCCTCATGGTCAACAAGGACCATTCCCAGACCAACCGATTAGGAAAACATTGGACTTTAGTTAACACTTTGGACCAAATGGACCTAAAAAAAGAGATCTACCATACATTCCATCCAGCACCAACAGAATACATATCCTTTTGAATATTCAGGAGATAATCTCCAGGACAGTTATGATATTACAGAACAAGTCTGAGCAAGTTTGGAAGAACTGAAAACGGTTAAGTGTCTTTCCTGACCACAGTGTATGAAGATGGTATTAGAAGTCTTGAAATGTTCAGTTAGGAATTAACAGAGAAATCAAGAAATTGGACACATGAAAATGAAAGCAAAACCTGTGGCACACAGTAAGAGCAGTTGTAGGAGGGAAATGTAGATCAATACATGCAGCTCTACTGTTGCTAAGAACTTCTGGAATAGCCAGTAATTCTACAGTTATCACCACCCCCATAACACTGATTCTCAGCACATGGGCCTTGGTCCATGCGGCTTGGACATGAGGCTGATTTGAAACATGGTTACTGTCAGCCTTCCCTGAGTGTTTTCTTTTCACATCCACTTCAGCCCTCTCCACAGCCCTGGTTTCTGGTGATTGTTTTAGTATGCACTCGAAACATCACACCTGTAAGCCCAGAACTTGGAAGGCCAAGGCAAGCAGAAAGCTATTCGTGTTTAAGCTGATCTGGGCTGTGTCATGATTTCAGAGTCAGCCTGTGCTATACAGAGTGAGGCCCTGTCTCAAACAAAACCCCACACCCCTCAATATATTGTGTGATGAAACTTTTATCACCAGCTCCCCCCACTTTTGTCCTGGGCATCTGCTCACTTCCATTCTCTGTCTTCTTGGAAAGGGAAGATCTGGGGTATCCAACACAGATCTTGTTTGTGTAATCTCCCAGCAGAATGCAGCATTCTAGAAAAGCTTTCACTTGAATGATATTTTAAAATCTTATTTTAGCATTAAGATTAGTCGCATCTAATATGAATGGGTTTGTGCCCATGAGTGCTGTGCCAGTGGAAACCAGAAGAAGATGTAGGACCCGTGGAGCTAGAGTCATATGGGTTGAAAGCCATCTGATGTGGGTGCCGGGAGTCAAACTCAGGTCTTCTTCAGGATATGTTCTTCTTAACCACAGAGACTTTCCCCCAGTCCTGGGAAGGTTTAACTCTAAGAGAATTCAGAAGGGGACATGTACAAAGATGTTCACTGGAACAAGGGGTGCTGAGGCCCTTAGGGGCTAACTAAGTGCAGACCTACCATCAGGAGTGAGAAGACGAAGCCGTTTGGGGTAAACAGCCATGGAATAGAGCCCCTCGGTGTAGGTATGGCAGGAGCAGGCCATGTCCATTGCCAGCACCAAGGCACAGAAGAGGGCAGACGCAGTGGTCCGAGGCTACCTGTTTGCTTGCCAGCGTGTATCGAATCTTTCCAGGTGAGGTAGAGATGGACAGAGCCACCAGCTCCCCAGGTTTGCCCTGGAATTACACCCTTCCTTGCCCCCAAGTGGATATTTTTACTCGAGGAAATAGAACAGGGCTTCCCAGAAAAACATCCGTTGCCAGCTTCTAAATTCGGTCCATGAGGCTAGCTAGCTCTGATTCACGACACGACACTGTTTACGTTACTCGTATATTACACTGTTTAAAGGAGCTCTTTCTGCAGCAAGTTGTTTATCCTGGAGCTTTGCTCAGAGTTGTACAGTGCACTCCCGTGTCACATCTGTCTCCAGACACAGGAACAACCCCCACGTTTACAAGACTACGTGGGAAAATACTGTATCTGGAGCCCCCCACCCCACCCCGGTGACAGATGACGCCTCTCTCAGTTCTAGAAACTGTAGGCTTAGTCCAAGCTATTCTCTGACCTTCATGTCATGTGAGGCGTAATCAGACCAGTTATTTCTGAGACTGTCGTGTGTGGCAGAGAACGGGGCAGGCGCAGGTCTGCTGACGGGAGGGGATGGCGTGAGACTGATAAGAGCCCACAAAGCAGATCTGCGTTAGGGAGCCTGCTGTCGTATGTATGGGTCTTGGCGGGAGACAGCTGTGGACTACTCCTATGGAGGCCAGAAGATCACTCACCGGGCCCTCATTCTGTTCTGACTCTCCTGCAGAAGCAGGGGCATTTTAAATGTGTCCAGGCTGGTGGCCATGACTGGGGTGGCTGCTCTTGTTTGGTTGGAGGGAAAGAGGTTGCTCACGTCTAAGGGATCCATGAGCTGGGGTTGGAGAGACGGCTCAGTGGTTAAGAGTGTGTGCTTTGGTAGAGGACTTGAGTTTGGCTCCCAGCAAATGTGTTGGATGACTTAATAAACACCAGCTCCAGGGGACCTGGCATCTTCTCCCGGACCCCATGGACACCTGCACTTGTATGTGCATAGTCACACACAGACACAGACACACATGTATTTTTAAAGTAAAATTAAATTCATAAAGGGGTCTTTGGGGCCATCTTGGATGTGCACATTGTGGGACAGTGAAATTTAAACTCTGCTGCCCTCTGAATAAGACATCCACCAAGCGACATAGGCATGCTGGCTATTTTAAAAGAGACTCTTCAGGATGACCGGAAGTGAAATTGATCCCCATCTCCTTCCCCCACATCCTGTCACTTGGAAGGACCTCATCTCCCACTGCTTCCTCCCGCCCCACCCCCCTTCTTCCCACACACATCCCTCACATTCCCATCCCACGGCTGGCTGTTCATTCTCTCCTCTACAATGCTTTCCCACAGTTATTCCCAGGAAAGCGTTCCATGTCTTTCTATTTAGCCCAGAAGAGCTCTGCGACGAGAGCTTGTTCTGTTTCCCTGGCTAAAACGTGAGCCTGCCAGTGGACGGTTGTGGGGCGCTCCTGAAATCCCAGCACTCAGGAAGAAGAGACAGGAAGATCATGAGTACGCGGGTAGCCTGGGCCATTTAGCAAGATCTTGTTTTGAAGAATGAATGACTGAGTGAATGAATGAATGAGTGAACGAATGAATGAAGCATGCTGGTCAGCCGCCCACACACCTGCCACACAAACCTCCCTCTTTGTGCTGTGTTCTTTTTCTCCGCAGCATCCCCCTGCCTGATGCTAGCTGACTCCTTGCTGACTCTCTCTTACGCTCTGGATGAGCCTTCTCGGCTTTTCCACAGCTCTGCTTGCTTCCTACTGCACAGTCCCGTTTCTTCTCCTGTCCCCGCCTCGGGGCAGTAGGGACCAGCTACACTTCGTCCATCACGTTGACATGTTCTTTCGTCAGCAAAGACAGAGCCTTGTTTTGCCCATCCCACCCCCAGATGATGATGCCCTGTGGCCTTTCATTTGGCACAGCCAGCTTTAGAAGGAAATGACCTTGGCACTCAGAACATTGGTCAGCTGATGGCTGCCGCCTCAGGAAATGATGAAGGCCTGTTGGCAGGAAAGGAAGGCAATATTTATTTTCCTGTCCTATTTCTGTGCCCAGTATGGTGTCTTGCATAAATCAGGGGCCTAAAATATCCTTGTGAAATGACTGAGTTCCCTTAAACCTCGACTAGTGATAATTTTATTTTATTTTATTTTTTTTTAGGAGTTGGGAGAAACATTAGAAGGACCTTAAACCATTAATTATGCAAAAGTAAGGTTTCACTTGTTTGTGGAGACTGTCTCCTGTAGCTAGGCTGGCCTTGAACATCTGATCCACCTTCCTTTATCTCCTCAGGGCTGGGATTGCAGGCGTGTGCCCCCATGCCTGGTTTATGTAACTCTGGGGATTCAGCCAGGACCTCTCTTTTGTATGCTAGGCAAGCAGTCTCCCAACTCTCCTGACACCTCAGCCCCAGTCGTTCTGACTTTTGATGAGTGTATACCAGCCACTGTTTTATGAATAAATCCAAGGTTCAGAGACATTTCTGTTTAATCATTCATAACTCTTCAAGTTAGCTAAGCCTTGTTTGTGTGTTGGTTGGTGTCGTTTCCAATTCCCTCTTCACATTTTGGCCATGGGGGCACAGGACTTGGTACTGAATCCAGGACTTCGTTCTGGCATAGAAGGCAAACAGTCTATCATGACCCCAGCCTTCCATACACTTGGAAATAAGACAAAACCCAAACCAGGGAGGTGGTTAGCCAAAATAAAGCCAGTTGGCATGGAAAACTAACTGTAATGTGATGCTCATGACGGGAGAGTTTAGAAGTTCGTGTGTCCCGAACTCTATCTTCGTTCTACAAACACTTACGGGAGGGAGGCCGGTGATTACATGACGTTCACAGACGGCAGACTGAGCTAGCTCCTGACAGGCCCGCATCGCGAGCTCGTGATCCCAGTTACCTGGGAGAATGAGGGCGGAGGATGGCAAGTCAAGGGCTGCTTAGGCTACAGAGTGGGTTCCAAACCAGGCAGGGCAACTTGGTAAGCCCATGTCTCAATATAAAAAGCGAAAAGAGAGCCCACCAGTAGAGTGCTTGCCTAACACGTATGAAACCCCAGGTTCAATCCCCAGAACCATACCCCCCCCCCCCCAAAAAAAAAGAATTTAAAAAATTGAGCCAGCATCAGACAGAGCTAGAAAGTAAACCTTGTCCGGCGGACTAAGGAGCGTGCAAAGCCAGTGGGCGGCACAGGAAGTGGCTATTCTGGTGGGAGGGAGCCAGGAGGGTTTCCCAGAGGAGCCAAGAATGACTTAAAGGATAAATAGAAACTGGGCTGGGAGAGAGCTCCGAGGGTGACATGTTTATCACAGACGCCTGACAACCTGAGTCTGAATCCTGGAACCCACATAAAGGTGAGAGGAAATGACAGACTCCACCAAAGTACCTGCTGACCTCCACATGTTTGAATACACAGATCTCTCTCTCTCTCTCTCACACACACACACACACACACACACACACACACACACACACACACACACGCACAACTTTAATTTTTTTTTTTTTTAATTTTTCAGACAGGGTTTCACTCTGTAGCCAGGCTGGCCTCGAACTCACAGAGATCCACCTGCCTCTGCCTCCCCAGTGCTGGTGTTAAGAATGTGCACAACCATGTCCAGACATAAACACTATACTTAAAAAAATTTTTTTTATTTTATGTGCATTGGTGTTTTGCCTGCATGTATGCCTCTGAGGAGGCTGGGGGGAAGGATTCCCCGATAGGGTGGCCCAAGAGAACACAGGAACCCAAAGAAGAATAAGGGAGACAGTGTGTGTGTGTGTATGTGTACACGTGTGTACATGTATCCTTTTGAGGCCGGCTGAGCAGCCTGGGATGCTAGAGGATGTTCTAAACATGTAGCAGGACGTGCACCTGAGTCTTGCTGACCCACACATGTACTCAGGCAGTGTAAACAGGTGTGCGGACACGCCACTCTTCACGTGGAGACACAGCAGCTACTGTTTAGAGACAGTCTTTCTCCAGTGAGAGTGTTTACCTTGTGACCCACACACTTTGTTTTCTTAAAGCCCAATTAACACTCAGCATCACTTCCTTTCCCAGATGTGTATTCTGAATCTTCATGTGTGGGTGGGTGTGTGCATCTGCCTGGAGCAAAAACTACTTCCCGTGGGCTCTTGAGTCACACCCAGGCTGACACTGCTTTCAGAATCCAGTAAATCCATTAAGAGTTGTCCAGCCTTTCCTGATGATCACAGAGCAGCCCTACTTTGCTTAACATCCAGCCAATCATTTTACAGGTCGGATTTATCATCACTCTTGGTCAAAATCCAAATATTGCTACTAATCATGTCATCAACGTGTTTTGTTTTTAAGCCCAGAGAGATATACCAGACCACCTAGCCAGAGAGAGCCCGAATCTTATTCTTGTGAGCTGGACATGTTAATCTGCATAACTAAAGGAAGCCAGGTGGCCAACGGCACCACATCCACAGCTCGGTCTCACTCGACAATAACAAATTGTGTATAAACTGGTTTCCATGGTTTATCTGTCCGCTTTGCAGGTGGCTGAGGAGATGCGGTTTGTCTCTTCGCTTGTTAAGGAGTGAGAGGCGTCACATTTACCCCCAACACATTACAGACAAGGGCTTCATAAATGTCAGGCTCTTTGTCCAAGAAAGAGGTCGGTCCTGACAGCCTGAGAAATGATGGCCTTCACTTTGCTAGCTTGCCTGTACTTCACGTTACCTTTTGTTTCGCCTGCAAGAAATATTTCTCTCAAGTGCATGCAAGATACTGATGAATTCCTTTCTGATCTGAATTCACCGAAGCCCAAAGAATACGCTCTGAGAAGTAAGTAGGTTTCCCTGTCCTTCTCGGCAGCCGAGCAAAGAACAGGCTGCCATATTTGCTAGATTAACCCATGACAATTTTAAAAGGCACCAAGCAGGAAAGAGTAGACAAACCCAAGACAGGGGAAGAATTGTCACTGCAGAGGGCTATAAAGTCAATCTAGAAATTCGATTGTAATGAGAAGATTGTTCCTAAATACTGTGGGCTTTACTAATGAAATCAATAGCATTTTACTTTGCATCACGTGCCTGGGATTATTTCCTTTTTGAGACATTTGATCTGCTTCTGATAGTGAGTTGCTTTCTTATTTACTGAAACCAGCTCATCTGTGTTGTGCTGATAGCGGCAGATTCTAAGGTGTGTGATGGAAAAATGCATGGGCTCCAGTGAGCAATGAGATCTCTTTGTGTGTTCCTTGTCTGGCCTTCAGATAGTTGCAATTTTGGTTTTTTGTGTGTTTCTCAAAATGACATGCGTACCTTTCTGCCCAACAGAGGCTGAAATCAAGGATACCTTCACTAGGAGGGAGATTCATTGTTGTTGCTGATGGAAATCATGAACAAGGAAAATGCAAAAACTCCTTTTTAAAGCCAGCTAGGCTAACAGAGGCATTTCCATTTCCATTTAGAACACACAACCCCTTTGTTCTGTCTTTAAAACCACCTGTATCCTAATAGAGAATAAAAACAGAGCATTTGGATAATTCAAAATGCCGCAACACTTGAAACGACTCCTGTTCTCCACAGGGTCAGATAACCTAGGATTTGATGAAATGGTGGCAAAGCACACACCCAGTTAGTTCCACAGCTATTTTGAAACCGATTGTGTTGCCTAACCAGACTTGGTGATTGTAACGGGGTCTGTTGCAACTGCCCCAGGCCGCTGGCCAAGAGGCTCCAGACGGTGTGACAGCGGGCGCAGATTCTGGTATTGAGATGGCAGCAGATAGTCAGAAACAGTCACAGCCACGCGCACACTGTCCGCCTTGCAAGTTTCTCTACCCATGTTCTGTCTGTAGGCACCTGGAAACCGAACATTTTCATTTTTCTCTTCATTAAAATCGAGATTTCTCAGGCCAGGGAGATCACTCAGTTCTAAGGTAGTTTACTCTGCAGCTAGACTGAAGTTCGATTCCCAGCACCCACACAAGAAAGCTGGGTGTAGGGTCCACACTTGTAATTCCTAGGCTGGAGGGGTAGAGGCAGGTAGATTCTTGAGGGTCAATGGATTGCCAGTCTACCCCATCAGTGAGTCCTAGGCCAGTGAGAGATCTGTTCCCCAAATCAAAATGGATGACTCTGGAGGGACAACATGAAGGTTGACCTTTGGTCTCCATATTTAAGTACACATGTACACCTGCATACACGTGAACATACCACACACCCCAATATGAACGGGCAGGTGACTGTCAGTTTACTTCAACGGATGATAAATTTGTCTGTCTGTAGTTGTACCGTTGCTTTGACATCGGTCTGAGAGTTTTGAGCACAGAATGTGCTGTTCCCCTTGGTTTTCATCAGGATTCTCCTGGTGGACCTATGGAAGGGGAAATCAGAAGAGTGAAAGTGAGCACTTTGATATAGTAAGTAGTAGATACCCTTTAGAAACTTGTAAAGGAATTGTCCCTTTCAGTCTCCTCAAATCCCCTTTATGGGAGGGGAGAGCTATTACTATCTAGTTAGTGAAGGAGGAGATAGAGTCACAGAGATGCAGAGGGTTTGTGTGAAATACGTTGTAGAGTTAGGGTTTGAGCCCTGTGGCATCTGATTCCAAAGCCCTTCCTTCCCCTGTCTCTGCCCATATATATCTTCCTAAACACACAAATACAACCTTCTCAGTCTGTGGCATGTTACTGATACATGTGTTTGGAGGGCTGACCGTTTGGCATTGGATAACCAATTGGTGCGCTTAGCCCCGGGGAAAACTGTTTGTCCCCCCCCCCCCCACATTCCTTAGTTGCCTGCAGTTCTTTGTGTAGGGTGCAGACCACTTTAGTGTGTCTGTTGGCATCATCCCTGTTCATCTCATCTTCAGGCAGTCCTGCTGGCGAGACTTCATGTGTGCAGCTTCTGACATTAGTAGGAGACGAAATCTCATAGCAAACTCCCCGACCCTCTGGCTATTACAATCTTCCCGCCCCACTTCCACAAGAATCCCTGAGCTTTAGCTTTGGGAGTTGTGTTGTAGATGTAGATGTTGGGTCTGGGCTCCACAACTTTGCATTTTGATTGTGTGTGTGTGTGTGTGTGTGTGTGTGTGTGTGTGTGTGTGTGTGTGTGTGTGTTTAATGGTTTCCTTCTATTGCAAAGAGAAGTTCCTTGATGAGGATGAAGACTACATTTATCTGTGGGTATAAAGACAAATATTTAGTATGTCCTCTGTTGATTTAGTAAAGTGGTGGTTCTAGGTTCTCCTCCAAGATCCATGACCTCACTGGCCCTGAGGAGTTGGCTGAGTTTCCAGTGCTAGGTACGATTTTCCTCTTTTTGAGCAGGTATTAAGTCCAATCAGAGAGCTGTTGGTTACTGCGAAGATACATGCCACAACTGCATCCTGAGGGTTATCATGCCATGCTGGCTGATACTGTGGTTCACAGCCATCGTAGCTGGGTAGGACTGATGGTTATTTGCTTCCTTTGGAAGCTTACAGGGTGCCTTCTGATGCCCTGAAAGATAGTCCTCCAGGAGGAGGCTTTCAAATGACCAAATCCTTACCTTTGATCATTGTCTAAAATAAGCAACCAGAAAAAAAAAAAAAGAAAGAAAGAAAAGACCAAGACAAAATGCAGCCACACAAAAAGGAATGGGAGGTACATCTATCAATACTGATCCAGCCAGAGAAATGGCATCAAGAGGGAATAAAGTACCTAAATTTAAACCAATTAAGGTAATTAAGGCTGTCTGCTGCTTAAATGCATGCAGTGCAAATGTTAAGAAAGGTATGAGAATGAGAGAGAGCATCCACCTGTAGTCTGGGGTGGCATGGCGGTGGTGGGGAGGCGGGTACAGCTGGGGCCTCACTAGATTTCAAATAATTGGCCCTGGTTATTTGTTTCAAGCAGATACCTGTGAGAACATGGGTGTTTCTGTTATTCTTTATGCCCTTTTTTTTTTTTTTTTTGGTTTTTCGAGACAGTGTTTCTCTATGTAGCTTTGTGCCTTTCCTGGGACTCACTTGGTAGCCCAGGCTGGCCTCGAACTCACAGAGATCTGCTTGGCTCTGCCTCCCAAGTGCTGGGATTAAAGGTGTGCGCCACCACCGCCCGGCGTCTTTATGCCTTTTATTGTATAATTATGTTTTAAAACACCTTCTCCAACCCAAAGCACAAAGATGGTAATGGGCTTGGGTTGTGTGGGGCTGGATAACAAGCCATGGCCTGAGGAGATGGTATGGGAAGAAGACCCTTGATATCTGTGTAGAAAAGAAAAGGTGGTGATTTAGAGAGACTGAGTGGGAAGGATGGATTAAAGGGCATACTCTTTTTCTTTTAGCAGCCTCGCACATGTAGGCAAGCGCTTTACCCCTGGGCTACACACCCAGCCCAATCTGTGATTGGGAAGCTATTGGCTTGGGCTGTGGCGATCACTGCCACACCTGGCTTCTCCTTCCACAGTACAGGTACATCTCGTGGGGAGGTGGAGTCAGCAGGTTAGAGAGGCACTGGGCAGTTCCTGCAGCTCGGGACTTGTTTACTTTTCAATACTGAACAAACAAACAAACAAAAATGTGAAATACTCTTCGGTGATCAATCTGTTATTGGATTCAGTACACAAGTTGCTCAAGTCACAAGGAAATGAATGCAGTTTTGTCATACATTCTGTTTCAACTTCGTATTACTTATTAAGGCAAATGAAATAACCACCCATATTCATGCTGGGATTACACCTGTTGGTGAGCAGAAACCATATGGCATGGCTACAAGAGATAACAAGAAACTCATTTAAGTAGTCTGTGAGAACCAGTTGTCTACATTCGGGATTTATACTCAGGGGTATTATGGATTTCATTTTTGTTTGTAACCTATGGTGTTACAGATTGAATTGTGTTTCTTCAAATTCATATATTGAAGTCCTACCCAAAACATCACAATGTGTCATTGTATGTGGAGATGGGGAGAGGCGTTTTTAAGGAGACAATGAAGCTAAAATGAGATAAATAGAGCCCTAGTCCAATGCCAGGTTAGGACACAGGCCTGCTTGGAAGAAAGACTGTGTGAAGATATGTGCTGTATATCTGGGCCCATTTGAACCAAGGAGAACGGCCTCAGAAGAAACCAGCTCTGCCCACATTGCCATCCCTCATGTGCCAATTTGCAGAACTATGAGGAAAAGTATGCCTACTGATGAAGGTGCCGTGTAGCACCTGCTGGTAAAGGTATCGTGTGGCATTTTTTTTTAAGATTTATTTATTTATTATGTATACAGAAGAGGGTGCCATCTCATTACAGATAGTTGTGAGCCACCATGTGGGTGCTAGGAATTGAACTCAGGACCTCTGGAAGAGCAGTAGGTGCTCTTAACCTCTGAGCCATCTCTCCAGCCCTCATGTGGCATTTGTTATGGCAGCCCTTGCAAACTAATCACGTGCCACATGTCCTTTGTATCAGTACAATGATAATATGCCCTTATTGAAAGATACAGGTTGAATTGTGTCTTCACAAAAATATGTCTATAGTCCAGGGAGATAGCTTAGTTAGTAAAATGCTTTCCTTGAAGGACCTATGTTTAGGAGTCCATGCTTATAACCCCAGTGCTGGGGAGGCCAAGGGAGAGATCCCTGGCTGAGGGTCTCTGGCCAGTTAGTCCAGTCTCTTAGTTAAGTTCCAGGTTAATGAGAGACCTTGTCTTAATCAAGGTGAACAGTGCCCAAGGGCAGTCAAGGTTGGCCTCTGGCCTTTCCCCACATGCAAATGCATTCACACACCTGTGCACCTGCACACACATGAACATGCTTGCACACACAAAAATACCCCTGCCTACACCTTGACTTTTAATTTTTATGCGTGTGACTTTACTTGGAAATAGTGTCTACGTTGTAAATTATAGTCAAATAATGTAACAGTCAAGCAGTGAGGTTAGAGCAGCTCCTAATACAATGATCATTGTCCTTAAAAGAGGGAGTCTGGACGCAGACACACACAGGAAAGAACACTCCATCATGGCAGGGGTGCCAGCAATCAGCAGCTAGCAGATGCCTGGAATGGACTCCCCAGGGCCTCTGAAATGAGCTGCCCTGTCCTTGCTTCAGACTTCCAGGCTCCAGGAGCAGAGGATGGATTTCTATTCTTTAAGCTACTCCGGGTGTGGGGACTGTTAAGACAGCTATGGAACAGGAAGACAGATGCTAATACAGACTGCTCCGACCTCCCAAACACACTCTGCAGAATTAAATCATGTGTTTATCACCTGGAGTGGAAGAACAGAAGCCCACATATCTCTAGCGAGGGGCCCAGGCCTAAAATACAGTGGTGCTGCCGGCAGCCATTTCTCAAAGTCCAAGCTTGCCCATTCCTGATGCTGTCCACGGCCGAGGCCTTGAGTGGAAGCTATACCACGTGCATACCCCCAGACTTCTGACGTGGCCTCCAGGTCATTGCTCCAGACAGAGTTGGGGGTGGGGGCTTAGGCAGACGTTCCCAAGCAATCTGCAGTACTTTTCTTGTCTGGCTTCTGATCATCTCATCCTCCCAGCTTTCCAAAACAGCACTTTACCTCTAAAACATTTTGTAACCCCCGCACATCTCCGGGCCCTGCCTCAAGTTTCTTAGCCTGCACTATGACAGGATGCCCAGCTTCCCATTTGGATTTCGTTGTCTCTTTGGCTTCATCATTCATTTTCTGTAGTCACTGTTTTATCTTGTCTGGATGCCTCAACTCTTTCCTAGACACCCAGCCCCCCAGGGGGCCCTTGTCGGAGGAGGCAGTCCATAATAGACACTACGAAGGGCAGCACCAATCTGAGCTAGGACTCTGGGAAGAAGCCTGCTGAAGTCTACCACAGCATGGGCATTTTTGTTGTTGTGTTGTTTGTTTGTGTGCGTGTGCGTGTGCGTGTGCGTGTGCGCGTGCGCGTGCGCGTGCGCGCGCGTGTGTGTGTGTGTGTGTGTGTGTGTGTGTGTGTGTGTGTGTTGCTGGGGCTTGAAGCTAGGGCCTTCCATCTGCTAGGCAAGAACTCTACCAATGGAGGTAGGGTTCAGCCAATCTATTTGACTGTTCAGAGTTTGAATAGTGCCCATTTTACCTACCCAGCTGTCTATTGGGAAGGTTTTTGTTTGTTTGTTTTTGCTCAGGACCAACACCACAGAAACCAATAAAATCTCTTGCTAGAAAGAGGGTGATGTAGCAGATCCCATAGAAAGTTCTAGGTTCTGTGACTATCGAACATCCACGCAGAACTGAAGGTCTGGCCTGGTGGGAGAATGCTTATTCAGCTCATGAAAGTCTTTGAGTTCAATTCCCACCCCACCCCGAAACAACCAAAAGTTCTGCACAAAATAACAACAAAGCATCCATACTGTGGTGGGATAGTGTGCTCCATCCTGAAAGATATCCACATCCTAGGTGAGCATGGTGATGCACGCTGCAATTCCCCACACTTTGGGGAGAGAGGCATGTGTCTGTAATCCCAGGCAGTTAGGGAACGGAGGCAGGAGGATGAGATCTTTAGGCCATTGAGAGAAACCTTGTCAAAAATAGCTCAGTAGTAGGGTGCATCCTCACTTGTACCAGGCCCTGAGCAGAAACCCAGAACTGTGAGAAAACAAACCCAGACACTGCATTTTAATATCCACACATCATCACCACTGCAGGAGAAGGAAGCGCCTGCCAGTTAGCGCAGCTGATTGAAACATGTTGCTTTGAGTCATTTGGACATGAAAACTCAGAACAAGTGTGGTGATGTGCAGCATTGTGCCCTTCGTCCTGATCCATTCCTCCCTCCCTGTGACGCAGCATTTTGATCTGGCCCGTGCCTATGTCCTGCTGTCACTTAGGTTCTTCTCCATGGCAACTCAGAAGGGTGGAGGCCGGAGAAGGGCAGTTTGTCCGTGTGAGCCCATGATCAGAAAGGAGCGCAATGCAATTTGAAAACCGGAGTAGCTTAGCTGGGAAAATCATCAAAGCGATCAGGAGAGGAAGCAAGAACGGAAGCCGATGGGACTCCAGGACATGTGCCTTGCAGACTCTGCCCCAAGGGCTTAAAGCTCAATAGCGTTACCCACCCTGTTGCCTTCCTGGCTGCTCTTACAATTCCAGACCCTTACACTTCAGGGCACAAAGCTTGGGAGATTCTGTGATGGGAAACGTAATTTGAAAACCACTCTAGTCCAGCTGTAATGACCGTATCTAGTATTTGGGGGTTCAGGGAAAACCTCCGAACAATCTTTTGGAGCTGGATTTGGGTATTTGGGCTAACCTTGTCCAAGTTTGATCCAATCGGGCCAACATCCACAAAGCGCTTTCTCTAAGATGTACACTGGCTAACACAGGGCCCAATCTCACCCTCCTGGGAGACAGACAGGACACAGTGACATATCTTTCAGTGTGACACACTGAGCAAGAGTCTGGATTGTTTCCTGGGAGAGATAGTTCTCTAGTCCAGACTTGAAGGGTGACTCGGTTATTTCCAGCGCACTGGGAGGAGGGACTGCCCGAGCTGGAAGACCGACAAGTGTTAACCCAGGGCACCTCTAGAATGGAGCAGAGGGAATGTTCTGGCTGTGGCTGGCAGGGTGAGGCCAGAGGGCAAGTCAGGGCATGAAGGGCCCCTTGAAGCCCCGCTCAGGAGTCCAACAGGAATCTTAGTGGCCAGGGAAGTCACACAAGGCTGCATATTTGTATCACTTGGGAAATATTCTTGTCCAAGCATCACCCTTGACCTCCATTGACCTCCTCATGCCTTACCCTCTTCCCACAAATAAATGAATAAAGTGTAACAAAAAAAAAAAAAAAAAAACCAATCATCTGGAGCTAGAATAAAGACAAAGAAAAGGAGCTGGGACATATGCTTGCCTAGCCTGTAAGACGGCCTTATTGAAACCTTGTTTTATTTAAAGGGAAGGACAGAAGGAAGGAAGGAAGGAAGGAAGGAAGGAAGGAAGGAAGGAAGGAAGGAAGGAAGGCCACATTTAAGACACTGATGTCAGCATTGTGAGAAGCTCCTGGATTCTGCAGGCTGTGCCTGGAGTCCCGTGGTGTGTGTGTGTGTGTGTGTGTGTGTGTGTGTGTGTGTGTGTGTGTGTGTGTGTACCTGCGTGTGCATATGTGCATGTGTGTCTCTCTGTGTGTGCATGTGTTCACTTTTCCACCCAGGAAGGAGTACAATCACCCTCCATCTTCAAAATGAAGTCAGGAGCTGCTTGCAAAATGGAATCTCTCAGGTCAAGGCACATCCTGGGAAAACACCATTTAACACAATGCGGAGTAACTTAGAATGGGACAGAGCTTGGTCTCCAGGAACAGATAAGTCATATCGAGAAGCAAAGAGAGGAGACGCACTCAGTGTAGCCACTCTGGGAAGAGGAGCGAAGTGTGGACGTCCGGTGGCCTGCTCTCCCTCTGCCCCTGCAGCCCGTCTTCAGGGTCCTGATACAAAGTTTAGGTTTAAATGGAAGGTAAACGGTGTGCACAGCTCAGGGCCTTGGTCAAATGGTCCTGCTCACCGTTATCCGTGCTGTGGACTCCCAGCAAGGTGGCCTAACAAGCTCCGAGCTGTGCGAAGTCTCTTTCCAGGAGACAAGCGCCCTGTGGCTGCTGCTCAGCTCCAGACTTTTCCTTCTCCCAGCTTGAGCTCCCTGGGAAAAGTCTAATTTCCCACAGTCCATTGTCTCGGTCATCTGGTAGCTGAAGGGAGGGGCACAAGCGTCTCCTAATATTTTAGAGGTGGGACCACATGTAAGAAGTTTTTTTTTTATTTAAAATTTAAAAAATGATTATATGTGTATGGTGTTTGGTCTGCATGTCTCTGCACCGCATGCACGCAGTGCAGGAGGCAGCCAGAAGAGGACTTTCGGATGCTCTGGAACTAGAGTGACAGACAATCGCAAGCTGCCACGTGGGAGCAGGGAGTTGAACGCGGGTCCTCTAGAACCCGGTGCTCTTAGCTGTGGAGGCGCCTCTGCAACGCCACACACATGGACTTGGTGTTTCATTCCTTCGGGGACAGTCACAATCTTCTGTCTTCACAGTCCTTAAAATCCTGAGGGGAGGGGCCAGCTGGGGCCTGGGCTGCACACATCCCTCACTGTCCTCCACAAAGGGAAGGAGTGTGCATAGGCCACAGCACAGAGCTCCCCAGGGTAAACACAGAGAGGAATGATAGTGAACTGAACAAATCTGTGTGCTACATGAACTAAATCACTGGAGCCGATGAGCTGTCGAGGAATAAAATAAGCAGATGAACATGATCGGAGTGATGAAAGAATACTGGTAATACGAAGTTACACATATGCGTAAAGTCGAGAACTGTTGGATATTAAAGAGAGTGAAAATACTGCAATTGATCCATAGTCCATAGAGTAAATATTAAGGTGGATAGAAGTGAAGAAAATTTGGAGAGCTAGCTCAATTCAATAGCCCTCTCAAAACAGAGCAAGAAAAGATGAATATACAGAAAATGGAAAAAAAAGGGGGGGGGGCTGGAGAGATGGCTCAGCTGCTAAGAGCACTGACTGCTCTTCCAGAGGATCCAGGTTCAATTCCAAGCACCCATATGGTGGCTCACAACTGTCTGTAACTCCAGTTCCAGGGGATCTGACGCCCTCACACAGACATACATGCAGGCAAAACCCCAATGCACATAAAATAAAGTAAATTTAAAAAGAAAAGAAAAGCAAAGAGATGGGGATTAAAATGACTACGCTCAGATGATAACAGGAACCAGATATAGAAATACAACAAAAGGAAGGAAAGAATATTGAACAAGTAATGGCCACGCTTTCTCCAGAATGAAAGGGGGATGGGGCCCACAGAACACTGGACAAGATATGTAAAAGAAACCTACCCCAGTGTGTCCAGACAGAGCTGAAATTAAGATTATTATGAGCAATGAGAAGGGGCGGGTGAGAAGGATCAGAGGTTAAGAACACTTGCTGGTCTTTCAGAAAACCAGAATTCCTCACAACTGCCTGTAACTCCAGTTTCAGGGGGATCTGAAGGCCCCTTCTGGCTTCTGCTGAAACCCACACACACAGTTACAGGTACAAGCTCCCAGCTAAGCTTTTCACATGGGCTCTGGGGACTCAAACTCAAGTCCTCATAATTTACTTCCAAGTGGCATAAGGAAACTGATTTTGCACACGTCTGCTTTGGAATTCAGTGTATGACTCGGTGGGAAAGCTTGGAAGCAACGTTCTTAGCGGCAACCTGGACAGGTTGGGATCCTACAGCGAGTGTCTTTCCACCCGGGGCCCCGAGGGAAGATTCCGAGGCCAGTACTGCAAACTTCATCTACTGCAGGTGAGTGGAGGGGACCCGGGTGCTCTCAGCATGTAAGATACACGTCAATTGCTTTTCCTAACTGAAACCACAAAAAGACACTAAGAGACCTCATCAGAAGCGGTGATCCTCTGCTTCTTTGAGACAAGATCTCTCTACGTAGAAAAGGTTGACCGGGAACTTGCAACCTAGCCCTACTTTGAACTGTGAACTCTTGATCCTCTAGGCCCGTGGTTCTCAATCTTCCTAATGCTGTGACCCATTAAAACAGTTCCTCATGTTGTGGGTTCTCCCCTCCACACATACACACACCATAAAATTATTTTCATTGCTTCTTCATAGCTGTCATTTTGCTACTGTTATAAATAGTAATGCAAATATCTGATAGGCAGGGTATATGACATGCGACCCCTGTGGAAGGGTTGTTCAGCGCCCTCCCTGCCCTGCGCCCCGCCAAAGGGTTGCAACCCCACAGGTTGAGAAATGCTGCTCTGGGTTCTCCCTCCCAGGAGCTGAGGTTTTAGGCATCCGCCCCCATGCCCAGCTAAAACGTCATTTTAATAGTTGGTTTAATGTGCTCAGCCTCTTTGGAATGAGTGACAGGAGGCCCTTGTCAAAAACCACATACGCTTGTTCAGATATTCCTCCCTGCACACTGGAAGGAACCTCCTGGCTGACCTTTAAGTGGAGGATCCAAGGTCAAAGGTGGCCAGCAATTTGAAGAGCAATCTTCCATCTTTGGACTTATTGGTAGGTCTCTCTACCATCTCAATTTACTCCATTGGGGTCCCTATGGGGGGAATCTCTGCCATATTTCAGCTTTCAGAGTTCTTTTTTTTTTTTTTTTTTTTTCGAGACAGGGTTTCTCTGCGTAGCTTTGCGCCTTTCCTGGGACTCACTTGGTAGCCAAGGCTGGCCTCGAACTCACAGAGATCCTCCTGGCTCTGCCTCCCGAGTGCTGGGATTAAAGGCGTGCGCCACCACCGCCCGGCTCAGCTTTCAGAGTTCTTACCGCCTCCACCACTAACCCTGCAAGTTTCAACTTTACATCCCTTCTACCAAGGAAGCAGCCATTGCGCGGTGGAGTGTGGATCAAACCAAGAGGGTCAGAACTAGTGGCTCAGCTTGAACCCCTGAATGCATCAATTTCTGGAGCAGCACCTGGAGTCCAGTTACCTGTAGCCCTGGCCCCAGAAATGGAGCTCTGGATGTGCATTTGAGTGATCCAAGCAGATGAGCTGTAGGGTTTTTTTTGTTTGTTTGTTTTGTTTTTCGAGACAGGGTTTCTCTGTGTAGCTTTGAGCCTGTCCTGGGACTCACTCTGTTGCCCAGGCTGGCCTCGAACTCAAAGAGATCCGCCTGTCTCTGCCTCCCTAGTGCTGGGATTAAAGGCGTGCGCCACCACTGCCTGGCCTTGTAGTTTTTGAATACCCATTAACCCAGCTGACTAACATTTTCGGGCCCACTCTATCTTTTTAAAATAATATAAAATTTTAGTATTTTTTGAGGATTTCATAATTCATACATTCATATATTAAAACAACATATTTCAACGCCCCCAACTCTTCTCAGATCCACTTCCCATCCTCACCCTCTCCCAACTTTAGTGTCCTTTAAAAAAAATTCTTTTTAAATAGCTCACTGATTCCAATTGGCTTGACTTACCTTTAAAGTGTGTCAATCCTTTGACTGCTCAGATAGAAACCTAGGCATCACGCAACCTTTTATTAAATACAAAGTGGATTTTACACGTGTCACACACAGCTGAAATAAAATGACATTGCTGTCTGGCTAGAAACTACAGGCTGAAGTGGAAGGGAGCGGGCTCCTTGTTCCTGGTGCTCTAGGAGCCTTCCAGCAGTTAGCCGTGGAGACGGGGTGTGTGTGTGTGTGTGTGTGTGTGTGTGTGTGTGTGTGTGTGTGTGTGTGTGTGTGGTTCCTGAGCCTCATTTGCCCCACTGAAGGTCTGGAGGACTGTTTAAGGGTCATTTTCAGACGAATGGTTTCGATATCAGAGTAGGTCAGGCCTACACAGTCATATATATACATTGTATACTTTGAAGCTCAGGAATTGGTATTTATGATTTGGCCTATCTTTATTAAGATGGGCATTCTAGTTATTTTTTTTTTTTTTTGTTTTTTTTGTTTTTTTCGAGACAGGGTTTCTCTGTGTAGCTTTGCACCTTTTCCTGGAACTCACTTGGTAGCCCAGGCTGGCCTCGAACTCACAGAGATCCGCCTGCCTCTGCCTCCCAGTGCTGGGATTAAAGGCGTGCGCCACCACCGCCCGGCTGGCATTCTAGTTATTGACTTGCCTTTTTTAGAAATAAAATCTTGACTTGATATATGTGCCATGTTATTCAGAAACTGCAAGTTGACCACTGTTTAGACAATTCTAGAGGAGCCAGTTTTTTATGACCGTTAATATGGAGGAGGAATGCACTGGGGTAAATTATCCAAAACCATTGACCTTTAATCTGGAGGAGGGATGTGGCCAGTAAGTTATTCAAAACTTCTTAAATTGTGACATTGAACCTGGGTGCGTGTCCAACCTAACTTAGGTACATCTGATGTGCTACATTCACCTGGACCATCCTGTATTGGCAAGAGCCTGTCTTGAGAGGTCAGAATCCTTTTTTCTTTCAACAGATTTCCTTCTGTCCTCCTCCCCTCCTGCCTGCTGTATGCTAGGGTAGTGACAGCCTTCCTGAGAAACATTCATGCCTGTGGTGGCTTATGACTGTAATCCTGGCACTTGGGAGAATGAGGCAGGAGGATTAGGAAATCAAGGACGTCTTGAATTACGTTAGGCCTGGCCTCAGAAGACAAAACAAGGACCTGATTAGATGACTCCGTGTGGAAAGTGACTGCTTCAGAATCCCAAAGACCCATGGGGAGATTCTCCAGCACCCATGTAAATGCTGGGTGAGGTCTATAACCCCAGCTCCTGGGTGGTGTGCATGTGTGTGTGTGATATGTGTGTCCTGTCTAGCCAATCTAGCCCAAACTGATGAGCTCCAGGCTCAACCCTATCTCAAAAAAATAAGGTGAGCAGAGAAGGATAATCTGTATCAATATCTGGCCTCCGCTTGGACATTTGAGCACGCGCGCGCACACACACACACACACACACACACACACACATACACACACACTATGAACACTAACATTAAAGGGCATTGTGGCATTGTGTTTCCCAGGATGGAGCAGACTATAGTGTGGGGGTGTGTGTCCCTGACTCTTGCGGTGAAGAGGATGTGACCATGATGTCTCAGCTGGGTAAGTATGAAAAAAAAAAACAAAAAAAAAAAAAACCCACAAACTACTGTCTCAGCATGAAGTCTGAAAATTCTAACTGCTTCGAGACAACCAAGGCTGTGCCTTCAGGCCCTCCAGGACCTTCAGGACCACACCGGACTCTTCATCTTGGTCAGTCAGCCGAACTAGGAATAACGGGAGGGGAGGAAAGTTGGGAATGGAGGTGGTGGCTGGTGGTGGAGAGGCCCGGGGAAGGAAGAGAAAGACAATGGCCGGCAGATGATTGCTGCATCTTGATGTAATAAAGACGGAAAGTGAAATAGTCTCCCCCGCAGCTGCCTCATTAGGCCTGGAGACAGGAGTGGGCGGTGTCTGGTTTCCATACTGTGAATTCTCTGCTCCGCCCATGTGGCTGCCAACTGTTGGGTCAGGAAGCCATTTGGAACTTGGATTGGGTGAGGCCAATAGGTTGCAGTGGATTCGCTCTGAGAGCCCAGCCTTTGGGCCTGGTTGTCACTTCCCAGCTGTGTGACCCCGAGCAAATCATTTAATCTCCCCCAAGCATCAGTCTCCTGTCTCTGTAGCAGGGGACTGACAGCCTCTGAAGTTCAGGGGCTCCATACCTCACAATCATGTCTGACCATGCAGAGGAAGACATTTTAGCCCATGGAAACTAGTTTCATCTTTTATAAGTCTTTCAAAATTGTCCAAGCAAGCGCTTTAAAGCCTAAAATTTGTTTTTATCACTAGTGATTGATATTAATTTTGGTCATTTATAAAAGAGCTAACAGCTCATGACTAAGTTCTCCTTCAAAGTGTTGATAGCGCAGCTATTCTTAGTGACTTTAACTTGTCCTCTAAGTTTATAACAACACTCACAGCTTTGGGCGCATTATCTGTCTAGCCTGGTGTTTCATGTGCTGTTTAAAGACAAACAAGACCAACCAACCAACCAAACAAACAAACAAACAAAAACCAGGCCTGTGGTCATATGTCTGCAACCCCAGCACTCCAGAAGATAAGGGCAGAGTGTCTGAGATCAGCCTGGGCTACAGAGCAAGTTTGAGGATAACCTGAGCTACAGAGCAAGATATTTTTGTATCAAAAAAAAAAAAAAGAGCTGGTGACCTATCTCAGAGGCCTAGCCCTCGCTCAGCAGCTGTGAACGCTGGGTTCTAGGCCCAGTACTACAAATCAAATAAAAAATGTTATAAATCAAAGCCAAATTTGGATTCTTGATAGAGAAGTGATGCATATCATAAAAACAAAGACAGGTGTAGCTACTATGACATTAGCATTTCAAATGAGTAATCAAGGCCCCAAGTGTAACTTTGCCTGTTTTAGGAGATTCATCAGTTACTCCAGTTTTTCTGGCTAATGCTAAGCTGGCTAGCCAGAGCTGACTAAATGGGATGAAACGATGATAAGAAAGATATTTGGAGACACTCATTCTCGGAGAGACATGAAGAAGGCGCTCTCAGAGAAACCAGAAGAACCGGCCCAGGCTAGGGTGAGCCGAGCCGACGTGGGGCGGTGCTGGGGAAATTAGAATTGGACAGCAGAACCTCTCTCCAGCTTTGGCACAGACAGGGCTTGAGATCAGAGCTTCTTTGCCCTGGGGAACTTTTCCCCATCTGGAAAGGATTTGTCAGTTATTTCTTAGAGCCTTTTGATGGAATTGCTAGGATCTCCCCTCCAGATGTGGGGGCAAGCAGTTCAGGAATGCCAGGTGGCTGCTGTCGGCTCAGGTGCTGCTCACTGGAGCAGAAGAGGAACAGCCGCGGCAGATAGGCCAAAGCAGGATGATCAAAGCATTGCTGGGAGAGAGAGAGAGAGAGAGAGACAGACAGACAGACGGACAGAGACAGAGAGGCACGGTGAGAGAAAGAGAGATATTGAAAGACAGAGAGAGACCTAGAGAGAAACCCTGGATGGGTAGGAGGGATGGATGACCAGCAGCCAGAGGCTGGAGGACCTGCTGCTCAGTGGTTTCCATGGCATGTTAGAGCATTTCAACTAACAGACGGTGTGTGATGTGATAGTTAACCTTCTTTGTCAGCTCGACTGCGTTAGAATCACCCAGGAGACACACCTCCGAGTGTCTGGGAGGGTGTGTCTAGAGGTTACAGGAGGACTCATCCTGAATGTGTGGCTCGGGGTGTAGACTGAATAATAGAGGGGAAGGGAGGAAGTCAGTTGAGTGCCTGCATTCTCTTTTTCCGGGCCCGCAGAGATGTGAGCAAGCAGCCTCACGCTCCCTCTGTCACCGCTGTGTGAGGGACTGTATCAAGCCATGAGCCAAAATCATTCCTTTCAGCCTTCGGTTACTTATTGCCAGATGTTTGGTTATGGTAATGAGAAAAGTAATGAATGTGCATGGCTTCCTGAGAAGGAAATTATGTCAGCCCAGGGTAGACAGAGTCCAGACTAAACCTAAATAAAGAAAAAAAGAAAAAGAAAATTCAGTGCAAATCTCTTATTGTATTCATTTCTCAAGGCTCCTATCACCAGACTGTGGTGCTTCAGATGACTTCAGAAAAAATTTATTTTCTCACAGTTCTGGACAGCAGACATCTGAAATCACGTGTTGATGAGGTCGATCGCTTCTGGAACCACCTAGCAGAGTCTAGCATAGGCCTCTCCCTGAGCTGGGGGCTGCCAGCAGGTCTTGATGCTCATTTGCTTGCAGATAGACCTTGCCTCCTTGGCTTGGAGACAAACCACGTTTCTTTGGCCTATAGACACACCATGTCTCTTTGGGTTGTAGATACACAGTACCTCCTCGGCTTGCAAACACACTATGCTCTGTTTAACACCAGGGCCAGCAAATTTGATCTGCCATCAACAATTTGGAGCTACACATTTCCATTCTCAGGGGCTCGCTCTGAGTCTGTCCTTCAGAAATGTGCTGACATTTTATGATGCTCCCACTATTTGAGATCTGAACTGCCTGGCATCAGGGCTGCTGATTTCGAACAGCTTCTTCACCTGTTAAAAGAATCAAGCTGACCTGTGGCTCAGCCAAGGCTAGTTTCCCCTCACCTCTTCCAACGCTGACTGAGAAACTGGAGTTATCTAGGATTCAAGAGGAAATTTTTTTTTTGTCCAGTAATCTTTTATTGAAACAATGTCTCTTGTTGCTTCTTAATTACCGAAGCATTCCACTGCGCCACTGATGATATCACTATCATGTCATGAGAGTGGCAGCCACGTATACTGCAGCCCCGAGGATCTTCTTCTTCTTTTTTAATTTAATTTATTTATATTTTATGTACCAGTGCTTTGCATGTATATTCGCAGGCCAGAAGAAGGCATCAGACCCTATTACAAATGGTGGTAAGTCACCATGTGGTTGCTGGGAATTGTACTCAGGACCTCTGGAAGAGTAGTCAGTGCTCTTAACCGCTGAGCCATCTCTCCAGCCTATCCCAGGATCTTATTAATAGTTCCTGAAAGTTCTTTGACTAAAAAACTGGTGAGGCATCTGCAGGGAACTATTGACAACCTCATCAAGAGCGTTATTTCTAATGTGCCTCCTGTTTTCTGGTCCTTTCTGTCTCCATGGCTTCCTATGAGCTTTGATGGTGGGGCAGAGGTAGAAGGTACAACCTTATCTGTATCTGTATCTGTTTGTTCTGAGTGGTCAATTTCACCGTCATCCTTAAACCTTTCCAGTTACTGGTTGCTATGACAATGCCATCAGCAGCCTTTTTTTTTTTTTTTTTTGCTGCTGCTGCTGGGAATTGAACCTTGGGCCCCCTGGAAGAACATCATGCTCTCTCACAGCCATCTCTCCAGCCTCCCAAAACTGTATTCTTAACTAGTATGGTCAATGTGATGAACTTATCTGAGGCAAATTCTCCCATGTGTAAGGTAAGGTGGACACTTCTCGTAGGTTAGTAAAAGTTACAAGTAGTGATGGAACCATGCCTCATGTCTTGTAGGCACTCAATGAACTGTAGTGTTTGTGGCCGTTAATAACAATTGGTATTACCATTATTTGAAACCATGTGTTTTCAATGTTTGCCCAGGTCCTGATTCTGAGTGTGGCCCTGGGGAACTGCAAGAGTCTAGATTCCAGATCACTCCCAGACTTCCAGTTCCGAAGCCTCTAGGGAGAGGGCCAATAGTTGTCCCGTCACACTCTGGGTCTCTCTGAGTCTCAGAACATTTGAGACAGAACACTAATCTCACTAGTAAGATCATTACATATCGATTCTTCCAAGGATTCATCAGCTCTGTCCTAAGCTGGTGTTTCTGAGCTTCAGTTTTGGATGGTGCCCATGCCAGAGTGGCTGGCTTCCGTTGTTTTGTTCCATCTTTTACTGCATATTTTTGTCTCTCGTGTAGAGATTTGCTCACAAAGAGACTGGAGTCCGTCCCAGCCCCTTCTTAGATTTAGCATTCCCGGGCTGTGTGCCAGAAGGGATGTGAGAGATCAATGGACTGAGAGTTCAGAAGAGTCTGTTCCATTTCTGCTTGGGTCAAATGCCTAGTAGTTCTGTGGTGTGCTGGCTGGTTTTGTGTGTCAGCTTGACACCAGCTAGAGTCATCAGAGAGGAAGGAGCCTCAGCTGAAGAAATGCCTCCATGAGATCCAGCTGTAAGGCATTTTCTCAATTAGTGATCAATGGGGGAGGGCCCAGCCTATGGTGGTTGGTGCCATCCCTGGGCTGGTGGTCCTGGGTTCTGTAAGAAATCAGGCTGAGCAAGCCATGGGGAGCAAGCCGGTAAGCAGCATCCTTTCATGGCCTCTGCTTCAGCTCCTGCCTCCAGGATCCTGCCCCATTTGAGTTCCTGTCCTGACTTCCTTCAGTGATGAGCAGCCATGCTGAAGTGTGAGCCCAAGAAACCCTTTTCCTCCCCAACGTGTATTTTGGTCATGGTGTTTGTCACAGCAATAGAAACTCTAACGAAGACAGGTGGCTTTCAGCATCTTTTTATGTTTTAAGCATTTTTTTTAAAGGTGTGTGTGTGTGTGTGTGTGTGTGTGTGTGTGTGTGTGTGTGTGTGTGTGTATGTACAGGTGCCTGTGGAGGCCAAATGAGGGTGTGAGATTCCCTAGAACCGGACTTAGAGGACGCTGTGGACTGTCTGATGTGACTGCTGGGAACTGCCTCTGGTCCTCTGGAAGAACAGTGTTCACTTCTAATCCCTGACACACGTCTCTACCCCGCTTTGGCATCTTTGTTTTTTATTTTCCCTCCCACTATTCATAAGGCAGATAAATTTGGTTTTTGGTATTCATGGTGGATTGGTTCCAAGACCCCCAGGAGACTGAAATCCACAGATGCTCAAGCCTTTATATAAAATTTCATAGTGTTTGCATAGAACGTACACAATCCTCCTGGGCACCATTAACCATCTCTAGCTTATTTATAACACCCAATGAAAGGCTATGCACATAGTTATTTTATAGTCATACTGTCATCGTTTAAAGAATAATGATGAAAAGTCTGTACATGTTCGGTATAGACACAACTTAAAAATACTGTCAACCTTGGAAAGCCAATGCACGTTAAAATGCCAGCTTTGTGTTTCAGTGAGAGGAATACACTCAGGAAGGTCTAACGCAGTAACATGGCCTCTTCTTCTCTCTTGGTAGATATGCTAAGGTTCAGAAATACTTCGTTTTTGGCACCTTCCCTCTCCCTCTTTACAAAAAACTCTTCCTCCTTGCCTTGTGAAAGTGTGGCCAGATGTGCTGCTGGGGTGTTTCGGCTGGACACGTTTGCCTCCGTGTGTCTGTAAGTATGGGCCTCGGAGGTACCCAGCTGGGGGTGATGTCAGTGTCCTCTCATCAACCTCTCTCACCAACTGCATTTAGTGTTGAATTTAATTCACTGAATGATGACTGGCCAATGCAGTCTGGCTTCAAAGTTCAGTGATCTGAGTTTGGTGTCCACCCCGATATTCCTTCATTGAAACTTAATCCCGAATGTGATGGAGTCAAGTGGGGCCTGGAGTAGGTAACTAGGCCCTGATGCACCACCCTTACAAATGAGATTAGTGTCTTCTTTAAAGGAACCAGGGGAGGTTCCTCAGCTGCTGGTGACTTGATTTGGGGACTCCCAGCTTCAATAACAATAATAATAATAATAATCATGTTCTATTGTTCATAAGCTACCAGCCCACAGCATTTTGTTACAGCATCCTGTGTTGACTAAAATACAGGGAGATCACCATTAAACAAGGAAATATGGAAACACTCCAGGGAAGACAGACCAGGCTCCAACTTCAGTGGGGTCCAGGACCACCAGCAAATGCATCCATCTGCAGTCATTCCCAAGCTGAAAACCCCTTTCTCTGCTTGGAAGCCTGGCCTCTCCCCTGACTAATTGCACCAATGTGCCCTTCACCTTTCTGCATTTTGATCATTTCTTGGCACACATTGAAAAGAAGTATAATTCTAGGTCTTGATAACTGAACCATTTGTTTATAGTGCCTTAGCAGGGATGTCCATACACGCTACATTAGCTCCTTACCAGGATCAAAGCCATCCTTGTGAATACCACACCAGTCTGATAGGTGAATATAGATGTTTAAGTCATGTCTTTTTAAAAAACTGATGAGGAGGGTTTCTTTTCCCCTGAGATTATTTGTTACTTGTATTTTTCTTTTGTAAGATTCCCACCCTCTTCTCTGTCTCTGTTTCTCTGTCTCTGTGTATGTGTGTGTGTTGAGCTTTTCTTGTTTTTTTGTTTTTTTTTAAGTTCATCATCTTTATATGGGCTGTTTATCCCTAGATATACTGCTACAAATGTTTTTCTCAGGGTTTTGGTTTTGTTTTGTCTGTTTATAGTAATTTTCACTCCACCTTAGCCAAAATGCTGAGAAGTGATACTTATGATAATTTTCTAAGCTAAGAGTGAGTGAAATTTATTCATCTTTTCTATTGTGATTTTCCCCCATTACTTTTATTCTTAGAATTTTTAAAAGATGTATTTTTTTTAAAAAAAAAATATGTGTATGTGTATGTCTGTGTGAGATTATGTGGAACATATGTGTGTAGGTGCCATGGAAGGAGAGGGCATTAGATCACCTGAACTGGAGTTACAGGAGGTCGAGAGCCCCCATTGTGGTTGCTGGGAAAATGGAACCTGGTTCTTTGCAAGAACAATGTGCATGCATTCTTATCTCATGAACTTTCTTCAGCCCCTTTTCTTAAGTTGTTAAGTATTCCTCTGGCAATTTTTATGTTTTTCTTGTTGCTGTCATGTTTTCCTTTGGGAGACATCATGTTTCTTTGCATATTAGCTAGCCTCGAACTCAGGAGCCTCCTGACTCAGCCTCTAGTATGCTGGGGTTACAGGAGTGCCTCCATGTCCAGTTGGTGATTTTGTTTCTCTTGGGGTTGTTTTCTTGGCATCTTTGGTGTTGTGTGAAGGCCTGGCCAGGTGTCTTCTTTCTGCAGGTTCATCACCTTGCTAGGCCTTGTCCTTCCTGTGGTGGGGACTGTTTACATGGCGGCCAGGAACTGGGGCTTGGACCTCAGGCCATCACCGGCACACGGGACTTCGGCAGGCTGTGAGAATCTGCCTTTGAGAAATGTGGAGAGCGATGGGCAAAGAAGCAGGAGACCACAGACCAATTGCCAAGTTCATCTCTCCCCGCCAGGACCCCTGAGCAGAGGAAAAAGTAAGCATTTTAAACTAGGACCACCCCAGAGAAATGACCTAGAGAAGCGTGTGGTTGGAAAATAATTCCTCCGGTTTGGATTCTAGTGAATGCCCAGCAGCTCCTAAATGTCAGGAGAGGCTGGATCTCCACTGTTTACAATTCAGTCTTTGTTTACCCTCAGGGTGCTAAGGCAAGGCGAAGTCCCTAACAATGATGAATTATGTCGGGTACAATTATCCAGTGTGTTTTTGTGCTGACCAAAGCCTGGGTCAGTTGAGAGGTAGGGGCTCGCTGTAGTTCTGCCCCTGGGAACAGATTCTATGATCAAGGCTATTTTTAGTTCTATAGATTTATGTAAATTCATGTACAACTGCCAGGGGTGAATGTGCAAGCAAAGCTAATCAATGTATCTGAGTCCGAAATAGATGACTCAACCCCAATGTAACAAAATGATGACTCGATTGGGCCCTCGACGTTATGCTTTGGTGAATAATGAAGAATATTAGTTTCAAGGGCCATGGTGGCATATTCCTTTAATGCTAAAATTCAAGAGTCAGAGGCAGAAGAATCTTCTGTGGTTTTGAAGCCAGCCAGGACTACTACATAGTATGACTCTGAGAGAGAGAGGAGAGAGAGAGACAGACAGACAGACAGACACACACATACACACACACACACACACACACACACACACAGAGAGAGAGAGAGAGAGAGAGAGAGAGAGAGAGAGAGAGAGAGAGAGAGAGAGAATATTAGCTTCATTTCCACCAGCTTATATGAAAGGGAAAAACATAGATATATAGATGATAGATAGATAGACATTATCATCTATCTTCTATCTGTCTATCTGTCTGTCTGTCTATCTATCTAACTTCTATCTAAATCTATTATCTATCTACTTACCTACATACTTGCCATCTTCACACCATTCAAAAATTGCCTGTTCATGCAAATACCTTTCATCTATATGAAGTAATTTTCAACAAATTTCCCTCAGGTTTTCAAAATTGTCTTTCCATGCTCTAAAAGGGGCTTAAAAAAAACCTCAAAAATCTCAGGGAGTTGGCAGGGTAAATATGAATATGTAATTAAGTAGCTTCAAGGAGTATGTCCCACATGGAAAGCATAGCAATGATTTTTCTCTGATCTTATTTGAATTTTACATAAAATCAGCATCGACAGTGACTTAATTATAGTAACAGTTGACATAAACCCCAATATCAAAAAAGCAATAAAAGACAGAGCTAGTCTGAAAGGCTGCTCAGCAGGCATAGAATTCTGGGGACCAGTTCCCATGCAGAATGGGATGCAGATCTGCCTGCAGGGGGGCAATGTCAGTCTGCACAGAGTATCTGCACAGAGCCCTGGAGGTAGGCCCACTCTGTTGGTTATATTACAACCCCATCACATGTAACGATGGGCTTTTCCAGGTTCCAGAAGCCTAGAGTGACCTCTTGTGATGTGGCTGTAGATCTTTCTCTGCACCTGGCTGTCCTATAGACAGGTCCAAGTTCAGCATGGTAGCGAAAAGAGACAACATGGGATAAGTTGATGGAGTTCGGTGCAATGATATGTGCTTGCCTCTTAAATTCACCCTTCCCCTAGTCTCTGTAGTTTAGCTGGAAGAGAAAAAAGAAGGCCTGTGCCAAGACCTCCTGCTGGGCTGCCCTGATCTTGCTGAGCAAGCAGCAGGCCCAGCTGTTCCAGAGGCTCTGTCTCACTGTAGTGAACTGACAGACAGCACAACTCCACCGCTTTCAACAATGCCAGGCTGGACCTCAGATGCCCATCTTAGGATCCATCCCTGACTTAAAGCAGATACATGTA